>NC_083897.1:56164027-56495232 GCF_032452875.1 Bos javanicus
GACCAAGCCTTGGAAGGAAAACACAACCATGATACGTTTGGATGGGACTTTCGAATTCACCAAGTATTTTTGTAGAGATAATCTTATCTGAGCCTCCAAAGTATTATTACCACTGTTACTACATATATGAGAAATCAGTTTGTAAAAACTTTGGTAATCTACCCAGGGCCATATAGTGTACTTTTTAATGATAGATCCAAACAAGGATTCAAATCTCTTAGCTATACAAAGCTGTCTTCTATTTTTCACACAAGGTTGTATCACAAAACGTATGTTCAAAGCAACAATTAATAATCTTGTTTCAGATTTGTGTTAGACATATATTAACATAAAAGACTATTGATATAAAAGCTTTTGACAATAATTGAATGATCCCAAAAGTCCATGACATGTCATTTTGCTGAGAGAGAAGTTTGCATTATAAAAATCGAAAGAGACATGTATGCCCCAATGTTTATCACAGCACTGTTTATAATAGCCAGGACATGGAAGCAACCTAGATGTCTATCAGCAGATGAATGGATAAGAAAGCTGTGGTACATATTTCTCAGCCATTAAAAAGAATACATTTGAATCAGTTCTAATGAGGTGGATGAAACTGGAGCCTATTATACAGAGTGAAGTAAGCCAGAAAGAAAAACACCAATACAGTATACTAATGCATATATATGGAATTTAGAAAGAAGGTAATGATAACCCTGTATGCGAGACAGCAAAAGAGACACAGATGTATTGAACAGTTTTTGGACTCTGTGGGAGAGGGCGAGGGCAGGATGATATGGGAGAATGGTATGGAAACATGTAAAATATCATATGTGAAATGAAAAAAAAAACCATTTTTCCCTATCATTAAAATTTCTTTGAATAAAAGATGGTAACTGACCTATGTGTCATAGCCAAATTTCCCTATTAGAAATATAATGTCATCACATGTAGTCACATACTGCCCTGTGTAATCCTAAATCATTTTTAAAATAAACCTTAAGAATTTGAATTTCTTTAGAATTATTGATAAAAATTTCTTCAATATTCCTAAAAAATAAAATAAAAAGACAAATATTTGGTAACAGTCACTTATTATGTTTAAGCCCAGCCTATCACCCAGCATCCATATATCTATGAGGTTTTCTCAATTTCCTCTTTGTCACAGTGTAGACACTAACTCCAATTAAAACTGTTTCTTGGTGTAAGTGGTCCTCAAAGCAAGCCATCTGCTAGTCATGATTAAATATAAAGGTTTTCAGAAAGTAATGGTTCTTGGAACATGGAAGTTTTGAATCAATTTAAGAATAGAAAGGAGAAATTGTCCATAGCTCAGAGTGATTGTGGGAACAACTTTACCATGTACTCTTTAAGGAAAAATATTCTTGAAATTGCTTCATCTAATGTTCCAACCAGGGCAAAAATTGCATGCTATAGAGAAAGTGATATATCATGATTTATGAGTTGGGGGATTCCTTTGTCAGGAATGTCAAGATTGTGCTCTCTATACCATTCTTCCCTTACTTATCTACTTTGTAAGAAGAAAATAAAATCAATGCCAGCATAAAATAATTGCTTATACAGTTGATGATACATTTATAATTAAAACATTTTTAGCTATAATCAAAGATGCAAAGTAAAAAGCTACAGTATTGCCTAGAATTATTGAAGTACTATCGGTGACACAAAGAGATTGAAGATATGGTTAGACTGAGGTTTTGCTCCATGTACTTTCTATAGATATTTTTGTAATTATAAAATTCTTCTTTGATTTGTAGTATCCAATTTTTCTTAGAATATGCAGTAATCAGAACTAACAAAATTTCCCTATTCAGTCTTAGTAATAGTGGATAGTCTATGTTTCTCAATCAAAAATTAACTTATACTTTGATTAATGTTAACTTCAAAGGCAAGTCCAAGTAAGCAGTTATTAATATTCTCAAACAAGGAAAATAAAAGAGGATTCTATTTGATGTTTTCATGTTAGTTCATAACAGGGAAGCAGTAAAAATCAGCAGTTCTAAAAACTTGGTAACTTTCTTTACTTTCTCATTTTTGATAATATATTGACTTTTAAAATTTCCCAGAAGCCCTTGTAACCATTTAAAAATTTTCTCATTTACAGTGAGTGATCAGATGATTGGAAGAAGAGTTGAAAATGGGTCACTTCTGAATTTTCCTTTGGATGTTAAATGGTCCTTTTCTGTCTCCCAGTGATAACCAGAGCCATTTGCTAATGTTTTTTCTCTCTGTCATTCTCAGGTAAGCCTCTGAACATCCCTTGCAAAGCATTCTTTGGATTCAGTGGAGAGTCTGGACCAATGATCTACTGGATGAAAGGGGAGAAGTTTATTGAGGAACTTGCAGGTCACATTAGAGAAGGTGAAATAAGGTATAGAACTTGAATGGCTTACTTTTCCATGCTGTGTTTTAGTTAAGCAATGGAACATCCTAGAAGAGCTTCTGCCTAGAATTTTAATTGCAACTCCGAATCATTCCATTTTCTAAAAGCTGATCTAAAAGAGAGTGAGGCTGCCTGCCTTAAAAATTGCAAATGTATAAGCTTCCAATATAAGGAAGTTTTCTCAGGTTCTAAGAATATGCCATGAGTTATAATGATTCCCTTAAAGCTGCCTAAGCAAATTCCTTTATGGTTTCAAAGCTTAGGCCACTGTTTCTCCAGTCCCAGCAAAGATCCAAACTTTATAGGTGACTTCAGACCACAGGGAAAATACTCATTTATTCCCTGGAAACAGACAACTTTCATATGTCATAGGTGCAAAGCTGTGGTGGCAGTAATAAGCTAGTACTTGTCAAAAGAACTGTTGACTCTTGTTGAATAGTGTTTATTTTTTCCCAGTACTCACTGCTCATCCTGAAAGTGACTTTCAGGTTAACACATCCCTCAACCCCTTTTCACTCTCCTCTCAGACAGATAACTCCCTAGTGTATAGGCATCTATTCTACTACTATTCTACTGGCTTTCTAATCCTATGTATATGATCACATTTGTACAATTTGTAAGAGGTAATTTTTTCTACCTCACTCAGTCTGTGGTAGTCAATCAAATTATCTCTGATTTCAGAGATGGTGACATATAATATACTTTTCTCACTTCGATAGGAATTGGGACTCCACCCCTATTAAGAATCATGAAATGGAAAGTAAATCAGTATTTTAGTGCAGCTAATGTTAAAATGTGTTTTTTTCATTTTGCTTGTTGATTATATAGCAGTGTAAAACAAAAAATATACATTGTATTATTTACTATCATTTATATTATTCAGTTCAGTTCAGTTCAGTCACTCAGTCGTGTCCGACTCTTTGCAACCCCATGAATCGCAGCACGCCAGGCCTCTCTGTCCATCACCAACTCCCGGAGTTCACTCAGACTCACGTCCATCAAGTCAGTGATGCCATCCAGCCATCTCATCCTCTGTCGTCCCCTTCTCCTCTTGCCCCCAATCCCTCCCAGCATCAGAGTCTTTTCCAATGAGTCAACTCTTCACATGAGGTGGCCAAAGTTCTGGACTTTCAGCTTTAGCATCATTCCTTCCAAAGAAATCCCAGGGCTGATCTCCTTCAGAATGGACTGGTTGGATCTCCTTGCAGTCCAAGGGACTCTCAAGAGTCTTCTCTAACACCACAGTTCAAAAGCATCAATTCTTTAGCACTCAGCTTTCTTCACAGTCCAACTCTCACATCCATACATGACCACTGGAAAAACCATAGCCTTGACTAGACGGACCTTTGTTGGCAAAGTAATGTCTCTGCTTTTCAATATGCTATCTAGGTTGGTCATAACTTTTCTTCCAAGAAGTAAGCGTATTTTAATTTCACGGCTGCAATCACCATCTGCAGTGATTTTGGAGCTCAAAAAAATAAAGTCTGCCACTGTTTCCACTGTTTTCCCATCTATTCGCCATGAAGTGATCGGACCAGATGCCATGATCTTAGTTTTCTGAATGTTGAGCTTTAAGCCAACTTTTTCACTCTCCACTTTCACTTTCATCAAGAGGCTCTTTAGTTCTTCTTCACTTTCTGCCATAAAGGTGGTGTCATCTGCATATCTGAGGTTATTGATATTTCTCCCAGCAATCTTGATTCCAGCTTGTGCTTCCTCCAGCCCAGCTTTTCTCATGATGTACCCTGCATATAAGTTAAATAAGCAGGGTGACAATATACAGCCTTGACATACTCTTTTTCCTATTTGGAACCAGTCTGTTGTTCCATGTCCAATTCTAACTGTTGCTTCCTGACCTGCATATATTTAATCTTTAAGGTTCCTAATAAGTAACACTTTATTAGACAATTTCAACTTAAGATTTATGAAATTAATGCAAATGAATTTATTTTAAATTATTTGAGAAGATACATGTTTAAAATTATTCTCATATATTTGCTTATAGAAGACTTCAATGGTCACTTTTCATTTTTCAGAGAAAGAAACTGGTCCTCAAAGAGCCAGTAGAAGGTAGAATGGTACAAAGTAGCAAATTTTCCACTACCAAAAAGCATAGAGCTATGTTTCATGATCAAGGGTAGTAGTTATATGAGCCTAAGATTATTTTTTCCTGTCTCCCATACATGACTAGTTGGACTTTTTAAAAAATAAACAGATTTACTGGCACATAATTGACATACAATAAACACACAGTTTAGAGTATACAATCTGTAAGGGCTGATTGATAAATGTATCTACCTATGAAACCATCACCACGATCAAGATATTGAACATATAAATTACCCACAAGTTTCCTGGTACCCCTTGGTAATGCCCCTCTTCTTTCAAAACACTCATCTATCTGTCACTATCAATCAGTTTGCATTTTATAGTCTTATATAAACAGAATCATGTTGTATGTATTCTTTTTTTTCCTTAAAAATGACTATTTTGAGATGTATCTGTCTTGTTACATTTATCAGTAGTTCACTATGGTTATTGCTCAGTAGTATTTTGTTATATGGATGTAAACAGTTTGGTTATCCATTCACTTGTTGATGGACATTTGGGTTGTTTCCAGTTTGAGGTCTATTACAGATAAAGCTGCTCTGAACATACGTGTTTGCATCTTTGTTTGCATATATATTTCCTTTATTCTTGGATAAATATCTAGACATATAATTGATGACTTAGATAGTCGGTATACATTTAACTGTATTAATTCTTTGTAAGCTTTTTTTTTGGAAAAACTTCTTTAGAATAATTTTAGATTTACAGAAAAATTATAAAGATAGTATCCTATTCTGTCTGGGTGCTATAAATTTCACAGATTGAGGGGGTTAAACAACATTTATTTATCACTGTTATAGAGACTGGGAAGTCCAAAATCAAGGCACCAGCACATTCAGTGGCTGATGAGGGCACACTTCTTGGTTGATAGATGGTCCACTGGTCCTCGCGTGGCAAAAGAGGCCAGAGAGCTCTCTGGAGTGTCTTTTATAAGGGCACTAATCTTAATTCATTACAGTCTCTGTTGGCTCAGTGGTAAAGAATCCGCCTGCCAATCTGGAGACACAGGTTCAATTCCTGGGTCAGGAAGATCCCCTAGAGAAGGAAATGACAACCCACTCCAGTATTCTTGCCTGGATAATCCCATGGACAGAGGAGCCAGATGGGCTACAGTCCATGGGGTCACATAAGAGTCGGATACAACACGGCGACTAAATAATAACAACAAATCTCATTCATTAGAGCACCTTTCTCATGAACTAAGCACCTCCCCAGAGCCCCACCTTCTAGTACCATCCCATTAGGGGGTTAGGATTTCAACAAATGAATTGGGGATGGAAGAATAAACATTCAGTTTATAGCAGATCATATAGAAAGTTTGTACATACCCCCAATACCCAGCTGTTCTTGTTATTAGCATCTTAAGTTACTATGGTATTTTTGTTAAAATTAAAGAACCAAAATTGATACATTATTATTAACTAAAGTTAATATTTCTTTCAAATGTCCTTATTTTTTTACTTGTGCATGCTCAGTCACTTAGTCATGTCCAACTCTGCATCTCCATGGACTGTAGCCCACCAGGCTCTTCTGTCCATGGGATTTCCCAGGCAAGAATCCTGGAGTGGGTTGCCATTTCCTTCTCCAAGAGATCTTCCTGACCCAGGGATTGAACCCACATCTTCTGCATCTCCTGCATAGGCAGGTGAATTCTTTACCACTAAGCCACCTGGGCAGCCTTCTAACTATCCTTTTTTTCTCCAGGATTATCTAACTTTTTAAGAACCTGCCAAACTACACTCGAACGTGGTTATACCATTTCACAAAAGAAAAGTTAGGCCATGCAGTTGCTCTAGCAGCAAATAACTAGAGTGGTGGGAGACAAAGCACACATATGTAAAACAGTTTAATCCAGTCCTAGACATTATATTAAGTGCAAAATTAATCAACCAGATATTAAGTGCTATAAGGAAGTCAACCTTTCAGGACTTGCAAAACGTCATTGTTTATTTCATTCTGTTACATCCTCTTTTCCACCATCTGTAACCCTTCCTGTAACAAAGGGTACATACCTGTATTTGCAGGGGAGGAAAGTAACATGGAATTTGTTTTGAAAATTTCACAAAACCTTACTAGCTAACTAGAGAATGCAAACAAAGAGGCAGGGAATCCTGGCCAAGAGAAACACACAGTTGGCCATTTTGTAATATTAATTATGTGATCTATGATCTATTTGGGAGCTTGTATGGGTGTGGGAATTCCTTCAGGCTATGGCCATTTATGCTAACACACAAGTTAGTTACTAGATTCTGTCTTCTGGCTTCCAAAACCAATGTCCTTGAAAGAAGATTTTTATACCACATGGTGAATTGGAACAAATCTGGTAGCTTTATCAAACATAGTTGCTAATCATACCATTTAGTTCCACCAAGAAAAGATCTGCATTCTTTCATAGCCCATGTGTATTCTCCAAAGGGAACAGTTCTGACAGCAGAATGCTAAAGGTGTTAAGTAGAAGATTCCCCTCAAAAGAATTTCTGCAAGCAAAATTTCCTTCTGGATGCATGGCTCTCCCTCAGGGTATTGTACTTGCTTCATATTTTAATTGAATCACAGCTCTTGTGTTGTGCACATATGTCAGAAGTGCACTACCCACTAGATCTAAGAAGTGGTAATGTAAATAAGTTGCTTTCAAGCAGTTAACTTATAGAGAAGATGCCACCACAGCAATGGATCTGGCAAGACTAACCACACTGCCTAGGTTCTCCATTGCCTGGGCAACAGCTTGAACTTGAAGCATGTGTTGTACACTTTTTATCTCTTAGTATTGCCTCAGAGGAGTAGAGACTTTGAAGGAAAAAAAATCTACCTAAGGAAAAAGCTTGGATATTTATCAAAGGCTTGATGAAATAATGTTACTCAGATTATAGTCAGTACAGCCTCTTTATTCAGCAGTTCCCTTGTAGTTTGACTAGCATATTTGATCAAATCCTGACCAGGATTTTGGAGTTCTCACTGTTTTCTGGGTTTCTCTAGCCATCATAGTTACTTGTATCTCCTTACTTGCAACCTATTACCAGAGATTCAAACTCCACTCTAGGCATACAGATTCCCCTTTATCTCCTGTTAGGCAGAAATTGGCATAGCCCTAACAAAGTCTGTGATGTTGCTAAGAGATTGAGCCTAAGAAAATCTGAACCTAAATGTAGTATCAAATCACAGCTGCCAGCCTATCAAACCACATTACAGCCTTTCTCCACAGACTCCAAAAGATGTCATCTGTAGGGATGTTAAGGGAATTTTGCATATGCAGTAGCATAAACTGCAACTGTGAAAATTTGGTTATTTTTACCTACCATTTTAAAGTCCTTGCAACAAGCTGCTCTCTACAAGCTCCATGTCTATTTAGACAAATCAAATAATTATTTGGAAGAGAGCAGTAGAAACTATCATTAGGAGAGGACTTCCTAATTTCTATCCCTCTGTTTAAAGTTAATGGGAACAGCTTGTGAAGTAGGATAAGAGAATTCATGAAAAGGAGTAGTCTTTGGGTATGAGCATTCTAGCAAGGCCATCCCAGTTCCACACCTTTACATAATTTCCTTTTGATTAATCTTACCAGAGACTTGAGAATTTAAAAAAAATTGCAGCGAGGTATATATTCCACAGTTCTAATAAAAAATGCCAGAGAAATTGAACTAATCCTATTAAACAAGAAATAACAGTCTTTAAGCTTCCCTGCAGGGTTGTGAATTGCATCTGATTGCCGATGGAGACTGCGTGAATTTCAGTGCAATTGCTTTGCCCCAATGGAGAGTAATTTTCTATTATAAATTTCACTTTACAAATCTCCCTATCAATAGCTAATGTTTTTCCCCCAGGCAATACCATACAACAAGTTTACCAAATCTTTTATAATTCTTGATCTGAAAAACATATTCAATTTATCTTAAGGCTTTTCAGACAAGATTATTAAAATGCAAATAATATAATTTACTTTCAATTCCTAAAAGGCTATAAGTTGAATATGGGCTTTGTTTGTAAGTTCTGTTTTTCTTCACTCATGCTTCTACCACTGTCCAGCCTTCTGTTTCCATCCTTTTTTAACCTTAATGTATACATTTCTTGAGTGAGTCAAATACTCTTTAACAAAGGAGGGAATGTAATAGAGATATGAAAGGATTTTATTCTTAAAATAGGGTGAATCTATGCTAAAGACACAAAATAACCTGTTAACATCTCACCAATTTAAACAAATAATATGGAGCTGTGAATATAATTTTTTGCCACACAGCCCAAGGCAAAAGGAAGGGGTCTGTTTTGACAACTTTCCATCATGCTTTTTCAGCGCCTTGAAACATCCCCACCTGCTCTGGCTGCCTCCACAGTGAACTATAAAAATGTCACAAAACAACCCCCAAACACGCACATCATCTCTTCTTTTCTCCCACTCTCAGTTCATCCCACTGGAAGAAGGAATATTGAGTGATCACTTTGCCTTTGATTTAAATAAGTTTCAAATCTCATCATACCTATATGTAAGTATAGATTTAGTAAATCATAAGGAGCCTTCAGTGGAAAGGTAAACTTCATAAGCAGCATAGTTTTACCCAAAGGCAACCTTAATGTCACTTACATGAAGAATGATTTTTAATTAGCTATTCACAGCTACTATTCACAGCTTCACTTCCACAGTGGGTCTTAACCTTGACCTAGGCATAAAATATTTAAAACCTGCCTAAGACATATTTGTTCTCTCTCTTCATTTACTAAACAGATTATAGATGCCTAGTCTCAAATATGGTGTTTTGTGTTATAAGCTGCTCTATACAAGAACCTATAATTAGTAAATAATAATAATAATTCCTCCATGTTTTTATACTACACAGTATATTGCAAAAAATTTTTGACATCCCGAATTACATTGAATTTTTATAACATTTGAAATAAATCATATAAGTTTATTTTACACATAAAAAATCTGAAGTTTAGAGACTGAGAAAGAGCAGTTCTTGGGCAGTTGATTCACAGTTCCAATGGAGCTAGAATGACTTTATCAGAACACAGCTAGCAAGAATCCTCAATTGCTCAGAATTATCTCTTGTAGTTCACACTTAGGATATAAAGAGCCAAAACCTGCTCGGGACTGAAAGAGTGAAAATTAGTTTGGACTGAGAATAAGCAGTCTAGCTATTAATCAGGCTGGGAGGACAGACAGATAAAGCCAGCTGCAAAGCTAACAGAAAACAGTTTCTCCCAAGGTTGTGAAGCAGTTGTATAAGGCTGTAATGACCCCCACCTCTTTTGAATGACTACTGTTTTTTTCTCAGTGATCCTCAGACCTGCTTTGCTATTGTTATATTCCTTGGAATACCCAATTAGTAGACCACCTTCACCTCATGACAATACGCAGTTCCTACTGAATCCTCCCCCATCCCCACCAACTGCCTCAGAAGCTGCAATTAATTCAGAAATTATCCCTGCTTTTTTAGACCATTTTCAATCTTTTGTGAGAACCTAAACACTACAACAGATGCTTTCTTCTTCCTTCAATCAAGAAACAATCCACAGGTCCTCTGGAGCATTCCTACCATAGTGGATCCAATCAATAAATCTTTTGTTTGTGTCAGCCTATGAATTTGATCTTGGTCTTTGACTAATAAGGCTTTAACAGGAATTTTTTTTTAAAGCAAATGACACTAAAATAAAGATTTTGTTTATTTAAGAGGGTTTTAAAAAAAACTATCTCCTATTAATGACATTCTCAATTATTCCTAGATAATTATTACTCATACTCAGAATAAAGACATAGAGACTTGCAACATACCTAGTCATCAAAGGAGGATTCAACTTGGTTTAAGGGACTATTTACAATAAAGAGACACTGGAACAGCACACACAACTCATTATAAAACAAAAACAATTCAATTAAAAAAATGAGCAGAAAACATGAATAGACATTTTTCAAAAGAGGAAATGCAGAAGGGCAACAGGCACATGAAGAGATGCTAAACAACATTAATCATCAGGGAAATGCAAAAATCACAATGAAAGATCACCTCACACCTGATAGAATGGCTCTCATCAAAAAGAACACAACAAATATTGGTGAGGATGTGAAGGAAAAGGAACCCTAGTACACTATTGGTGGGATTGTAAATTGGTGCAGCCATTGTGGAAAAATATGGAGGTTCCTCAAAAACTAAAACGAGAACTACCCTATGATCCAAGAATTACAAATTTTATTTTATTTTGGAGGATTCAGTTCTCTTTCCTCTATTTCTTGTGTGACCTAAAAAAAATTCCAGTTTTATTGAGGTATGATTGATGGATAAAAGTTGTATATATTTAAGGTATACAATGTAGTGTTTTGGTATATGTATACATTGTGAAATGATTGCCACAATCAACTAATTAACATATCCATCACCACACAGTTATCATGTGTGTGTGTGTGGTAAAAACACTTGAGATTTACTCTCCTCTCAAAATTCAAGGATACAGTACAGTATCATTGAATAGTCACCATGCTATACATTAGGTACTCTGAAATGATTCGTCTTATAATTGAAAGTTTGTACTCTTTGACCAGCATTTCCCCATTTCATCCACTGAGCAGCATCTCCCTATTTCTTCTACCCTCCAGCTCCTGATTCTTTAAATCGCCATTCTGTTACTATTAGTTTTGCTTTTCTAGAGTCCATATATAAGTAATATCATACAATATTTTTCAGTATTTTTCATTCTCTGTCTGATTTATTTCACTTAGCATAATATTCTCCAATTCCCCTGTGTAGTCACAAATTTCAAGATTTTCTCTTTTTTGAGTCTGAATAATATTCCATTGTACATATAAACCATATATTCTTTTTCTGTTCACCTACTGATAAACATTAGTTTCTATATCTTGCCTAATATGAATAATGATGAAATGAACATGAAAAGGCAAATATGTTTTTGAGATCTTTATTTCATTTCCTTTGATATATACCCAAAAGTGAAATTGTTGAATCATATGGTAGTTCTAACTCTAAATTTTTGGAAGAATCTCTGTACTGTTTTCCATTAGTTTACAGGGTTCCCTTTTCTCCACATACTTGCCAGTATTTCTGGTAATAACCATTCTAACAGATTTGAGGTGACTACATTGTAATTTTGATTTGCATTTGCCTCATGATAGTGACTTTGAGCACCTTTTCATATATTTGTTGGATATTTGTATGCCTTCTTTTGAGAAATGTCTGTTCAGGTCCTTAGCTCATTTTTTTCAATCAAGTTGTCTGTCTGTTTGTTTGTTTTTTATATTGAGTTGTAAAAAGGTCTTTATATATTTTGGATATTAGCCCTTTATCAAATATATGGTTTGCAAACATTTTCTTCCATTCTCTAGGTTACATTTTCACTCTCATTTTATAGAGGTATAATTGACATATACCATTTTATTAGTTAAGCTCACATAGTTAACATAATTAACTGTTTTTAAAAAACATGGTAAGAATGTATAAGATCTAATCTCAGCAACACTATTCAACATAGTTTTGGAAGTTTTAGCCATAGCATTCAGAGAAGAAAAACAAATAAAGGAATCCAGATTGAAAAAGAAGTAAAATTTTCACTGTTTGCAGATGACATGATCCTCTACATAGAAAACCCTAAAGACTCCACCAGAAAATTACTAGAGCTAATCAATGAGTAGAGTAAAGTTGCAGGATATAAAATTAGTATACAGAAATCCCTTGCATTCCTATACACCAACAATGAGAAAACAGAAAGAGAAATTAAGTAAACAATCCCATTCACCATTGCAATGAAAAGAATAAAATACTTAGAAATATATCTACCTAAAGAAACAAAAGACTTATATAGAGAAAACTATAAAACACTGATGAAAGAAATCAAAGAGGACGCAAATAGATGGAGAAATACACCATGTTCATGGATTGGAAGAATCAATATAGTGAAAATGAGTATACTACCCAAAGTAATCTAAGACTCAATGCAATCCCTATCAAGCTACCAATGATATTTTTCACAGAACTAGAACAAATAATTTCACAATTTGTATGGAAATACAAAAAACCTCAAATAGCCAAAGCAATCTTGAGAAAGAAGAATGGAACTGGAGGAATCAACCTGCCTGACTTCAGGCTATACCACAAAGCTGCAGTCATCAAGACAGTATGGTACTGGCACAAAGACAGAAACATAGATCAATGGAACAAAATAGAAAGCCCAGAGATAAATCCATGCACCTACGGACATCTTATCTTTGACAAAGGAGGCAAGAATATACAATGGAGAAAAGACAATCTCTTTAACAAGTGGTGCTGGGAAAACTGGTCAACCACTTGTAAAAGAATGACATTAGAACACTTTCTAACACCATACACAAAAATAAACACAAAATGGATTAAAGATCTAAACGTAAGACCAGAAACTATTAAACTCCTAGAGGAAAACATAGGCAAAACACTCTGACATACATCACAGCAGGCTCCTCTATGACCCACCTCCGAGAGTAATGGAAATAAAAGCAAAAATAAACAAATGGGACCTAATTAAACTTAAAAGCTTTTGCACAGTGAAGGAAACTATAAGCAAGGTGAAAAGACAGCCTTCAGAATGGGAGAAAATAATAGCAGATGAAGCAACGGACAAAGAATTAATCTCAAAAATATACAAGTAGCTCCTGCAACTCAATTCCAGAAAAATAAATGACCCAATCAAAAAATGGGCCAAAGAACTAAACAGACATTTCTTCAAAGAAGACATACAGATGGCTAACAAACACATGAAAAGATGCTCAACATCACTCATTATCAGAGAAATACAAATCAAAACCACAATGAGGTACCATCTCACACCAGTCAGAATGGCTGCTATCCAAAAGTCTACAAACAATAAATGCTGGAGAGGGTGTGGAGAAAAGGGAACCCTCTTACACTGTTGGTGGGAATGCAAACTAGTATAGCCACTATGGAGAATAGTGTGGAGATTCCTTGAAAACTGGAAATAGAATTGCCATACAACCCAGCAATCCCACTGCTGGGCATACACACCAAGGAAACCAGAATTGAAAGAGACACGTGTACCCCAATGTTCATCGCAGCACTGTTTATAATAGCTAGGATATGGAAGCAACCTATATGTCCATCAGCAGATGAATGGATAAGAAAGCTATGGTACATATACACAATGAAATATTACTCAGCCATTAAGAAGAATACATTTGAATCAGTTCTAATGAGATGGATGAAACTTGAGCCTATTATACAGAGTGAAGTAAGTCAGAAAGAAAAACACCAATACAGTATACTAACACATATAGATGGAATTTGGAAAGATGGTAATGATAACCCTATATGCAAGACAGCAAAGGAGACACAGATGTAAAGAACAGTCTTTTGGACTCTGTGGGAGAAGGCGAAGGTGGGATGGATTTGAGAGAATAGCACTGAAACATGTATATTATTATATGTGAAATAGATCACCAGTCCAAGTTCGATGCATGAGACAGGGTGCTCAGGGCTGGTGCACTGGGATGACCCAGAGGGATGGGATGGGGAGGGAGGTGGGACGGGGGTTCAGGATGGGGAACACATGTACACCCATGGCTGATTCATGTGAATGCATGGCAAAAACCACTACAATATTGTAAAGTAATTAGCCTCCAATTAAAATAAATAAATTAAAAATAATCTCAGCAACACTCAAGCATACAATATCATGTTATTGAGTATAGTCACCGTGCTGTATATCAGATCCTCAAAACTTTGTACAACTGCTTTTATTGCTATTATTATTTTAAACAAGCTGTTACCTGTTAGATTAATTATGAATAGGAAATGTAAGACATTTTACCTTTATTCACTCCTATCTCTTCTTTTCATTATGAATATCCAAATTTGACCTGTTTAATTTTCATTTTCTCTTAAGAGTTTCTTTTAACATTTTTTACAGTGTAGGTCTACTTGCAACAAATTCCCTCACTTTTTATTTGTCTGAAAAAGTCTTTATTTCTCCTTCACCTTTGAAGGAAAAATGGATACAATATTCTAGGTTGGTTGTAAATTTCTTTGAACACTTTCAATATTCCACTCCACTCTGTTCTTGCTTATATAGTTTCTAAAGATGTGTTTCTTATTTTTATTCCTGTATAGGTAAGTTTTTTTTTTCCCCCCTCTGAATCCTTTCAAGATTTTTCTCTCATTTTTTCCCACTTTTTACAGTTAGAATATGATCCGTCAAGATGTAGCTTTTAAAACAATCCCACTGCTGGGCATACACACTGAGGAAACCAGAAGGGAAAGAGACACGTGTACCCCAATGTTCATCACAGCACTGTTTATAATAGCCAGGACATGGAAGCAACCTAGATGTCCATCAGCAGATGAATGGATAAGAAAGCTATGGTACATATACACAATGGAGTATTACTCAGCCATTAAAAAGAATTCATTTGAATCAGTTCTAATGAGGTGGATGAAACTGGAGCCTATTATACAGAGTGAAGTAAGCCAGAAGGAAAAACACCAATACAGTATACTAATGCATATATATGGAATTTAGAAAGATGATAACAATAACCCTGTGTACGAGACAGCAAAAGAGACACTGATGTATGGAACAGTCTTATGGACTCTGTGGGAGAGGGAGAGGGTGGGAAGATTTGGGAGAATGGCATTGAAACATGTAAAATATCATGTATGAAACGAGATGCCAGTCCAGGTTCAATGCACGATACTGGATGCTTGGGGCTAGTGCACTGGGACGACCCAGAGGGATGGTATGGGGAGGGAGGAGGGAGGAGGGTTCAGAATGGGGAGCACATGTATACCTGTGATGGATTCATTTTGATATTTGGCAAAACTAATACAATTATGTAAAGTTTAAAAATAAAATAAAATTTAAAAAAAAAATTTGCTCTGCTTGGTATTCTCTGAACTTCCTGCATCTGTGTTCTGGTATCTTTGGAAAATTCTAAGTTACTATTACTTCATATATTTCTATTGTTCCTTTCTCTTTCGTAGTTTGGTGTTTTGTATTTTGGCAACATGGGGGCAGGAGGAGAAGGGACAACAGAGGATGAGATGGCTGGATGGCATCACTGACTCAATGGACCTAAGTTTGGGTAAACTCCAGGAGTTGGTGATGGACAGGGAGGCCTGGTGTGCTGTGATTCATGGGGTCGCAAAGAGTCAGACACAACTGAGCGACTGAACTGAACTGAACATAGATTATATGTATGTTACTCCTTTTGTAGTTATACCTCTGATGTTCAATATTTTGTTCCTTTTTTGCCATGTTCTCTTTGCATTTCAGTTTAGGAGATTGCATTGACTTTCTTCAAGATCATTTATTCTTTCTTTGGCCACATCCAGTCTATTAATGGCCCATGAAAGGCACTGTTTATTCCTATTACAACGTCTTGTTTTCTAGCATTTCCTTTTGATTCCTTCTTAGAATTTCCATTTTTCATGTTATATTACCAATATATTGTTTATATTGTTAACTTTTTCCATTTGAGACTTTAACTTATTAATCATGGTTATTTTATATCCTCATTCTGATCATTCTCTGCCATATCTGAGTATGGTTCTGATGGTTGTGTTGTCTTTTCAAAACTTTTTCTTTTTAATATGTCTTATTTTTTGTTTGAAAACCAGATGTAATTATCAGATAAAAGGGACTGAAGTAGACATGTCTTTAGAGTAAGATTTTATGTTTATGTGGCTAGGAGTTAAGCTGTGTTTACTGTTTTCTATAGTTGTAGGTGTTCAGTTCAGTCACTCAGTCATACCTGACTCTGCAACCCCATGAATCACAGCACGCCAGGCCTCCCTGTCCATCACCAACTCCCGGAGCCTACCCAAACTCATGTCCATCGAGTCAGTGATGCCATCCAGCCATCTCATCCTCTGTCGTCCCCTTCTCCTCCTGCCCCCAATCCCTCCCAGCATCAAGGTCTTTTCCAATAAGTCAACTCTTCGCATGAAGTGGCCAAAGTATTGGAGTTTCAGCTTCAGCATCAGTCCTTCCAATGAACACCCAGGACTCATCTCCTTTAGGATGGACTGGTTGGATTTCCTTGCAGTCCAAGGGACTCTCAAGAGGCTTCTCCAACACAACAGTTCAAAAGCATCAATTCTTCAGCGCTCAGCTTTCTTCAAAGTCCAACTCTCACATCCATACATGACCACTGGAAAAAACCATAGCCTTGACTAGATGGACCTTTGTTGGCAAAGTAATGTCTCTGCTTTTCAATATGCTATCTAGGTTGGTCATAACTTTACTTCCAAGGAGTAAACGTCTTTTAATTTCATGGCTGCAATCACCATCTGCAGTGATTTTGGGGCCCCAAAAGATAAAGTCTGACACTGTTTCCCCTGTTTCCCCATCTATTTCCCATGAAGTGATGGCACTGGATGCCATGATCTTCGTTTTCTGAATGTTGAGCTTTAAGCCAACTTTTTCACTCTCCTCTTTCACTTTCATCAAGAGGCTCTTTAGTTCCTCTTCACTTTCTGCCATAAGGGTGGTGTTACATGCATATCTGAGGTTATTGATATTTCTCCCAGCAATCTTGATTCCAGCTTGTGCTTCCTCCAGCCCAGCATTTCTCATGATGTACTCTGCATAGAAGTTAAATAAGCAGGGTGACAATATACAGCCTTGACGTACTCCTTTTCCTATTTGGAACCAGTCTGTTGTTCCATGTCCAGTTCTAACTGTTGCAGGTGTAAAAGGCTAAAATTTCCTATAATGTACTTGTTTACATCTCCACTGTTTCTTTCAGTTCTCCTAGAGACTGCTTCTGAAACAGGGTCTGAGCCTGGCCATTCTTTCATCTAAAAGCCCTTGACTGGTATGGTGGTAAATATTCTATAACACTGTGATAAAGTCTTAGTCTTTTCATCAGCTTGTGCCTTCAGGCTCTGACCTTTACAAATGCTTCTCAGCTTTCCTCCTTTTCTTAGATGAAACAGGAAGGCTTGAGGAGGCTGGAGTTAGATATTTCTCTTTCCTCCAGTTTCGGTAAAACTCAAGTAATTTAGGCTCTGCTAAAGAAGTTTCCCTTGAGGGCATGCCTTTGTTAAGAAGAAAGAGTGCTCTAGGCTCCTTTCAAGATTGTTGCCTTTCCCTCCTCCTTTGCCCAAAGCATAAAGGAACATGTCTCTGATCTTCACCCTGAAACCTGGACAGGATCTTGGAAGCAAAGCTCATGAAAGAATGAGGCACCCCTAAGATTAGATCTCATGGAGTTTTTTTAACTTTCAAGCTAGTCCATACTAGCCCTACAGTGACTCATCAATTAATTGTTTTTAATTCATATTGGTTCCTGTTCCTGGGTTTCTGCTCCCAGTGCACTGTGATTCTCAGTATTTGCCTCACTATCTCAAATTCGCAGAGCAGGAGTTTGCCCTGTGACCTCAATTCTCTGATGAACCTAAGAAGAGTTGTTGGCTTTCATTTTGTTCACTTTTTTCTTGTTGTAAGGGTGAGAGTGAAAACTTCCAAACTTTTTTAGCATGACTTTTTAAATAATAGGTCTTAACAATAAAACTTTTAAAAGTAGTGATTTCTGTCACCTGAATTTAGTATTTTTTATTTTGTCAGTATTCACTGTTGCCTATAACTTGCCTTCAATATTAATCCTTGGAGTGAGATACTTCTGAAGTTATTTGAAGTATATCCCAAGATCCCCTCATTTGTATCCCCCACCCCAAAACCAGTCCCTTCAGTGTCAAACAGTCTGCAAAAACCTATTTATGTCTTCTCTCCTAGAAAATGCTTCCTTCTTCCTTTTGTTTAGGCAGTCTTCTCAAGCCATCTCCAGCTACTTTAGTAAATAATAGTCTGTGGTTGTTTTTTTGAAATTCCATTGTAAGCATGACTATACCACCCTGTTTTACCTCATTCCTCCTTTAATTTTTTCAGCTATGTAGATTTTCTTCCCTTGTTTAAATGTTAATGCTTACTGGGAGCAGGCACCTGATCTTTTAATGCTTACATTTCTCTAACACCAATATCTGTCTATCCCAGAGCTAGGCACTTAGGGGAATGATAAAGAATCATTGATAGATTGTTATATATCAATATTTGTTAGGAAATTGTGACTGCTCTGCAGAGTAATTTATAGACGTAAACACCAACTTGCTCTTTAATTCCAAAAAAGCAAGTCCCCTCTATATTTTCAAGAGCTGATAATTAAGACACCTCATATATATTAATAGATGGATGAAGGATCATTTTTCAAATCCTCTCTCCAGATTCTTTCTGCAGCCTGTGAAGAGCTGTTTTTGGAAACTGCATTAGAAATGAAGAGGGAAAGGCTTGGTCTGGCGGGACAGGATCAGCTTTCTGCCTCATGCCTGGCAAAGGCTGTGGCTGCCCTACACGTGAAGCTTTAAATCAAATTTAATTTGTGGTGCTTAAGCAGCTTCTGGCATTAAAGGGGGTTATTCCATAGAGGGTCACACAGAACTAAAAAATTGCATATAGTGCTATTTGCACATAGCAGGGATAAAATGGAGTAAAATTCAACATAAACTGTGAAGACAGTAAATTCCCATTTTTCCTTGTTTAGGTTTATGTTGGGATAGGGGAAAGAGAAGAGAACTGCAAGTTTAGCCAAGAAGAAAAATATTAATAGACTACCAGCAAAATACGATTAAGAAAATTCTTATACTAAGGAGATTTATTCAAGTTATAAATGCCAGTATTATAAACTCTCTGATATGTATATTATTGGAAGGTAACAGAAATAGGGTTAATTTTAAAAACGTGTATTGGGGATATAATCTGTGTTTAGGATTTCAGTACGGGGGAGTCTCATATTCCAAGAACTCCCTTCCACCAACCCAACTTTAAGCCTTCCCTTCTCTCAGAGGGGATCCAGAAGAGATTCATCCAAGCCAAATTTAAGTATCAACATGTATAAATACAAATATATTTGGAGGAGCCAAAATGTAAACAGTTTCCCTTTGGATAATGAAATGTTGGTGTTTAATGACATTCATTTGCACTTGCATCTGCTATTTAATCTTAAAATCACTTTAAACCATTTTACCCCCACAACAAAGTTAAGGAGGGTAGGTATTTTTCCCAACTTAAAGATGAGTTATATTAAGGTGCCATTGAGTTAATTACTTTGTAAGAATCCAGCTTGAGCTTGTAAGTGGGAGGCCCATATTTATAACCCAGTTTTCTCTGAGTACAGTTGTCTTTTCCAACTTTATGGTAAATACCAATACATCAGAATGTTCTTCACTGCCTTCATAACCAGGTATCCAAAAAGGAGATGAGAATTTCCCTCTTGCAAATTCATATATTTAACAACCTCACCCTAGACCTTAATGGCAGGCTTTCCACTACTTAGACTCACAATTTGCTCTTTCTCTGGTTGAAAGCAGGAGATAGAAACTAAAAGTCAGCAGGGTACCCACTTTCACCTCACCCAGAAGGCAGCTGGCCACTGGCGAGAATATAGCTCTCCAAAGAAATAAGAGATGCACCCCTCAGGAAAGTTTCCTGGCAACTCAGCTCCTCTGTGAAGAACAACTGTTACTGGCCATTCAAGACCTGTAACCTCACTTGAGAAAGCAAAAGGCAGGACTATGAAAAAAATACACATAAGGCAGTTAGTTTCTCTTGTGGGGGTAGGAGGGTGCAGAGGGAAGGAGAAAGACAAATGGTGAGCAATGTTGTGGGGGGGGGCGGGGGGAAGAAGGGCCATAGTAGTACATTGGAGGATTAGGGGTATATGTCTGCACTGGACAAAAAGCAGGAGAAAGTAGAGAACAGGCTTCTTATTGATATTTGGGGATAGAATGCCACTAACCACCCTTAGTTTATTTCTTATAAAGCAATTCTTTTCAAGGCCCCCCTTTTTAACTGTCTTACCCCCTGTTGTCAAAACTCTAACACAAAACCTACATTTCTATAGATTTTTCCCCTTCATGTCATGATGCAAAAATCCAGTTTGTTTTCATAAGCTCAGCTTAGAATATGGAGCCCAGTGTCTCCTGTTTGCTACACAAATCATACTGGCTTCATTTATCAGAGCCTAGTGGCACGTTAATATTTCTTTTTTCTGAGTGAATTCCTCACTTTTTTCCTTTCCCATATGATCTTCACATTAAAAGTCACTTTTTGTGTTTTCTTTTTGAAGTTTCTGCACCTACACCTATCAGCCTACTGGAGACTTTAGTGAGCTACAATAACTATCTTCAGTCTTTGCATGACTGGGCTCTCCCCAAATCAAACCAATTAGCCAAGAGTACTTTCCTTTATTTCAGGCTCCTCAAAGAGCATCTTGGAGAAAAAGAAGTTGAGTTGGCACTCATCTTTGATTCAGTGGTGGAGGCTGACCTGGCGAATTATACCTGCCATGTGGAAAATCGAAATGGACGAAAACATGCCAGTGTTCTGCTGCGTAAAAAGGGTATTTATTTTTATAACTTACTATAGTTTGTTTAGCTACGTAGTAACTATTGAAGTTAGGTATGTTTCCTGGCCTGATTTTATTATCTAGTATAAATTTCTATTAATCATTTTTTTTATTTTTAAGGAAAAATCTCTCTTTTGCTGTGGATATCACCATAAAATGCCTATGATCTTTCATATCATTAGAAAATGGACAGATGACATGAAATACTGTTAAACTGTGTTAAATCCAGTGAGATTGCTGGGCCATATGGTAGTTTTATTCCTATTTTTTAAAGGAATCTACATACTGTTCTCCATAGTAATTGTATCAGTTTGCATTCCCACCAACAGTGTAAGAGGGACTCTGTGACAACCTGGAGGGATGGGGTGGGGAAGGAGGTGGGAGGCGGGTTCAGGATGGGGGGAACAAATGTATACCTATGACCGATTCATACTGATGTACGGTAAAAACATCACAATATTGTAAAGTAATTTTCCTCCAACTGAAATAAATAAAAATTTTTAAAAATCAAGTGAGATGAAAAAATACCTTGGTTATAAGTATTACATAAAATTTGATGGGCATTGATATTTAAATTTTTCTCTCTAGTTCACCTTCATCTTATATTGCTTAAATGAAATACTAGAGGTTTTACTATTAGATAAGAAACAGTCACTTATTAAATTCCCTGACTAGAATATAAATAGAAATAAGGACTAGTATCATATAATATTTTACCATTGTTATAATGAAGATTATGAACAATATTTCATGATATGACCTGGTGTTCAAGGCCTTCAGCAAGTGCATATATTTTTAAGTAGTTTGGCCTTTATGTAGATCACTCTCCAGAGATGACTCCATATGGGGTGGAAATTGCATATAATGGGCAAAGAAAAGAAACTATAAATTTACAAATAAAAGAGAGAAAAGTAGATATAGGAATAACAATTCCAGCAGCTGGAGCAGCTTCCGAGATTGGCTCTTACCCTGCCACGACTCCTGATTACTGCAAAAGACAAAATACTTTCTGTATATGTGCATCTAGCAAAGGTTTTGTAAATGTAACTGAACAAATGTTCTCAGTGTTCTTGTCTAGGCTATAGAGCAATAGAACAGATTCAATCAGCAAGGTCCCTAGTTGTACCTTGTAGCCAAGGTGGAATTTCTATTTTCCCACCAGCTCTAATACTTGACCTTGCCCAGCAGCTCTAGGAGAAGCAGGGAAATGTCATTAGTCTGAGAATAATGCTTTTATCTCTTGAGCACCATTTCTTATGATGCTGGACATGATTTTATTTTAAAATAATGGAGTGTTTAAGTATAGAGGAGTCTAACGTGGACAGTGAAATGAAACCCTGCTTCAGGAGATCCCAGTGCAGCCACTGACTTAATTGCCTGCCTTAATAGGACTAACTTGTCTGATTAGACAGGCTAAACCTTAGTTTCATCATCTATAAAATAGGGGTAATAATACCTATCTTGCAGAGTCACTTTGAGGTTCAAATAATAATGATATGATATGAAGTATATCATGCTCAAAGTGTTATTAAATGGAATTTGTCTGCACTTAGAAACCACTTGTCCACCTACATGAAAGGCAGACATTGATCATGTCCACATAACCGTGTTGCAAGGATAGTTTTGTTCCTGTCCATCTCAGTCTCATTTTAGGCTTAGAGATCCTCCAAGCCAGACTCAACTGCACCTAAGTATCCTCAGTAACTTGGGCAGTGTCTCACCACTAATAGGCACTTAGAACCCCTTCTGGTTAATGAAAGAATACTGTTCTCTTTTATTATTGAGGAGCATGTATAGCAAGCATTGTGTTAGGTATTAGGAAATAGACATCCTTAAGTCTGCATGGGGTTTATAGTCTGCAGGGCAGTGAGGGTACAAAGAAAGACAAACCTTACTCATGAAACAAAAAATTGCAAAAAATATATGAAGTGTTATAATTAAAAACTTGCACAGAGGAAAAATAATCAGGGGGGTCTTATGTAGTCAGTCAGTAGAGGTAGAAATAGCCTTGAGTTTTAAAATAAATCCATTTTCCTTTGATTAAAGTAACCACTAGCTGCCCTTCACTTCCAATAATCTGACACTAGAAACCAAGGTACACTGTAAAACTGCTGCCTCCCATGGCTTCTACAAGGAAATGTGTCTAAACCATGAATAACTGAGATTATTAATTCCCATCTTCCTAAACATTAGAGTTCCCCAGGTTTCAGGTCCCCTCTTCTCAGTCCCTAGATGATTTCATTCCATCTCCACCTCAGTTTTGCTCATGATTTATTTGCTGCCATCTCCCAAATTTGTCTTTAGCTCGGACTTCTTGCCTAAACTCCAGAGTTGTATTCCTAACTGCCTATTCGACAACAATTCAAAAACTCCACTAGTAAACATATCTAGTAGGCATATCAAGCTTCACATGTCCCACACAGGATTCCTGATTTCTCCTCCCTATAAACTTGATCCTCCAGTTGCTTTCTCCATCTCCATCACCATCCTTCCAGTTGCTCAGGCCAAATATCCTTGGAATCATCCTTGACTTTTTCTTTTCTATACTCACACATGCTTTATGTAGTCTAGCAGGAAATTCGATGGCTATGCCTTTATAACACATCTACACTGAGCACTTTCCCTACCTTTATTGTTACTATCTGAGTCTGAGCCACCAGCATCAATTACCTGGCTCACTGCATTTCCCCCCTAACTGGTCTCCCCGCTTGCCCCTTGTTCCCTTACAGTCTAATCTCAACACAGTATCTGGATTTTTCCTTTAAATACTAAGGTCAGATCATATCATTTCTCTAGTCAGAACCGTCCAATTACAGAACCTTCAGTTCCCTGGTAACTCAGTCGGTAAAGAATCTGCCTGCAATGTAGGAGATTCGGGTTTGATCCATGGATCTGGAAGTTCCCCTAGAGAAGGGAGTGGCTAACCACTCCAGTATTCTTGCCTGGGAAATCCCAAGGAAAGAGGAGCCTGGTGGGCCATAGTCCATAGTATTGCAAGAGTCAGACCTGACATAGCAACTAACCACACCACCACCACACTAATGAAACCCCAAATCTTTGCCATGTCCTCCAAGACATTTCTGATCTCATTTTCTACCACAATCTGCCTTAAACTTTGCATACACTCAGTTCAGTTCAGTCGCTCAGTCGTGTCCAACTCTTTGCGATCCCATGAATTGCAGCACACCAGGCCTCCCTGTCCATCACCAACTCCTGGAGTTCACTCAGACTCACATCCATCGAGTCAGTGATGCCATCCAGCCATCTCATCCTCTGTCGTCCCCTTCTCCTCCTGCCTCCAATCCCTCCCAGCATCAGAGTCTTTTCCAATGAGTCAAATCTTCGCATGAAGTGGCCAAAGTACTGGAGTTTCAGCTTTAGCATCATTCCTTCCAAAGAAATCCCAGGGCTGATCTCCTTCAGAATGGACTGGTAGGATCTCCTTGCAGTCCAAGGGATTCTCAAGAGTCTTCTCCAACACCACAGTTCAAAAGCATCAATTCTTTGGCGCTCAGTTTTCTTCACAGTCCAACTCTCACATCCATACATGACCACAGGAAAAACCATAGTCTTGACTAGATGGACCTTTGTTGGCCTCCTTTTTATTTCTCATGCTCACCAAGCATGGTCCTGGTTCCTGATCTTTGCACTTGCCACTTCCTCTGCCTGGAACACTCTTTCCCCAGCAGTTCCTATGACTCACTCCCTCTTTTCTTACAGCCTCTGTTTAAATACTACCTTCTCAATAGACCTTTCCCTGGTCACTCTTTATAAGATAGTACTACCCAATCTCTTTCTTTAAAACATTCTTTTAGCTTTATTGAGTTAAAAAAAAAAGTGAAAGTGATAGTCACTCAGTCATGTCCGACTCTTTGTGACCCCATGTACTGTAGCCCACCAAGCTCCTCTGTCCATGGAATTATCCAGGCAAGAATAGTGGAGTGGGTAGCCATTCCCTTTTCCAGGGGATCTTCCCGACCCTGGGATTGAACCCAGGTCTCTTGCATTGCAGGCAGGTTCTTTACCATCTGAGCCATCATGTAAAACTGACAAACAAAATTGTAAGATATTTTAAGTGTACAACATGATGATTTGTAAGTTGTGAAATGACTCCCCCCATTGAGTTAATTAACAATCACCTCACACATCTACCTTTTATTTCTGTGTGTGTGAGAACATTTCATTTCTACCTTCCTGGCAAATTTCAATGATACAATCCAGTGTTACCCACTATTGTCACCATTTTATACCTTAGCTCCTCCAACCATATTCACCTACCCGAAATCTGTGCCCTTTTACTAATCTCACCCTATTTTCTCCCTGACCCTCCATCCCCTGACAATCACTTTTCTCTTTTCTGTTTCTATGACTTCAACTTAAAAAAAAAATTCCACATATAAGTGATATCATACACTATATTTAGCTTTCTCTGTCTGTCTTATTTCACTTACCATAATGCACTCCAGTTTCATCCATGTTGTAGCAAATGACAAGAATCTCTTTCTTTATTAAGGCTGAATAATATTCTGCTGTGTGCTGTCCTTAGTCACTCAGCCATGTCCGACTCTGTGACCCCACGAACTATAGCCTGCCAGGCTCCTCTGTCCATGGGGATTCTCCAGGCAAGAATACTGGAATGGGTTGCCATGCCCTCCTCCAGGGGATCTTCCCAACCCAGAGAGCAAACACAGGTCTCCCACATTGCAGGTGGATTCTTTAGTATCTGAGCCACATGGGGAAGCCTATTCCGTTGTGTACATATGCCAAATTTTCTAGATCTATTCATGCATTGATGGACTACCCATCACATTCTTTTCCCTCTCACTTGGCTCTATTTCTGTTTACTTTATTTACTACTATCTGATATCATATTCCATATTTGTTTTCTACTTGTCTCCCCCGACACCCGACACACACATTAGAATGTAAACTTCATAAAAACAGGGACTTTTCCCTGCCTTACTTATTGCTGTATCCCAAGCATGTAGAATATAGTAAGTGCTCACAGGCACTTGTTGGGTGAAAATGGTCCTGCTAGATGACTAGAGCAGTTAGGTGGAGGATGGATGATAAGGACTGGTAAAGAGAGGATTTCCGTGAGATCTGGTCTTGACTGGTATCTTTTGGGTTATCTGAATGCATTTCTCTTTTCAAAACATTAAATTTCCAGATTGGGGGATAAAAACACAAAGACCTGAATAGCCAGGTAGATATGGCAATTAAAAGAAAAGGAAGGCTGGATATTAAACACAGGTTACAGAAAACATGCTGTGCTTTAAAGGGCAGTCATTACTCTTTCATAGAAGATTATCGTCGTACTTGCTGAAAAGTGTAACTATGGATATGAGAGCTTCCAAGTTTTCAGTGAAGTTGAAAGACTGAATATATAATATTTTGATTTTTAAGTATTAGTATCAACTTTTGGGGAAACATACAGACCAAAAAACCTTTTTTTTTTTTTTTCTGGCCCATGGTATACCAGTATGTACTCTCTGTTTTAGGTAGCAGTTGAATTTTTTCACTGTGCTTCACAAAAGGATGCAATTCATCTTCCCTTATTCCATTTTACTTGAGAGCTCTCAATAGTATGGTAGAGGTTCAGAAAAGAACAAGAAGCCCTATGGTCCTGATCCAACATATTAAATTAGACTGAACTCTAGTTCATCTTGCAAAATCTCAGTTATTTCCTTTAAAGTTGAACCTTTCAGGCTTTATCACAACATAGCCTGGCATTAGTAGCCACAGTGTTTCCATCTGGAATATGAGTGTGGCTCCTTTTATGGAAAAATAACTTCCTGATGATATAATCAAATATCTAAAATGCCCTAAGTGATCATTATAGAGAAGAAACATTTCATGAATCCTTTCACAAAGGGAAAAGGCCTTTTGTTAAGTGACAACTCATGTCTAATATGCAGTTAATAGTGTCAGCCTTTCTCAAAGCAAGATGCCCCTTACCTATGTATGCATCTTCTACCTGCATTTACTAACCTAGCACTTCCTCACTCTCTGACAAACTGTTTGCCAGTAAGTACAAGGAACTTTTTAGTAAGAAATTCATTCTAAGTGTTTTGAGTAGCCAAGATTCTTAACTTAGTGCTAGGGAAATTCTGATGATTCTATTTTCTCTGGGTATGCTCCCTTTACCACAGACACATACCAATGAATCTCTCTTTCTCTTCATTCCTAGTGCTACTGCCTTACCCTGAATCCCCAACCTGTATAGGAAACCCTCATGTGGGATCTCCTAACCTGCTTCCCAAATTATGAGCAAGCTCAGAACATTTCCAGCCCCTTGACTTCAACTGCTGTTAGTCCTATCTTATGTTGTCTGATCTTCACATTCAAAGTGAAGAACTGGTTGGGTTCAAACTAAGAAGGTTACAAAGAAGGTTACTTGTACTTTGTGTGCCTAGAAAAAGTTACAGTCACGTAAATATTTCCTGTTCTGGCTATCTCTATCCTTGTGAAGTGTATACATGACACAGTCCAAATAAAATGACTTTCACCTTCTCAGTCAGGGAAATGTCCCTGGAAGTATAGATCCTGCTGAGATGGAAAGTGGCAATTGAAAACAGAAGACAAAAGAAAAGCCAGGTGTCATCTGGTTGATGGCAATTCTGCCCTCTGATTATAGGATACATGTTTCCTTTTTAATGTGACTGCCTGGGCTGAATCAAAGAATGCTGGCTGAATCTCAGGATCTAGATCCACAGTTTTCAATGTAAACAGCCATCATTAGATAATATATTTCAAAGATATTTTTATAAAATGGACCCCAAAACCAAAAGGATACTTTTCACACCATAGCTTTCTTCCATAAGTTTACTGCTAAAAAAGGTGTCTACTACTTGGGAGCACAAATTGTTCCTGCTGCTGAAGTTTTCCATCTACCTAATAGCAACTCTACTCTGTAAATAACACAGAAATTGCTGAAAAAAATCCCATTAAGTGCCTTTGAAAACAGTTCAAAGCTGTTCTGACCAGAGAGACACTGAGGGAGAGAGACAGAGTTCATAAAAAATTACAACATTAAATGAACATTTTGCAACAGGAAAAACATGTTGAATCAAGACAATCAATAATCTAAGATCAAAGAGAATTCAGTTTTCAGAGTAAACCAAAGAAAATCATGTTGCCCTTTCAATTTAACACTAGCTATTAAAAATGCATAATTGATGTAACATGCTAAGAAAACAAGTGAAGATTATGATATTGCAGCCCCACAGAGGTCTCATAAGCAAGCTTGCCTTATCACCCACACAGAGGCTGGTAGTGGTTCCTAGGGAGTCACTTTCTATAGGGAAGGCAGGAGGCAGAGCTAATATGACAGAGGATTGTTTTTTATCTGAAGTTTTGTGACTTAATTTTCCAAATGACCACCTCTTACAGCAGGCAGGATAGAGATAGATTCCAATTTTCTGTCCCTCCTCATATGAGGCCCTTCATAATTATAGTTATTGTAACATATTTGTCTCTCAAAGCAGCTTCACTGCCTTTTTTCCCCCCATCCTCCCCCTCTTCCTACTCAAAAAGTATAACATCTTATTTCTTATATTTCTTCTGAGTGACTCTCCTGACTGGCTATGCTGTCTCTGGCCACTAACATCTCCTCCCTTACTCCACCTCCTTTAAAATACCAAATTCTCTATTTCCCCATGAAACCTAAAACCTGTTCTCATATGCTGGACTCCAAGGAGCAATATGTGAACCATGAAATTCCAGATGTTCAAGCTGGATTTAGAAAAGGCAGAGGAACCAGAGATCAAATTGCCAACATCCATTGGATCATCAAAAAAGCAAGAGAGTTCCAGAAAAACATGTCTTTCTGCTTTATTGACTATGCCAAAGCCTTTGACTCTGTGGATCACAATAAACTGTGGAAAATTCTGAAAGAGATGGGAATACCAGACTTCCTGACCTGCCTCCTGAGAAATCTATATGCAGGTCAGGAAGCAAGAATTAGAACTGGACATGGAACAACAGACTGGTTCTGAATAGGAAAAGGAGTACGTCAAGGCTGTATATTGTCACCCTGCTTATTTAACTTATATGCAGAGTACATCATGAGAAATGCTGGGCTCGAGGAAACACAAGCTGGAATCAAGATTGCCGAGAGAAATATCAATAACCTCAGATATGCAGATGACACCACCCTTATGGCAGAAAGTGAAGAAGAACTAAAGAGCCTCTTGATGAAAGTGAAAGAGGAGTGAAAAAGTTGGCTTAAAGCTCAACATGCAGAAAACTAAGATTATGGCATCCAGTCCCATCACTTCATGGGAAATAGATGGGGAAACAGTGGAAACAGTGTCAAACTTTATTTTGGGGGGCTCCAAAATCACTGCAGATGGTGACTGCAGCCATGAAGTTAAAAGACGCTTACTCCTTGGAAGGAAACTTATGACCAACCTAGACAGCATATTAAAAAGCAGAGACATTACTTTGCCAACAAAGGTCCATCTAGTCAAGGCTATGGTTTTTCCAGTAGTAATGTATGGATGTGAGAGTTGTACTATAAAGAAAGCTGAGCAACGAAGAATTGATGCTTTTGAACTGTGGTGTTGGAGAAGACTCTTGAGAGTCCCTTCAGAGATCCAGCCAGTCCATCCTAAAGATCAGTCCTGGGTGTTCATTGGAAGGACTGATGCTGAAACTGAAACTCCAATGCTTTGGCCACCTGATGTGAAGATCTGACTGATTTGAAAAGACCCTGATACTGGGAAAGATTGAAGGCAGGAGGAGAAGGGGACAACAGAGGATGAGATGGTTGGATGGCATCACCGACTCAATGGAGATGAGTTTGAGTAGACTCCGGGAGTTGGTGATATACAGGGAGGCCTGGCACACTGGGGTCCATGGGATCACAAAGAGTCGGACACGACTGAGCGACTGAACTGAACTGAACTGAAGGAGCTCCTTGTTTCTTTCTGGTATAGCTACAGAATTCTTCAGTACCCTTCAATAACCTGCTTGAGATCTGTAAGCCCTAGCATTCTGCCTGGCAATTGTAGTTTAGCTTCTTTCCTCAAAATGTAAAGGACAGAAGGAGCCAAAGTTCACTGCAAATCATATGTTTTTGAGAAGTATTGCCAACAGTTCTATGGAAGAACAAAGAAAAGGCTTTTCACTGACAGTTTCCAGGATGGAGCTTACAAAACTGTGGTGTAGTAAAAAGAACCTTAAATTTGAAATTAAAATATCTGTTTTCAGGTCTACTTTTTAACTATAAGACCTTGAGTAAGTGAACAAACTGCTGAGTCAGATTCATTAATGAATTTGGATCAGTAATTCCTGCCCTAACAGATTACTTAGAGAATAGATGGTAGACTAGTAGAAAGTTTTGTCTATAATATACATTACTTGTAATATATATTATATACATTTATCTTTTTTCTTTTTTTTACAATGAACCTAATTTATCTTAAACAATAAGCCTATATAGAGATAAGAGACAATCTCGGGGAAATACGGATGATTGATGATCTTCTTGTCAAGAGACCTTCAATAATGGCAGTCTGTCATGGTCATCAATTTGATTTTGGCCAGAATTGATGCATCCAGGGAGGCTGATTGATGCCCAGGAAACTCATAAACAACTGATGTACAAACCAAAATGCCATTTCCTTTTTCAGTTTGTAGTTACATGGTAAGCTGAATTAATAATAAAAGACTCACTTGGCAATTATGAGATTAGATTAAAGGGAACTTAGCTCATTATATGGAGAAGGAAATGGCAACCCACTCCAGTGTTCTTACCTGGAGGATCCCAGGGATGGCAGAGCCTGGTGGGCCGCCATCTATGGGGTCGCAGAGAGTCGGACACGACTGAAGCGACTTAGCAGCAGCAGCAGCAGCAGCTCATTACAAGGTAAGTTTACCTGTGTTCTGTTGAGAACAATGAATTTCCCTGTACCAAAGTGGAAAATGTCTCTGGTCTGGCGTCTTTCAGATTCAGCAGTTCTCCTCTGGACATTTCTGAATTTATATTCTAAATTCTTCTCTGACTTCCCCTTTCTCTGAATCCATGATACTATCTCCTCTTTTGATGATACACCCTAGATTTTGTAATATCACTAATTAAGCTACGGGTAAGTCACTATTCTCTGAGCCTGGGGTATATTAAGTCTCTTTCCATTATGTATTGATTTAAATTTTCCAACTGTCACAGTTCTAGGGGTGCCCCACTGGAACAACCTAAGGCTGCTATCAGGTACCCTTGTGTTGGCTGAATAGGCCAAGTGATTAGCCTGGATTTCTTATGCTCTTTTAGCCCCACTGGGCATATTATATTGCATATAAATTATAGTCATTTATTCAATTAAGTAGGAAAAATGGATAAGCTAATTTCGCCTGCCTACCTTCTATTGGGTTATGTTCTACCAAGGTTAAATGAAATAGTTAAATCCTGCAAGCTCATTAGCTTTTATTTGATTCTGAGAATAATTTTATGATTCTGTTCTCCTGTAGAAGAATAGGGCCTGTGGCCTAAGAAGTATTAGATGGTAATCGTCCTTTGCCAAAAGATAATTTCACAGAAACAACAAAATATTGGACATGAACCCAGTAAAAGGCAACTCTAATAGTTTCCTGAAATACACTTCAAGCAAAAGTATACATGTGAGATATAGATGTGTTCAAAACAAAGTGCCAGAGACTATTTTTTTTTTCAGATAAACTTATCACTTTCAACAGTAAAATTTCTCAAGTATTTAGAAGAGAGTTAATTTGATAAAAATTGATTTACACAAATGTATCAAGAACACATCTACTTACTGCACTTATCAAGAATCTTTTGTAAAGAAAAACACAATGGGCTGTACATTTTAGACACTAGAAATATTGGAAGTTCCTCAGTATTGATGATTTAATTACCTTTTCCGGTTTATTTTATTTGTTCCAGATTTAATCTACAAAATTGAGCTTGCAGGAGGCCTGGGAGCAATCTTCCTCCTCCTTGTACTGCTTGTGATCATCTACAAATGCTACAATATTGAATTAATGCTCTTCTACCGACAGCATTTTGGAGGTGATGAAATTGCAGATGGTAAGCTATCTTTTGTTGTTCAAGTTCAATTAAAAAGCATGAATTTGTGATTATGTAAGAGAATATCCCTATTCCTAGGAGATACATGATGAAAAATTTAAAGTTAAAAGGCTATGACTAATGCAATTTACCCTCAAATAATTCAGAAAACAATGCTTTTAATCTATCAAGAAGGAGAGCAAAGGTAATAAAATACTGACAATAGATGAACCTGGGTAAAGGATATATGGGTATTCTTTAAAATCATTTTATTTCTTGAAATTATTTTTTAAAAATAGTTTAACAAGGAGATATTAGTTGGTCAGGAGATCAACCAATGCTGTCAATGCCCTTTCCCTTACTAAGAAACAACTTAAGAACCAATTTCATTTTTTTCTCTAGAAAATTCAAATTTAGGTACAGATCATATTTAGCTCTTCCTGGCATCAAAGAAAACCCAAATTATTTAAGAAACATATTAATAGCCATAGAGATACTCAATTTAAAGCTAATAGTACATCTGGACCCACATATTTTGTGTGATTTTGTAACACAATTCTCAAAGGTGACTTTAAAGGAAAAAAATTCTGACTGTAGCTTATAATTTTCTTATGTTTTCCATTCATGGCTTGTGGAAATCTTATAAATGAGATATTAGCAAAACATTGTACTGAGCCTGTTTCTTTGAACATTCAAAAATGAGTTAATTTTTCAAAAGAACAAACTACCATACTTCACAATCAAACTAATAAGAAATCATGACATATCACTCCTTATGCATAAATCTTCACCAGCAAACTACTATAAGCCTTGGGAAATGTGTGTATGGAATGCCCAAGGTAAGCCAAGATGAAAAAAGAAGTCCAATTGTAAGTCATTACTTTAAAAAGCCAAATTTAAATCTTAGTTTTCATTGTACTAGAATAATGAAAGTTAGAGCTTTTGTTTTGTTTTGAGATCCTCAAAGGAGAAGAGTTTATGATTTTGTTTTATTTTTATAGTGATAGGAGAAGGGCAGAGTGGTGATGGTAACATCAAAATTTTTGAGGAACCTTTGATATTGGTCTTATTGTTACTATTATGTGAACAATGATATGAGTATGTTCTAATTGACTTCTATAATTTTGCAGTAAATTAGAGAAATGCTGTTTGATGAATACATATGCATGCTTATTATCAAAGTGTTTTCACCTAATGATTGTAGCACCTATTTAAAAGTATCACAGGCCCTTATTCAGATATATCTTTAAAATGAGAAATTAGAGCCTGTTCTGACCATGATTATAAGCTCCAACAATATGTATGAAAATGTAGTCAGTTACCTTCAGTTTCTGTATACAATAATTAATACTGGAAAATCTGACTTTTTAACCTGTACACATAAAATAATGAGATGAAATATGCTATTGGGGAAAATTTCACTGTTTTCCAAGTGCCAACGAATGGCTAAATGGAGATGGCAATTAAGAGTGTTAAAGATGCATTGTCTATATGAAAGTACATGAAAGGGAGTCTGCTGTGATTCATTTGCTTTAGGTCATGATTACAAGCAATTTGTTAAAACTTTCTGTAAGTGAGGTGATATAATTTATTAAGTTTATCTGAAATAATTACTTTCATAATCCATATTCAATAATCCAAACTAACTGATCAGTTGTAGTATGTATTTGTAAGATTAAATTCATACTAATATCATAGGTTGCATCCATATCTTCAGTATTGCCCAAGTGACCAAAGATGACAAGTAATCTAGAGCATTTTGGTCAGAGAATTGAGTGTATTGATTCCAAACCAATTATTTTAGGGAAAAAATGCAATGGTGGGGGACCTCAAGGGTTTTCAGCTGGAAGGAAAATTAAAATAGTTTACATGGAACTTGGACCGTAAACACACAATCTCTGTACTAGTTGAATGGAATACTAAAAAGTCAGCAGGTATACAGTGAGGATGAATAAATGAATATTAAAGGCCTTTTAGATATATCCAGTTTCATGATGCCAAATGTCAGCTAGACCGCCTATTGAATTTTTCATTTCTTTATTTAAATATTTTGACATCTCAAAGACACATCATAGTTTTACCCATGTTCATGCTTTCTGTTTGATTCATATCCAAAGTAGCATTTCCTGAAAGTCATTATAAAATGCCATATTTTTAATAAAATAAAATCTACTTTGACTTCTTAAACATCTTTGATATAATTAATTTCATTTCAATTCATCAATGCTTGCTTAATTTATTTGACCTTTGAATTATGCAGTCATTAAATACTTCAGTTCAGTTCAGTTCAGTCGCTCAGTTGTGTCGGACTCTTCGCAACCCCATGAATCACATCACACCAGGCCTCCCTGTCCATCACCAACTCCCGGAGTTCACCCAGACTCAGGTCCATCGAGTCAGTGATGCCATCCAGCCATCTCATCCTCTGTTGTCCCCTTCTCCTCCTGCCCCCAATCCCTCCCAGCATCAGAGTCTTTTCCAATGAGTCAACTCTTCGCATGAGGTGGCCAAAGTACTGGAGTTTCAGCTTCAGCATCATTCCCTCCAAAGAAATCCCAGGGCTGATCTCCTTCAGAATGGATTGGTTGGATCTCCTTGCAGTCCAAGGGACTCTCAAGCGTCTTCTCCAACACCACAGTTCAAAAGCATCAATTCTTAGGCGCTCAGCTTTCTTCACAGTCCAACTCTCACATCCATACATGACCACAGGAAAAACCATAGCCTTGACTAGACAGACCTTTGTTGGCAAAGTAATGTCTCTGCTTTTCAATATGCTATCTCATGTCTACTATGTACCAAGCACCATGAATGATGTATTTACTTACATATTAAATATATTCTTCATCTGGATTAATCCTATACATACACACACTGGTAGTATAGTAACCATTGGGGACATAGTAATCCACAAAGTTACACAGTCTTTGCACTTTAGAAGCTAAAGGATTTAGTACTATTTTTAGCAGAGGCCCAGAAGAACTGCACTGTAAACAGGAACCACTTGCTGATGGTGAACAGGATTAAAATGAAATTTTAAAATGGGAGGGACAGTGTGACAACAGAAAAATTCTTCCACAGACAATTTGTTTCCCTTCATCATAACTTCTCTCTTCATTGGGAATAACCGGCTCTCTCCTTTATAATGCGTTGTGGTTTTTTCTGGCTTCTCAGATGAGCAGAGTCAGCATGATTTAATAAAGAGGAAGGCTCATTAGCCTCACATAACAAAGTGGTGTTGCTGAATGGCCATTCAGTTTTAAAACAATTTTTAGGATTTGCTGTTAACCTTTATTTGCATCGTGTCATATCATTGATATTGCTTTATCTGTCTTGCTCCTCTTTGTGAGCAACAGCTGTGGCTATTCATGAGGTTTTCTTGGCTGTCTACATAGAGCTGAAGTGCATTTTTTAAACTGTGGCATCTGTGTCACTGCTTGCTCACTAGCTGGCATTCTAGGCCTTCTGGGACATCTGACACAGTGGCTTTGAGAGCTCTCTTCCTGCTCTTGCCATTTACCATAAGCTCTTCACCTTTAGTTCATCTTAAAGGGACATAACTGAAACCAGGAGCAACCATTTTCCAAAGAATGATGTATTTCTAGAATGGTATGTACAATTTGTTATCCAGACATGTTGAGGGTTAACACAAAGACATCCATGTTCTTTGTCATGACTTGAGATATAGCAATATTTTTCTGAAAAAAAAGTCTTGATCCCTGGGAGAAGGAAATAGCAATCCACTCCAGTATTCTTGCCTGGGAAACCTCATGGACAGAGGAGCCTGGTGGGCTACAGTCCATAGCGTCTCAAAGAATTGGACATGGCTTGGTAACTAAACAACAACAAAAACACCACCTATATTAGTGTATAGGTGAAGCAAGTAAGGATAGGACCAGGAATGCGGAGATTAGGCATAGTTGGAGGGCAAATCATCATAGTCTGGACAAGCAATGGGGTAAGAGTCTAGAAGTTCTGGCCAGATGGGCAAAGAGTCAGGTAGTCATAGTGGATGGCTAGCTCATAGTAGATGCCCAACAAAAAACATTGCTGAATGAATTAATAAGTAGTTGAATTTCAAGAGGTTTGTGAGTTAGAGTTATCAAAGTCAGAGGAAACTAGGGTCTAGTCTGACATTATGGAGTTTGAGGCAGCAACACCATCTATCAAGAAAGATGAAATACATTCTGCTCATAGAAATGGATCTGTTTGTCCTTTGGCCTATTTTATTCTTACAGCTGTGTATCATCAGCAACTCTCAGTCCCAGGTGAGTAATTATAGCTGGAGAAAGTCAAGGGCCTGCAGGTGCATCCTGAGCCTGATTGGAACAGGGGCAGAGGTGCTAGGATTACCAGGAGGTTCTTATATTAGCATTGCTTGTGAACATTCTCACTTCCAAGTGGTGTTTTATGCATAACAGTGGAATGTGCCTCATTTGTAAGCCAAATGATCTCAACTACTGGGGCAGTCCTCCATGTGCATGTGTTCCTAAGCAATCAAGTAACCCAACCAAGGCTCACACAAGTCTTTTCTAGCTAGAGGACAGGCTAAAGGGAAGCCTCCTGGCTTCAAGCACCATCTTAATATAAATAACTAGAGTTCCTTTCATGTGGGGGTAGTGAAGCCTGGAACCTTACTAGAATTAGAACAATATAATCCTGACTCAGTTATCACTAAAATAGTCAAAGGGGTCCTGTGTGCTTCTTACCATAGGGTATTTGCTGTTATTGTTTGGTTTCTAAATCATGTCCAACACTTTTGCAACCCCATGGACCATAGCCCGCAAGGCTCCTCTGTCCATAGGATTCTCCAGGCAAGAATACTGGAGTGGGTTGCCATTTCCCTCTCCAAGAATACTGGAGTGTGTTGACACACCCTCCTCCAGGGGATCTTCCCAACCCAGGGATTGAACCCAAGTCTCCTACACTGCCAGGCAAATTCTTTACCACTGAGCCACCTTGGAACCCATAGGATATTTATATCTCCTTATGTGCCTATCATGTATACCTCTTCCAGCAGTTAGAACCAAATTATTAATGGTATAAGGAAAATGAGTGGCTGCTTCATTCTGTAAAGTATATTTTGGTCAGGTTTTAACTATAATCTAATCAGGTTTGTTTTAATGGAAAATATTTCTGTGCTTTAGAAACAAAATCTGAAATGTTTTCTGGTCTTTTAAAATTATTTGCAAGTAACTAGGTTTAATAGTTTCTAAATACTAATAGTTCCATATGAGTCTAGACTCACCACATTAAAATTTTTTCTATAAATAAGGGAATTTTAAAAACCACTATAACTTTTCTAGTGTGTCCCTTCTAAAACCAGTGGGGACTTTGAGTGGCTGTATTCATTAATAAAATCAGGGAAAAACTCTGTGTGTATATACACATACACACACACACATTTTCTCTTTGGGGAGACTGGCTCTGAGCCAATACAGCAAAGGAGGAAAAAATACATTCTTAAAGCACAGTTAACTCTGACTAAATGGGTGAAAGGAAAACCTAATTTGGCAATATTGGAAGGATGTATATTTTTAAACAAAGGCTTCTTTTGGAAGTTTGTATCAAATTAGTTGGCCATGGATTGAACAAGAATAACAGGCAATGCACTTGTATAAAACCCAGCTGCTGTCTCTAATATTTGGTAATGAACTGCATTTTGTATATGACGATGACGACAGTAACCAACTGGAAGTATGGCATGTGTTGCAAGTAGAGTCTCCAGGAGTGAGGCTAGATTATTTCGATCTTCCACACTCCAGGGCCCAGCCTCTTTTGGATCTCTTACACATATTTGTGCAAACAAGGTATAGTCTGTGACCAAGTAACAGAGCCAAGCCAACTGGCACAGAAAGAGTTAAGATTCATGACTTTGGTTTATGTAGTCCTTCATTCAAACACACTGAGCTAATCATTCACAACAAAAGTTACAAATAAATCTCTTTTATTCTGTCAAAACTCTATGTTGCCCATTGCATAGCAATTTCAGTTCATATCCCGTGACTATAACTGGATTGTGTTGAAATATACTAGGTTTCTTACGGCATGACACGTGACTTATTTTTTCTAATTGTTAATGATGGTTATTAATTATACTGCTTATTCTAGCCTGTTAATTATTACAGATATTTAGTACTGAAAGAGAACCTACTAATCCTACATACAACCCTTTTGTTTTTCTTTGTATCTAAGACAACAAGGAATATGATGCCTATCTCTCTTACACAAAAGTGGACCAAGATACTTTAGACTGTGACAACCCTGAAGAAGAGCAATTTGCTCTTGAAATACTGCCAGATGTGCTGGAAAAACACTATGGATATAAACTATTCATCCCAGAAAGGGACCTGATTCCAAGTGGAAGTAAGTACTTTTGAGTTTTGTATTTTAAAAGTTTGGTTTCACTTAAGAAGTTATATGGAGACTTCAAATGTCAGAGCCAAGAATTTAGATTTTTCTTACAGGAGATTTTATTAAATTCAAAATTTTCCCCAATGACTGTGTTATGACTTTCTAGCATCCAAAAATTTTTAAAGGCACTCTCACCTATATTTTAGGTATGCTTTAAAAATTGTGATTTAATTGTACATTTTATTATATTGCCTTAGTGCTCTTAGAAAAGTGAAGATCCTTTAAAATTGTATAAGTCAGATCTTTTTTTTTGCATTTCAGATTTTCAATGCATTTCAGTTCCAAAACTGATCTTCTGTCATTGTTTCTACTTATACCTACAATCATTGTCACTAATAACTCTGAATTTAAGACTTGATACTCATTTCCAGATTTACAGAAAAATCCACTTTTAAAAAAACATAACTGAAAGACACACGTACCCAAATGTTCACTGCAGCACTATTTACAATAGCTAGCACATGGAAGCAACCTAGATGTCCATCAACAGATGAATGGAAAAAGCAGCTGTGGTACATAGACACAATGGCATATTATTTAGCCATTAAAAGGAATGCATTTGACTCGGTTCTAATATGGTAGATATTATACAGAGTGAAGTAAGTCAGAAAGAGAAAAACAAATATCATATATTAACTCATATACAGGGAATCTAGAAAGACGGTACTGATGAACCTCTCTGCTTGGCAGCAGTGGAGACACAAACATAGAGGACAGACTTGTGGACACAGAGGGGGAAGGAGAAAGTGGGACAAATTTAGAGAGTACCATTGAAACATATATGTTACCACATGTAAATCAGATAGCCAGTGGAAATTTGCTGTATGCAGGGACACAACCAAGATGGGTGGGAGAGGGTGGGAGGTGGGAGGGAGGTCAAGGGCGAGAGGGCATACAGATACCTATGGCTGATTCATGTTGACGTATGAAAGAAACCAACACAATATTGTAAAGCAATTATCCTCCAATTAAAAAATAAATAAATAAAATTTTAAAATGTATATGAGGCCATGGGATATGGCACCTCACTGTGTATTTAAATTCTTTTTAAGAAGTTCTAGACTATGGGGAGGGCTTGAGTGCCACTTTTCAATTATGCTACATATTGAAAGTTATATTTGAGTTTTGAGAATAAATTCAGGTTCAAGTAAAAAATATACTTTTTTCCTTTTACTGTTCAGAGTATATAGTACATGGTAGTATAAGATAAATACAGAAAAGATATGGCCCCTACCCTCAAAGAGCTTAAAATGTCACTGCAGGAAACTAAAAGTGCTAGAATTAGTTTGCATGTATATATGAACATCCCTGGGAAGAGGAAATTAAACTGTAACCACAAATCAGAATATGGTAATTTATACACAAGGGATAACAAAATTAAAAAGCTTATATTTTCAGTACTTGACTGTATATAGAATATTTTCAGATACATTGTTTCATTCCATCCTTAAGAGCAGGCACTATTATCTTCATCTTACAGATGAGGAAATAAGACCTGAAAGAAATCCAGTATCAGTCAGCTGGCAAATGGTAGAGATGGAATTAGAACCTAGATCTATTTGGTTCTCACTCCTCTAGACCATTATTTATTCCTCAATAATGTTAATTCAAGCGATCAGAAGTCCACCATGGTCACTAGCTGGCAAGAAACAAATTGAAACAACTAAGGTTTGGTTGTTCATCACTTTTTCTCAGTGTGCATATGTATATGTTTGGGTTTGCACGTTGAGTATGCACACTTACACATTCATAGAAAGAAACCAGACAATATTTACTGGTACACTACTTTCAACAAATGTAAGACTTCCTCAGATTTCTTGCCTTAGTCCTCACCTCTTTTCTTTTCTGTAATTTCCTTCATTTTCATGACTTGATTCTTTGGTGTCTCTCTCCCAAATCCAGTGTCCATTTGTATCTTTTCCATGATGACTTCCACCATTCTAGGATAGGCCCTAATCAACTCATTCCTCAATGCCTATTACTGTTTGCCTTCCCTATTTTTCCTCTCATCCATCTAGTCCCACTAATATGTATACCTCCTTCATCATGTCTCTCCCCTATTCAACAATCATATGCTTCACCATTTCTTACAGGATTAAATCTACTAACCCTTAGCTAAACACGTCTACAGTCTAGTGCCAGCCCAGATTTATCTCCTAAATTTTTCTCCTACCATTTCCCTTACCCATTCCCATACTCTAGCCAAACTATGCCTTTCATGTACATTGTATGTCCTTGCAATGCTTTTGTTCATGTTAGTCTTCTATACCTTTGCAAATCCTATTTATCCTCTCCATATCACTGCCTCTGTGAAAACTCCATAATGATTTCTCTAACTCTAGAGTACATGGGGTATAATCACTTGCTTGACTCTAAATTTTGTATTTCTGTGATATTTTGTATTATTTTTGTATGTAGCTTTCTACCTATGTATGTCTTATCTTCTCAGTGAGATCATAAGCTCCATGAGGGCAGGGACTGTCTCTCATTCATCTATATACTCCTGTTATAATCTAACAGAATACCTGAGCTCAGTAGATGTTAAATAGATGCTTGCTGATTTTGTTTTAATAGTGTTGGTTTAAGACAAGAGGAAATGAAATAAATAAAAGCAAGTGAATAAGAAAGCTAAAAAGGAGCTTTCTGCTGAAAGAAAATGTAATTCACAGGAATAGTCTCAGTTCTAATGTGTATTTTTTCCGATATTATAAAGAATATCTACAAGAGATTGAGGTTTATCATTAGTGAAATATCAAAAATATCCCCTTAGTATTTTTTGTTTAATTCATTAGATTACTACGTGTTTTTTGCATTTTTTGCCAAGAGCATCTTGTTAACTATCAAAATTCTGCAACATCAATTTTTAGATAGTGTCTTAAATTATATTCAGATAATAGCATTACCAAAGTGGAATTTATATTCTATGTCGAGTCACCTTCAGTAGGATTCAGTGTGGATTCAATTTCTGCCTTATTGCATTACAAATTTGTTGGCGCCACAATAGTAGTCTTTATCAACCCCACTAAGTGACTTAAAAATGTCACCCTTCATGTCTGAACATGTCAACTTTGATTATCTTTCTTCTGACCCAGAAAGCAATACTTCAACATTGTGCACATCAGGAAAAGAAATAGGGGCAACTTGGAACACAGGTGAACCACTTTACCTGAGACTCAATAGAGGACTCTTGCTTATTATATAAAGAGGCACCTAGTGTGCATGGGTCAGACTGAGACCCATGAGACCCAGACTGAGATCATGAGAGTAAGAGAGATGCATCCACAAATTATATTTTATTCATTCTCTCAGTTTATTTTGATAACTTGACAGGTCAATTGAATCAACATGCTGTGTTAATTTAGCCAAACAGGTGGTAGAATATTTTATACCTCAATGAGTCAGCTAGTTGATTGGCGAAATTGATTAGTTGTTTTGGTGTATCATACACAGACCTGAATGTCCTCCTTGACCATGGGATATGAGGCTTATACAAGTCATATTTCCTAGCACGAAAGTACAAGATTTTAATTGAGGACTGTAATACACAACATAAGGGATAATAGGAGGTTGTTGCCTTATTTATTCTGGCATGTAAAGAACTTAATATAAAAATACCCAAGATGATGTTATTAGGATGAAGAGAGATTTTATAGTCCATAGAAGATCATTTTAATTTTTTGAGATGATACAACAATTAAACTAAGCAGGGAGTTGGGTCCTGGGTACTCAGTGGTACATAGGAAGGCTGCTTTTACAAGTAAGGGACAACTATGCAGTTTTCAGATGCAACCACTGGAGGGTGTTTGATTTTAATCCTTCCTTCCTGAATGAGAAAATTCATGTTCTCTGAATTCCGATTTGCGAGTGTAACCTGCAGAAGTTCTTAAAAAGGCCCTTTGACAATTTTTCCTTTCCATCAACATTTCAGAGCTGGCTGAGCAGTCACCATGTCACGATTAACGAGTTTTTCCTTGGCATTTTTAGCACGCATTCAGGAAGTCAATGAAGTATATGAATAATATACTTGATTTACACATGAATGACAGAGTAGAACATTTTGGACTTAGTGTATATGTGTTATTAAAGAAGCTTCTATGGTCTGTAGTCACAGCCATTGGTACAGATTTAACAGGTTATGCTATATAAATATAGACACATTCCTGTGGGGGGGCACTAGTTACAATATTATAAGCTGTGTTTGTCCCTCACATCTCATTTAAAACATGTTGACCCAAGACTGCTCCGACCTCTAAAAACTAGCAGTGAGGCCTTTGAGGATTGTAAAAGCAGACTTCATAATATCATTCTTGACCTACAACAATAATTTTCTATGAATCAAACTAATGAAATTTTTTACATAAACCCATTCATGTTTAATACCTTCATTTTTGATGTATCTTCAGTTTCTTTTTCACCACTCTCATGGTATTTCAACTCAACCTCATCAACACACAAATCTCTCCAATGCATATGGTTTCAAAAGTACATGAATGTGTCTCCCTTACCTTATCTCCCCCTCCTCCTCCCTCTCTCCTCCCCACCACCCACACACGTGACCATGAGTTCTCAGAAAGCTTGAATGTAAAGATGTCACTTTCCAAGGTGAAGTGTATGTAATTGTACCCTCCTTGCATGCCCTACTAGGGAAGTGTCCTTTGGCCATCATGAACCATCACAGATGGGAAGATCTGACACAAATATTTTTCCTAAATGCTAAAACTAGAAGTCTTTAAATCTGGACATTATTTTCCTGGCAGTGACCTACCTTTCCATTCTTGAGCCTGTGGCCAGAATCTTCCTTATGTTTTCTCAGGTTTGGTGCCTGAATGTGGCAAGAATTCCTACTTTCCAGTAAAAGTTTGGTCTGTCTCTTCCCAGGCTAGAAACATCTGTAGTAGAATAGCAAAAGCAATTTTGTTGCCAACAGGCATCTGAATGTCAGAAGTGACAGGCAACCAAAAGCAAGCCAGATAGAAAACACCCTACTCAAACTGCCTAGAGACACAAACTTGAGAAGTAGAGATTTTCTCACCCGTGCAGCTGCTGGGTTTTGTGGTGTAAAGTACTATACACAGAGCACATTGTGTTCATGGGGCCTAGTGGATCCTTTAGGAATGAACAGATGTGCTCTGAAGCTGACATGTGACCAACAGAACCCAGCTGTGCAGTTGAGATTCTGAGATTGGGGACATTTTTGGATGAGTACCATTTAGGCTTTTGAGTCCATCTTATCTCTGTTTCTGCAGAGATTAGAAAACATAAAAATATAAAAGTTTTTCAACTGATCAAATGGAGAAAATAGCATTCTAAGACTAAAAGTAGAAGCAACCAAATCCTGTAGCTTTTGTTTGCCTTTTAAGAGAAAGTGAGCAGGATCCTGAAGAGTACATGTGAAATACTTAAAAACAATTATAAACTGAGCTAATTCTGGCTGAAGCTTTAGAAAAATCTATAGATGATTAAGTGGACATGAAAGAGAAAAAAGCCTTTCAAAAGCTTTTAGCTCAGTTTCCTCTTCTACCCATAGGAAGACTATGGGGATCTCTATGTGAGTTATTCCTGCATTATTTCACCAGAGAAAGACATTAGTGAATTAAAAATATTATCATACATATGGTTGATCAGCCATGTCTGTTGAAATTATATTTATGAATTTGGCTTCAAATATCAAATTGTCTTTCCATTTTTTTTCATGCTCAATTTTCTGTTTCTCTCACTCAAGAATCCTAGGACTCCTTCAGTAATTTAAGGTAAAAATGATTATGTCTGATTACATTCTTGCATTTGCTAGACCTTCCTCACTATTCTAACCTTCAGTTCTTTAATGGCCATGTGATTGTGCTGACATTGAAATGACAAATGACTGGAGAATACATCTGGTGTCAGATGATCCCTAGTCGCTTCTGAAGTGAGGCATGCAAAAAAATTTTTGTACATGGATCTGTAACTACTCATTGCCAATAGTTTCTCTAATAGCTGGACATACTGGACATCATTCAAGTAAATTGTCCTTGGGGAGTAATAAAATCCTTTTCCAGGCAATCTGACGTCTGTGACCTAAAAAGTGTGAGGCAGGGGTGAAATGCACAATCATGGAAATTTAACACATTGTATACAATTTACTCACATGGAATAAAATTATATATGCCCACCAACCCCTTCATGTTAGAGTCTAGAGAGAGAGAACTGTAAACTGTATCCAATATGACCAGCAAAGTACTGTGGTCAATGGACTGAGGTTTTTCATTCAAAGTTTGAGGTAAAGGAAGCCTCTGTTGTGTAGAATTTCAAACAGAGCATCTACTTTTGGGGAAGCACAGAAAACAGACACCTTAAAAAAAGAGTTGAAGGCCAAGATAAAATTGTCTTAAGTACCAAAGGAACCATAGAAAATACTATATAAGCAGCAAGTTGTCTTTTTCCATATTTATCAAGACTGCACTGATTAGAATGACAAATCTACAGATTTTAGGGCATGAGGTTAAAAGAGAAAAGGAGGGGAAGGACATTTTGCGGACTCTCTGTTTGCTACTCTCCACATTTTCTTTATTTCAGTATCCTCTGAATGTGTTCCATTACCTACCTCTATTCTCAGTGAAGAGGTAAAGAGGAAAGCAAAAGAATTCAGAAATATGGACAACATTCCAGAGTAGATTCTGCCCAGCATCATGCCTTCCTGTCCATCCATTTATGAAACACAAAAGCAAAGGATTCATTACCAAAAATGCAGCTTCCAAAGTCAAAACTAAATACATCATGGTTTCCTGCACTCACAAAGACTCAACAAATCCATGTTAACTGTTGATCAGCTTACTAATCAGAATCAATTAGAACCCTTACAATAGTCAATAGAAAACAAAAATCCTGCCAAAAATAATTTTGTCCCTATGAACTATGAGCTATCAAGTCAAGGACTTGGAGGAGGGGGCAGGGAAGGTTTTTGTAGGGCAAGTAATATTACACACTGTTTAGAAAGCCCCCTGCTCCCCTCACACACACCTGGCTAAATACAAAAATTTGTAGCCTCAATCTCTGTGGCAGACAACACAGACAGATTCTTACATCTGCCAGAGGCAGAAGCAAGACCCGAAAATTTTCACATCAGCCAAGATAAAGAGTGAGGTTGTCAACCTGTGTAACTCTTTCAATAAGTTAGTATTAAGCATCATTATTTTAAATGTAGGTAGTATTTTCAGTGAGACTACATTATAAAGTACCTCACTGTATGCCTCTGTTTATACCAGAGGTCTAATAACTTTTTCCAAATATATAGTGCTGAATAATACATTTTTTTTCCTTTGATACATGTGAAACCTATATTATTTTTGCTGGTTTCTCCCCACCAGTTATAGGAGTGGATCCATCTCAGTCACAGTCAGAAACCGTCTTGTTTTTAAGTTTTGATATATGAATCTATAGGTTTAATAAATATCATTGCTGATAGCTATTTGTTATGTAATATTCACTAAAATTAGTAGAATGTTATCAATTTTGACACATCCTATCTCACCCTAATGATTTGTCTGTTTAACTGATTTTGGATATACATAGCTGTGAGTATAAGCCTACCAAGATTCTATTGTTTGAACCCGACTAAGTAATAAATTATGCTTTTACCTACAGACTACTTGTCTTTTAATTTTTAATATGCCTACTACCCCTGATAATGATTCTGACATAAGCAGCAGTGTCAACACAAAAATAATTAATAAAAAATATATATATATAAAAATAAATTAAAAACATAATTTATAATTAATTAGTTTGATAAATCAAATGGTTAGTAGGTAGTAGCAAGACCACATAGAAATTTATGCATAATAGTGTTTTCTCCTTGTGCTTCTGCCTATATCCAGAGTAGATTTAAAGCCTGGCATTTAGGAGTGCTGAGTTCTTTGGAAAAAGTATACACACCCCATTAGAAGAAACTTCTTGGGGCTGCCATTATATTCTTCCTGATTCTATTTTGTACTTTTATTTCTTCTTTCAGTTTACTTTTTTGCTTTGATTATAAGTGTCCTGTTTTCAACTTTTGTAGATTGAATCCTACTTTTCTAAATATACTGGAATTTTGGTTTATACAACTGCCCATTTTTTCTTTACAAAATTGTGAAGAGCACAAATAGGTTAAGTGTAATAGCTTTGTTTCATATCTACTGTGGTTTCATAGCCTTGTTTAGAGAAGCAGAAGTCTCTCAGATACAGCCACCCAGTTTATTCTGTCATTGTTAAGTTACTTCAAAATTTGCAAAGAAATAACTTAATGTCCTTTCATTTAAGGGATGTTTTATATTTTTATGTGGAAAAAATAGTCTTTTAAGGGATTCCTGCTACTTGGTTGCTAAATTTGCCTGAACAAGTCAGGGCAAGATTTACCAAGTATTCATGTGTGCTGTGAATTTAGGAATTAAAAAAAAAAAAAAACACATTTCTTTATTATCTCTTCATGGTAAGAAACTTTTTAAAATGGCTCCTGAAGGATTCTAACATGTCTCACACAAAACCACAGCCCTACCATGGCAAACACCACTGCCTGTCAGGGACTACACTAGCTGTGGACCAGCAATGCCTTAATTTGATACCTGATTTCTGCTTAGTTTATTTGGAACTTTTCCAAACCTAAACATCCTGATTGGTCTCTAATTTAGGGGTGGCAACCTTTCTCTGTAAAGGTTCAGAGAATAAATATTTTAGGCTTTGTGGGTCATATATGGTCTCTGTTGCATCATATTCTTATTTTTTTTAACCCTGTAAAATGTTTTAAAAAGTCATTCTTAGCTCACAGGCCATACAAAAACAGGGTATGGTCCTAATGGATCAGGCTCCAATTCACAGTCATTGTATGCAGATATGCAGCTCCAAGGGTTGGGGAAAATTCTTTGGTACACTTGCTGCATAGGAACCAGCAACAACTCCCTGGATAAAGATTAGCAAGTAAAAACTATTGTTAACTCTACCTGTTGGGTCCCTTGCTAATTAAGTATTCTTTTCATGATGCCTAGTTCCTTGTTTTTCCCAAATATACAGAAAGCAAAGATTTAGGAAGGAAGGGAGAAACAGGGCAAAGAGAGGTAAGCAAAAGAGGAAGGGAGAGTAAGAAGGGGAATTGAGAAAAAAAAAGCAAAGAAGGAGGTAAAAGGACAGGAGAGACAGGACAGGAAAAGGAAAAAAAAAATGAAAGGGTGAAAGAAAGAGGAGCAAATGGGTAAGAAAAAGAAAAAACATAGAGAGAAAAACAGAGAGAGCAAGCCAGAATATGGAAGTGAGGGCCCAGTTTCTCCTTCTTTTCCTTAGAGCCAGACAGCTCTTAGAGGCACCTCCCCAAACTGCTTTCAAATATTGAGATTGCTGCCCAGCCACTGATCAGCATCCCAAGAAGTGAAATGTGGGCTTCACATCTGAAAACTTCCACTTGGTTTTTCACCAAGTGAAATGGAACACGAAATTCGGGGCCCAAGAAAGTGGCTTGTGTTTTCTTTGGGACACTTGGGCTGTGTCTACCCAGGGAAAATTTAGATGTACTGACTGACTGACTCCAGTGCATATGATTAATGTATATATAGGGCAAACCAGGATAATTCAGACCTTTTTTTCTTCCAGAGCAGGTTTTCAGCTGGAATTATCTGGATGGTTGCCTCAACTCTCCACTAAGCTTTGCCAGGATAAGCAGAGCCAGTGTAGTATGCTGGAGAAAGGGACCACTCCCTCTCTCCAAGGTTCTCTTCAACACTCACACCCCGTGCAGCTGAGTGTAGTGGGATTCCTCTTGACAGGCATTCCTTCTGGGGGCAAATGCAAATTCTGCCTAATTAATCTCACAGAAGCCCCTCAAACCCTAAATGTTGCATTCTGCTTAACTGTCAAATGACAAAGTATAATAGACAAGTGAAGGGGGAGAACCATATTAATGGGGCAAAAATTGTATCCTGTTCCCTCCCCCAACAGAGAAAAAGGATAGTAAAGCCAAAGCCTGTGCGTGTGCGAGTGTGCTCAGTCATTTCTGGGGACTCTTTGCGACCCCATAGACTGTAGCCCCTGAGGCTCCTCTGTCCATGGGATTTTCCAGGCAAGAATACTAGAGTAGGTTGCCATTTCCTTCTCTAGGGGATCTTCCCAACCCAGGGATTGAATCCCCATCTCTTGCGTCTCCTGCATTGGCAGGCAGGTCCTTTACCAATGAGCCACTTGGGAAGCCCACAGTCAAAGCCTATGACATCCCAATCAAATTTATTTGTGTGTGTATTGTTTCTCTTATGACTGTGAATGCTTGAGCTGTCATTTTCTTTAAGTAGATAGAAATCTGTATAGCTGTTCCTTTTGTTTTTTAAAATATAGTTAAAAAGTAAATTAAGCTACATCCCAACACATAGAAATAGTGTTGTTCATATAGGTATCATTTCTGTGACAAATGTGCTCATGACAAAGTTGTACAGATAAATTTTTAAGAATTAAATGTAAAGCTACAATTAATGAGGGAGGAATACTACTTGGGATAACCCCTCAGTAAATCATTTTGTAAAGAATTCTGTAAAAATAACAATTAACTCATACATAATCTGATAAAATTGTGTTTTCATGGACTCCTGCACTTATACCATGATTCTGGCTTGGGTTTTTGTTTTGTTTGGAGGAAAGGTGAAAAGAATAATGGGAAAGATGCATGATAGTTTATTTTACTGTATCTTACAGATTCAACCTCTAATGATGAAGCTTCCCACATAACTTCTTTCTTTTTGGGAGCAGAAAGAAAGGAAGAAAATGAAGAGTCAGAGCTGTTGATACATTGGGATAATATTTTTCCACTCTATTGAAACTTTCTACCTTTCCTTCCATTGTTTCACCAGTTCTATAAATGACAGAGTGATAAATTCCCCATTGCTACTTATGTGGTGTTTTTGTTTTGTTTTCATTTTTACTTTTTGCAGATTTCAATGCTGTTTTTTAAAACATAATCTCTAAAATAAAATTCTGGAGGGGTTAATTTTAATAAAATTCTTAAGGGGTTCCCTCCCCACTTAGAAGTTGCCTTATCACCTCAGATACAGTCTCTGTAACTAGTGCATGAGAAAGTCCTGAAATGTATTAAGTAAAAAGCAAAACAGCAGTTAACAACAATTTGTTAAATGGGCAATTCTCTGTGTACCTCTCAAAAAGTTGTTTATCTGTAGGGTGTAGAGAGAGTTTGCTCTTTTTCACTTGTGAAAGTGTTCTTGCTGCCAAACGGTAGAAATAAAACCCTGGGAAAGAGAAATCATCTGTAAAAATATGCATCTGTAAAATAAGTTTCTCTTTTCAAATGACTTGCACTGAGCTGCTTGGTGGCCCCACACTATGTACTGGACGTGACACCCTGAAAGCAGTCTGTAACCTTGGGCAGATTTGTAGTGACAAATGTTGCTATGCTTCTGTAAGCACTGCTTCTGCTAGAGGGCACTGTACATTAGACAAGGCCTCGTGCTCTGCTTAGTAAAGACAGCTCGCTGTTACAGCACCTGTGTCCAAGTCTCCATTTGTTAACACATGTGTGTGTTTCCCTTTTTGGCGGATAAGGCTTTGGGAAGGCTGGTTGCAAAAGGATTATTCCATGGGATAAACAAACCTAGAGTTAGTTGAGTGCTTTTCTACTAGGAAAAGACCATAACTTATTCACCTTACTTTCAGAATTTTCCCACAAAGTAGAGCAAAGACTTCTCAGTTGATAGACTCCTCCTCCTATACTGACCGTTCCACACCATCCCCCATGCTCCAACTCCACCCCTCACTCCTCCTCTGAACAAAGAGCAGCTGGTTCAAATTAAACTCATGGGCACACACACACCACTTCCCTATCTCCATGTTTGAAGAACAAAATGGAGAAACTAAGGTTGCAAATAACAGAAGATATTCTGAGAAACAAGCTATGATTTTAGAAGAGATTTTCCACCATCTCTTTCATAATTATCTTTGAAGTATAATGTAATATATATAAATTATGTACATAGACCCCTCTACTTGTTTAGTAGTTGGAAACTGAAGGAAAAGCAAACCAAACCCATAAATACAGTGACCTTCATTAAAAGGCTCCATTTCTCTCTTCATCAACCCACTGATTGTTCACTTAGAATATTAGCCTGAAGGCTTATCTTGAATTAAATGATTCAGTAAATAAAAATAACTGAAATACACCTAAGCTCTGAAGAAGTCAGTTTATATTAGCTAAAACACTGTAAGTAATGGTGAGGGGAAAGAAAAGTATTAGAATTTTTTTTTTTTTAGGCAATAAGCTTTCTGAGTGTGCAATACAAGAAAAGAAAAAGCGATGTACCTTAGTGAAAGACTGCATCTTTGCTATACTAGAATGCAAACCTACTGCTTTAAAGACTGGGAATGTCTTTGTTTTACTCTTTCTCTCTTTCTGTGATTTGTAGCCTACGTTGAAGATCTCACAAGATGTGTTGAGCAAAGCAGAAGACTTATTATCGTGCTAACTCCAGATTATATTCTCAGACGAGGATGGAGTATTTTCGAATTGGAAAGCAGACTCCATAATATGCTAGTCAGTGGAGAAATCAAAGTGATTTTGATTGAATGTACAGAATTAAAAGGAAAGGTGAATTGCCAGGAGGTGGAATCACTAAAACGCAGCATCAAAGTTCTGTCCCTGATCAAGTGGAAGGGACCCAAGAGCAGCAAATTAAATTCTAAGTTTTGGAAGCACTTAGTATATGAAATGCCCACCAAGAAAAAAGAAATGCTTTCTCGGTGCCATGTTCTGGACTCTGCAGAACAAGGACTTTTTGGAGAGCTCCAGCCTATACCCTCTATTGCCATGACCAATACCTCGGCCTCTCTGGTGTCATCTCAAGCTGATCTCCCGGATTTCCACCATTCAGATTCGATGCAAATGAGGCATTGTTGCAGAGGTTATAAACAGGAGATGCCAACCACCACCTTGCCAGTACCTTCCTTAGGCAACCACCACACTTATTGTAACCTGCCTCTGACACTACTCAATGGACAGCTACCCCTTAACAATGCCCTGAAAGATAACCAGGAATTTCATAGGAACAGTTCCCTGCTACCTTTATCATCCAAAGAGTATAGCTTCACCAGTGATATTTGGTAGTCGAAAATCTGAAGTCCTCTGAACAGCTATATGTGCATACAAAATTTCTCCTATACCAAGCAAAAAGTACACCTAATAACATTGAGGTGCTGAAAAAGTGTTCAAAGAATACCGCACAGAAATCACTTTTGTATCTAATTTTTGTTTACATTTCCAGAATAGTGGGGGGATAGAAGGACCTGCTTTTGTAGTATAGTACCTTGTTCCAATGTACAGTTTTGATTTCTTCCTTAAAAGAAAACAATTTTAAATTCTATTGTTTTAGAGTAGATTTTATGATACTACTTAGACAGCAACTTTGGTAGGTAAGCTATGTTCCCCATATTTATGAATATTTCCGTATTCACATAGTATTTGAAAGAAGAAAAACTTAAAGACTTTAATTGAATTTGAAAATTCTGAACTAAGTTTAAGAGGAAACAAGAACTTTTATAGAGTAACTGAAAATCAGGAATTATCAAGAAAGAAGTGTTGAGACATCCCAACTGGAAGATTGTATGTAGAGGAAGATCAGTTAAGAAAAAAATGTGGTTGATACGTTTAGAACTTCTTCAACATAATGGACAACTTCTGTATACTAAATCAACAGTGCATGATGACAGCTTTTAGTTTTATTAGGCAAGCACATTTTCTGTAGGCAAACTGGTAGGTAGGTAAACAACATGCATTTCTTAAGCAAATGAATAGATAGGCTGTTAGCTCTTTTAGAATGATGTTTAACAAACCTTATGGCTTTTTACCCTATTAACAAACTTTTACAAATTTGAAAACACATTTTAAGTTAGGCATTTTATTGTTTGCTAACAAATTGAGATTTGGATTTTTTCCAAATGATCTCTTGAGTTGCTATAAGTTTTACATGAAGATGCTCACATCTTCCTTTTTTGCAATACCGTTGGAGTCTGAATTTAAATAAATATTGACTGCAAGAGTCAGCAGTAGAAAAGAAGTTACACAACAATATTCACAGATGAAGTGCTAAACGATTCAAGTTTACTAGTGGTAGAGAAGCAATTGCAGTGATTCTCATCTGAAATGTAGTTGTGAAACAGACTGTTCTGAATATACACAATATCTGCTTGGCCATGTGTGCAAGGCTCCTTCAGAAGTATCTCTGTTCTTGGTGCTTCAAAGAGTATATTTTATAGACTAAACTTCTTCACCCTCACAAAGTGACTGTGATTGTACCATATCAGAAAATCCCTGTGAATATTCTAAAATCTTATGGATTTGCTGTAAGGAATGTGCCCCTATTCTAGTACTTATTGTGAATTACTTCTTTGTGTTATTTCCAGTGAACTTTGGTGTGCTGTCCACAAAGATTACTGTGGGGGTCAATTAATTAAGGTTCATTCTGGCATTTTGCGTATGGTTCTTAAATCATGTTTGGGGGCGAATATAAACAAGGACAAGTGTACACAGTGTGTAAAAATGAAGAATTTTCCCAGTCCTGGTAACTGTGAAACACAAATGTTTAAGAGAACATTAGGTAATATGTTTTTATTATTTATTTCAACCTCTCTACATGATTGATTCCCTATAATCCATGGGTTTTGTTCAAAGTACTTGTTTTTCTGTTGCTTTTCTATATCCAGATGCTCGGAAAATGCATTATGCACAAACAGAATGTTAAACCTTAGGAGTGATATACGTTCATTTCACACTGGGACAATTAGTTGCTCCTTTAAAAAGTAATGTTCAGCACATAGGTGTTTTATAGATACATTTTTTTCCACTGAGAAAGGTGATTTTGCTTCTGTAGAAACTATAGGTATTTCAAAATGGAAATTTATCAATTCTGAACTGTTTGCCAAGTGTTACAAAGTTGTATTTACTCTCATTGTTCTTTAATAATATGTGTAGTTACTAAGTTAATAACCTGCATGAAATAGTATATGTTTAAGTGACCAATTGTACTTTTTATTATTTTGTTTTTCACAGAAGTCTAGATTAATTCAAATAGAATGTTCAGTGGTATTTTTAAACTAATAGTTCTGTATTGAGCATGCCAGTTCTGAAAATATAACATGGGTCTCTCTGCTTCCTTTATTTACAATGATTAAACGTGGGTAGCAATTTGAGTTGGCTGGCCACAATGTGTCCTTTCACTACAAGTAGGTACTCAAAAACAGAGCATTCACACTTGTGTTAGGGAACTCGACAAGAAACCTTTTCTACCATTTTCAGGAACCAATGTGTACACTATCTATAAAAATTTATTTCTAGATGGCAATTCAAAATTCAATTTTCATCTGAGAATTTTTAAAAGATATAACCTGTATCGGCATAATAAGTATTTCGTCTAGAACATGATGCATTCTTCCAATTGCTTTCACAGAGGGAAACTTTTTCTTTTCAGTTTCTCACTGAAATGGATTTTGGAAATGTAGAAAAATACTGCTGCAACTAGTTTCTATACATTCACAACAAATTTATAAAGCTCATCCTTCAACAGTATACATAATTTTTAAAACTGAGGCTATTTTAAGGTGAAAATTCTGAAAATGTCACAAACTATGAGACAAATGAGAAATGCATGAAAACAATAGATACATAGGAAAACTGCATTAATAATAAGCAATGCCCAGGGGATGGACAACAGGTACATCGTTACAATTTAACAAAGGATGACATTTGACAGGTTTGGCAATCTACGTTCTCCAATACGACTATGGAGACTCTGAAAGAAATTTATAGAGGATTTTCAAGAGGACGTGGAAATGAGTCATATCCTATAACTCTGTACAATATAGAAAATGGCTCGTGAGAAGGAAAGAAATTATGGCAAGAAAAAGGAGGACATTCCCTGACACTCTTGGTGGTTTGAAGGGCTTAGGTGAAAGCCAACTAATTTATTTAAAAATAAAATGCCAAAGGGCAGTTAATGCTTGAAAGCAGAGTTTTTATTTTTATTTTTTTTAACATTAAATTGTATTTTTTATTTTCTATTTTTTTAATTTGATTTTTAAACTTCACATAATTGTATTAGTTTTGCCAACTATCAAACTGAATCCGCCACAGGTATACATGTGTTCCCCATCCTGAACCCTCCTCCCTCCTCCCTCCCCGTACCATCCCTCTGGGTCGTCCCAGTGCACTAGCCCCAAGCATCCAGTATCGTGCATCGAACCTGGACTGGCAACTCATTTCTTACATGATATTTTACATGTTTCAATGGAGAATGGCATTGAAATGAGTTTTTATTTTTAAATAAATTAGTTGGCTTTCACCAAGCATTTTCTAGAGAATTAAATAATGACTGGGGGAAATATCCTGAAAATTGCAATATAAATCTTTACACTCCTTGTATTCACTTCCCAAGGTGAGGTAGTGATCTGATAAAATCAGAGAGTGAAGTTAAGACAGAAAACAGTTTCATAGTGTCCAGTTAAGTTTGAACACTTGAAATTGTTGCTTTTTTCTGGGAGAGAATTTAATGTTGAAAACTATTTGACTCAAATTGCTCTATTACTCATGCAATTTTGTTCTAAGAGGTTTGATAGGAGGTCAGAGTGTTGAACATTAAGGCACTCTGATGAATGTATGGGGATGTTTGATAAGCAATAATTCACTTCAAACTCTTTCATATCAAATTTGTCCTTTTTAGAACTAAAATTAACCATAGGCAATTTAAGAAGGTTATTCAGCACTCTATTTAATTATTGTGAGATCAGAACTTGCAAAATCACCTGCAACCATCAAAATTTATCTTTCCAAATGCTCACTGCTAGTTAATCAAGCACATTTCTCCAGATATTAGTAAAGTCAATTGTGCCCACCATGTACTGTCCACTACAAAAAGTAAAACAGAAATGTTTTTTAAAACACTGAAGTCCCTGTTCTCAATGAGTTTACACATCAAACGCAGGAAGAAAAGGGTATTTGCAAAATACAGTCCAAGTAGAAAAATTAATAATATACATGTAGTGCTGATAAGTGAGGTGGGGTGATTCAGTCTTGAACTGTGCAAGAGGTAAGTTTGGAATAGAGGGAACAAGAGGTGAAAGAAGGCAATTTCCCAAATATGCAGGATAGCACATATAAAGACTGAGGGGAAAATAAGTCAGTCTTATTTAGCTGATGAGCAAATTTGGCTAGCAAGAACAGAAGTCTGTGTGAGTGCATAATAAAAAAATAAGGCTGGGAGAATCTCTGGAACATGTATCTGGTAAGAAGAACTAGATGGAGGGGAAAAGTGTCAGGAAGACCAGTTGAGGGGCTGTTGTCGTAGTCCATGTATGAGGTGATGAGATGGAGGGTGGTGTTCTGGATACTCCCAAAAAAAGCAAATCTGAGGATAAAGAGGAATAGGCAGGATGTGGTGATGTGAAAAAGTGAAGAAAAAAACACAGTCAATAAAGACTCCAAGGATCAAGAAATTTAGTTGTATCAAAGGAATTATTTTAGAGTATTTAACTTACCTTCTTAACTGAGCACCCTATAAGGACAAGAATAGAGACCACACAACAATAGGTATATTTGCTACTGGAATAAACTTCGTGTTTGTAGGAGAATATTTGTTAGGAAAGGCAAAGTACATCAGCAAATCTTATTTAGAAGAACAAATAATTGCATTCACTCCACTGAGCATAATCATGAAATCTTGAAGAAGAAATTGATGGAATTTGATCATTTATATCTCATCTTCTGATTCTATTTAAATTATTCACCTCATCTTGGAGTAAAAATATATATATATGATCTTAAAGATATTGAGGTTATTCAATCAGAAGAAACTAGGAGGCAGAGATTGGGGTTGTTTGCCATGAGTTTTAAAACAGAAAAAAAACATTATCTTTGATGAATATGGAAGTAAAAATCTTTAAAAATATATTAGCAAATCAAATCAAACGACACATAAAAATCATCACACACCACGATCAAACTGGATTCATTCCAGGGTCACAAGAATGGTTCACCATATGCAAATCAACAAAAGGAAAAAACCACATAGATGCAGAAAAAGCATTTGATAAAATTCAATAACAGTTCACGATTAAAACTCTTGCTGTAGTGGGTGTAGTGGGGACATAAAATCCATTTATGACAAACCACATTCTGGAATAAGACAAGGATGGGCACTCTCACCAGTTCTATTCAACATTGTATTGGAAGTCCTAACTAAGGCAAATTAGACAAAAAAAAAAAAGAAATAAAAGGTATCCAAATAGTAATGGAAGAGGTAAAATTGTCATTATATGTTGGTAACATGATACTCTGTATAGAAAACCCTAGATACTCCATTAAAAAGTGGAGACATTACTTTGCCAACAAATGTCTGTCTAGTCAAAGCTATGGTTTTTACAGTAGTCATGTATGGATCTGAGAGTTGGACTATAAAGAAGCTGAGTGCAGAAGAATTGATGCTTTTGAACTGTGGTGTTGGAGAAGATGCTTAAGAGTCCCTTGGACTGCAAGGAGGTGCAACCAGTCCATCCTAAAGGAGATCAGTCCTGGGTGTTCATTGGAAGGACTGATGTTGAAGCTGAAACTCCAATACTTTGGCCACCTGATGTGAAGAGCTTATTTGAAAAGACCCTGATGCTGGGAAAGATTGAAGGCAGGAGGAGAAGGGATTGACAGAGGATGAGATGGTTGGATGGCATCACTGACTCAATGGACATGAGTTTGAGTAAGTTCAGGGAGTTAGTGATGGACAGGGAAGCCTGGTATGCTGCAGTCCATGGGGTTGCAAAGAGTTGGACAAGACTGAGTGACTGAACTGACTGAAAGACTCCATATAAAATCTATTAGAACTGATAAAAGGATTCAGCAGGTAGCAGAATATAAGATTAATATAGAGAAATATATTGTACTTCTTTACACTAACAATAAAATATTAGGAGAAAGTAAAACAAAAATTGCATTTAAAATCACAAGACAAAAAAATTAAATACCTAGGAATAAACCTAACCAAGGAGATGAAAGACATAAGCTGAGAACTATGAAATACTGATAAAAGAAACAGAATATGATTCAAGAAAATGAAAAGATATCCCATGCTCTTGGATTGGAAAAATATAGTTAAAATGGACATACTACCCAAAGAAAACTACGGATTTATTGCAATCCTTATCAAATTACACATTACAATTTTGTACATATCTAGAATAATCCTAAAAGGTATATGGCACCACAGAAGACTCAGAATTGCCAAAGCAATCCTGAGGAAAAAGAAAAAAGCTGGAAGCATAACCCCTCCAGAGATCAGACAATACTACAAAGCTACAGTTATCAAAACAGAGTGATATAGGCACAAAACCCAAAAACAGACATAGAGATCAGTAGAACAGAATAGAGAGCCCAGAAATAAACTCAGAGTGGCTTTAAGACTTAAATATAGGCATAATAACATAAAACTCCTATACAAGACCATAGGTAAAACATTCTTTCACATAAATCATAGCAATGTTTTCTTACATCAGTCTCCCTGCTGCTGCTGCTGTTGCTAAGTTGCTTCAGTCGTGTCTGACTCTGTGCGACTCCATAGACGGCAGCCCACCAGGCTCCCCCGTCCCTGGGATTCCCCAGGCAAGAACACTGGGGTGGGTTGCCATTTTCTTCTCCAATGTGTGAAAGTGAAAAGTAAAAGTGAAGCCTCTCAGTCGTGTCTGACTCCTAGCAACCCCATGGACTGCAGCCTACCAGGCTCCTCCGTCCATGTGATTTTCCAGGCAAGAGTACTGGAGTGGGGTGCCATTGACATCAGTCTCCCAAGATAATATAAATAAAAGCAAAATAAACAAATGGAACCTAATCAAACTTAAAAGCTTTTGCACAGAAAAGGAAACCATAAACAAAAAGACAACATACAGACTAGGAGAAAATATTTGCAAGCATTGCAACTGACCAGGGCTTAATTTCCAAAATATACAAACAGCTCATACAACTTAACAACAACAACAACAACAACACCATCAAAAAATGGGCAGACCTAAATAGACATATCTCCAAAGAATACATACAAATGAACAACAGGCATATATAAAGATGCTCATCATTGCTATTTATTAGATAAATCCAAATCAAAACTACAGTGAGTTATCACCTCACACCAGTCAAATGGCCATCACCAAAAAAATCTACAAACAATAAAAGTTGGAGAGGATGTGAAGAAAAGGGAACCCTCCTACACAGTTAGTGGGAATGTAAATTGGTGCAGCCACTATGGAAAACCATACGGATGTTCCTTAAAAATCTAAAAACAGAATTACCACCTGATTCAGTAATTCCACTCCTGGGCATATATCCAGAAAACTCAAAACCTATAAAAGATATTAGAAAAGATATATGCACCCCAATGTTCATAGTGGCACTATTTACAATAGTCAAGACATGGAAACATGGAAGCAATCTAAATGCACATCAACAGATGAATGGATAAAGAAGCTGTAGGGTGTGTGTGTGTGTGTGTGTATAATGGAATATATATATACATACATATATATATATAATGGAATATTTCTCAGCCATAAAAAATGAAATAATGCCATTTGCAGCAACATGGATGGATCTACAGATTATCATACTAAACGAAGTCAGTCAGACAAATACAAATATTACATGTTATCACTTATATGTGGAATCTGAAAATAATGCCAATGAACTTATTTATAAAACAAATCCACAGAAATACAAAACCAACTTACAGTCGCCAAAGGGAAAAGTGGGGAAAGAAAGAAATTAGGAATATGGGATTAACAGATACATGTACCATATATAAAACAGATAAACAAGAAAGATCTACTGTATAGCACAGGAACTATAGTCAATTTCTTGTAATAAACCATAATGGAAAAGAATATATATATATATACACACATAGGTCTATACAGACATATATACATACACATATATATGTATATATGAATTGCTATGCTGTATACCTGAAACTAATACAATATTGTAAATCATCTATACTTCAATTTAAAGAGATAATAAATGAAAGAAAAAACAGAGAAAGTGGACAATGTTCACAAGAGCAAAATGGGACATGTTGAAGTCTGTTGAAATGGTGGGAGGGGGTGCAAATGGTAGATCTGTAACAAACAATAGAGAATTGATAACCATGTAAGTACTGAACACAAGGAACCAAATTTTCATCAAAATTGAAGGCAGAGTCATTTCCATCTTTTAAATTATGAAGAAATTTTATAAGGGACATTGTATTAGTAATAATAGATAACTGTTGTTAAGGATAACAACCCAAATCCTGCATATAATGTTTCCTCAAATCAGTTCAATAAGCATTGGATGGACTTACGAACAGAGGCTCTGCTCAACAGTCAAGATAGGGTTTTTCCATTTTGTTTCTCTGATCTCCTCTAGCTCCAAGGAATTCTATTAATATTAAGCTAGTAGATTGGTAAAGAAAGAGGGCACGGAAGTTGGTACCAAATGGCCCATAAAAACTACTCACATATCATGAGGAGGGAGAGGGGGAGAGAATTTAAGGGGTAGGAAATTTAGTCTAGCAATTTGCCCAGAAGGAAAAGGAAATGTAGTTTAATGAACACAGTCTCCATTAGCAGGATGTTGAGCAATTCTTTTCCATAATGCTAGAGAATGAAACAAAAATAGGCAGGAAAGTTATAGGAAGGAGAGCTTTCACTTACTAAAGCAGAAAACACCAGACTAGATGAAGAGTTTGTGAAGATCAATGGTCATGTCTCATTCCTTGTTATAATCCAAGCATATGTAACAGTACTGGTCACAAGAGTAGGTGCTCACATCATATTTCTTGATAAGTGGACAAATAAATTTGAGAGCATCTGTGAACTTTCAATTCCTGGAGTCCTTGAAAATATAAGAGGAATTTTTTTCATTTGCTTCTTCCAAGAAGTAATTTATTGTTTCCAATTTTTAAAAAAGAAAAGAAAAATAGATGATCTCTTTACACCCTGTCCAGGTCTAAATTTTAGGATTGTAAGTCAATTTGTGGTTGGAGATCAAAGTTTCCTAAGCATTTTTCCAGTCAAACAAATCATTCTTCCTCAGAGCATTTAGACAATTTAGTTCTATGTGGCCACCCAATGTAGTTCATTGCTTCTAACCACCACATAGTCCTGTTTCCTAAATATATACTTTATATACTGACTTATTGCCAACAAAAACATTGCCTTTTTGCAAAGGGTACTTTTATGCCTATAAATATATTGGGTAAAAGAATAGGAATTAGATTAGCCTCCTTTACTGGGCAAAAGCATGCCACAGTAACAGGTCCACCAAAGAATTCACCATGCAAGAATAGCCAAGTTTCTCTCCTTATTTGATACATTTTCTAAACAGTCAATAATACATTGTGAGTACTTTCTGATCTTCTTGACAGAGGGAATGTGGTCAAATGAACAGAAAACTATGAATGCCATCCATTTTCGTCTTGGGCAAATTATTTAACCTTTTGTGCACCTATTTCCTCACCTATAAAATGAGAATAATAATAATGACACAGTTGTGAACAACACTGTGAGTTAATGCATGTAAAGTACTAAGAACAGTGTTTGACAAAAAACAGGCACTACATAAGTTAATATAATAATCAAAATTATATTTATACAAAAATGACACCACTGACCCACCATCCATGAAAATGCATTTTCATTTTACTTTCCAATTAGTAGAGACTGGCTCTTCAGTTTCATGCATGACTGTCTGTAGGACCAAGGACACTTTTTTTCCAGACAGCTGGCTGAGGCTTGAGGTGCACTCTGTGGTCATGGAACAAATCAGAGCTAACTGGTCCATACAAGGAACAAACCTACAGTAACTTTGACCTCATTAGTACTGTGTTCTGAGCTAGACGAAAAACAGGACTCTCAGAACATGGATTATTCGGATTTGCTGTCCATGTTAATCAAAGTCCCCAGATGATTGCTTGATATTCTCCTTCACTTTAGCTAGGTTTACATAAGACCAAAACATCTGGATGAGAAGTGAAAAAATGCAGATGTTTAAGCCACATGATGAGAAACATCCAGATGTCTCAAATTGTGGATTTGCCATTTTGTTATTTGTTTTAAAAGAAAGAAAAGCCAAAAGAAAAAAATCCACCAAGATTTGTCTATTTCCTTAACCTGAGTTAAATCAAACTGATTTCTAGTCATAGAAGTTTAAAATGCCCCAAAGCTTATTATGAATCTAGTGATAATATCACTAAAGAAGATAGTTTTGAAGAGCAGTTTTTTTTTTTTTTTAACTGAAAGAAGATACTTGATCCATGAGTAGCATTTGTGAAAAGTGGTTGCTTTTTAGAGTGAGACAATATTTTAGAACAGTTGATCATAATGAACTATCTGGCGAAGTGTAGCTGGGATGATACCAACAGTAAAGGATACTTTGCTAAAGAAACTCCTCAGAAATATTGTTTATTTCCCTAAGGGGATCTGGACTCAACTAAGTAAGGAGTTAAGTCCAAAAGAATATATATAAATCTTTTCTTCTGCTTATGAAATGACTGGATATTTGCTGCCTGAAATCCAACAAAAAAAGTTGACTCTTAACATAAACAAAATAGGTGACCATTTATGGAATGTAATTTTAAGGAGATCAAAAGCCATGAGGAAGTCCCTGAAACGCCTAGCATTAGTATTCTAAAACAAATTTAACTAAGTTAAATCATAATATTCCCAGGAAGTTACCACAATCTGGCCTTTATGATTTCACCAAACTCCTTTACTCAGGAAGTAAAGCACATTTACCAGGTACCACATTAACATAGATATTGACTTAAGAAATTTTAGATCTTAATGGGGGCCTTCGAGGTCATCAAAATTCAACCCCTTTATTTTACTTATGGGAAAACTGAGGCTCAGAAACAAAGTGACTTGCTCAAGGGACATGGAATACAAAAGTCTATACGAAAGCCTATGAGGCAATTGATGGATACATTTTCATAACGGTGGAAGGAGACAGAAAATAGAAAGGAGTCTGGAATTCATGAGCACACTGGGTACCCAGGAAATGCTAGGATTATGCTGAAGATAGGAGTAAGTCTTAGATGGACACCAAGCAGAGGATCCAACAAGAGTATGCTCCACCTATGAACAATTTTCTCAATATAAACAGCACTACTTAACACAAATAGTAGCCTTTCCTCCTCCTTCCACAGTGGTTAAAAACTATTGAGTATAATGTTGTCTGGGGCTTAAATCAGTTCATCTGATAGATGAAGATCTAAACGTTTAAGCTTTCTCCTGAAGATTCAAACAAGCCTCTAAGGACAAAGGCTCAAATTTGGGGAGTTCATTTTGATTATCAGGTAGTGCTCAATTGCATAAACTCATGGCAACAAAACAAACAAACAAAAAGCACCTTGCTTCAAATCAAAATGTGTCTTTCCAAGGTCTCCAGCACTGTCTGGCAATATGTGTGGAGAAAATGCAAATCAGCTGTTCTCAAGCACTTTGAAAGTCACAGATTAAAAAAAAATTCAAACATATTCTACACACCTGTGTTTCCCCAAGTAGAAAAAAAACAAAAAGGAAATTTCTCCTTGGAGTTCTCTGGTCTTCTCAAAAGTTCTCTCATATACTGAAAAATAAAAAAAGCCTAAATTGGGACATAACCTTAAGTATTAGGACCAAAATATATAAAATTGTCCACTGATTATAATTATTACATGATGGCCATTTTATGTAACACAGTTGAAACCTACCTGGGAATTAAAATGTATTCATTAAAGAGAAATATAAAATATCAGTATAGAATTCAGAGTTCAACCATTGCACCAAACCTGACCATTTATCATTTCAGTTTAAAAACAGTAATGCTGCCAGTGGAAACAGAAAACAAGTTGTCAGCATTTTTCCTTGAGCATGATGGAACCACAAAGCCATAGACTAGGCAGTGAAATCTGTTTAAGAAGCTCAGTGTTTTAAGAAAAGCCAGATTATTATGGGAGGTATACTGTAAACTACTCATCTAATTTGTTTTGCACTGATGCCAATTCACATGAAATTAGCTTTATTAGGTTGAAATATCTGCTTTTTTTCCTTCCTTTCCCTTCCCTTCACTTTAATGTGAGCAAACCCAGTTCTGAGCCACATTGTGGAAGATGAGGGTCATTGATCTTTGTTTTTCAATTCCAGTTACAACCCAGAATGATTAAAAATGGTGAGGCAAAGCCTAGGTTTTATTTCTTTATTCATGGCAATTATTTAAACTTTTCCTACTTCTCTACCATTCAGTTCAGTTCAGTCGCTCAGTCGTGTCTGACTCTTTGAGACCCCGTGAATCACAGCATGCCAGGCCTCCCTGTCCATCACTAACTCCCGGAGTTCACCCAAACCCAGGTCCATTGAGTCGGTGATGCCATCCAGCCATCTCATCCTCTGTCGTCCCCTTATCCTCCTGCCCCCAATCCCTCCCAGCATCAGGGTCTTTTCCAATGAGTCAGTTCTTTGCATGAGGTGGCCAAAGTATTGGCGTTTCAGCCTCAGCATCAGTCCTTCCAGTGAACACCCAGGACTGGTCTCCTTTAGGATGGACTGGTTGGATCTCCTTGCAGTCTAAGGGACTCTCAAGAGTCTTCTCCAACACCACAGTTCAAAAGCATCAATTCTTCTCTACCATTGGTTTCCTTTAATCTTCTAAAACATGGAATGTTAGGATTGGAAGAGTCCTGAGAGATCATCTAATCCTCTTATTTGAAAGATGTGGGGAAACTGAGACTCAGAAAAGTTAAGTGACTTACTCAAAGGCAGAGAGCTAAATAGTGAGAGAGCCAAAAGTAGAATCCAATTCTTCTGTTTGAACTCTCTATCCACTATTCTAATCATGCTGTCAGCAATTCATAAAATGGATCCTTAAGATACTTATCCATCCATCTATCTTTTCAGGTGGAGGGCAGTCAGTATCTTGCCAATTCATATAATCTTTTCAAACATCTTTATGTCACATGGATTTATCTGTTAAAATTTAAAACATTTAATCAAATATACTACATACACAAAGAGACAGGAATCAACTGTGAAACTCCCTCTTCCACAACCACCACCACCACTTGCAGGAGAGAAGATAACACTAGTCTGGAATACAGAAACCTAAGATACTTAAATTTGGCCTCTCTATGTCCAAGCAAGTTACGGATATTTTCCAGATACTGTAAGGCAGTGGCAACCCACTCCAGTACTCTTGCCTGGAAAATCCCACGGGCAGAGGAGCCTGGTGGGCTGCAGTCCATGGGGTCGCAAAGAGTCGGACACAACTGAACAACTTCACTTTCACTTTTCACTTTTATGCATTGGAGAAGGAAACAGCAACCCACTCCAGTGTTCTTGCCTAGAGAATCCCAGGGACGGGGGAGCCTGGTGGGCTGCCATCCATGGGATTGCACAGAGTCGGACACGACTGAAGCGACTTAGCAGCAGCAGCAGCATTCTGACTGAGGGGCTTCCCAGGTGGTGTAGTGGTAAAGAACTTGTTTGCCAATGCAGGAGACGCAAGAGACATGGGTTCGATCCCTGGGTCAGGAAGATCCCCTGGATGAGGGCATGGCAACCCACTCCAGTATGCTTGCCTGGTAAATCCCATGGGCAGAGGAGCCTGGCAGGCTACAGTCCATGGGGTCACAAAGAGTCAGACACAACTGAAGCAATTTAACATGTACGCACACTTTCTGAATGAGAAGAGTGACTGTGTATGAGAAATACTATGAGCACCAACTCTGGAGCAAGACTGTCTGGATGCAATTTCATATTTGAAATTACCGGCTTTGCAGAAGTTAAGTTCTCAGTACCTCAGTTTTCTCAGCTGTAAATAGCAAAGGAGATTATAACAATAGTACTCACTTTATGGAATCCTTAAGAAGTTTAAATGAACATGTAAAGTGCTTAGAAGAGAGCCTCACATATAGTTGTTGCTAGAAAAGTGTTGGCTATTACTTGTATTTTCTTCTCTGCTGTATAGGGGAAAATGTTGGCTCATCAAATTAATATCCAACACTGAGCCTTACAGGGACTATTTTAAAGAATTTAACCATGAAATGTGTGTAAGGTAGGATACTGTTAATTATTAGTCATGTCTGTTATTCAAAGATGGCTAACACATCCTTTCTTTGAAAATATCAAAGCCGTTGTTCCAATTACTATTTTTTATTTCAAATATCATTTATTTTCACATTAGAAAATGATTCAGAATTTTCACTGATTCAACAGTAGATAGATCTTCCAATTACTCTTGAATTACTGTGTTGTAACTGTACCTTGTCCCTTCTCTCCCTGCCAAATAGCAACAATCTTAGACATTTTTAAGAAAGAAGTAGTTTTTCAACCTGCTTAGTCCCTTGGATTTTTCTACTCACAAGATATCAACAGGTTTGAAAGGCCAAAACAGTAAAGAGGAAGTTCACCAGGTCAAGTCATTACATAGTTGTGGCTTTTAGGCAATCAGAAGTTGAAATGAGTCAATACTGTGATGTAGCTTCTTAGAAAGCAAACTCTGTGTTAGAACAGAGCAATACAAATAGAATGCCCAGTTCAAGGGAGGAACTCGGCACTAGTCTGACCACATCTGGTAGACTGTGTTCATTTCTGGGCACCCACATTCTAATAGGAACTTTATCAGTCTGAAGAGATTTCAGAATAAGATAGTCCAGATGGTGAAGTTTATAAAGTCATGCCAGGGAGGGATGATTGAAGAAATTGGAAACATTTTTTTTTTCTCTTCTCTTTTTCCTAAAAAAGGGAAAATTGAGCCAGAATATGACGTAGAAACAAAATTAGACATATTCAGTGTAATCCCAAGGGGAGAACCAAGACAATGAGTAGACGTCATGAGGAGGCAAATTTAGGCTTAGGGTAAGAAAGCTCTAAGGATACAAAATACCCATAAACGGAATGAGCTGCCTTGCAGAACAGTAAACTCTGTCATTGCAAACTGTCAGGCTGGGAGAACGCAGAAAGGATTTCTACTTTATATGTGAGGTTAAATAACTTGATATCTAAGAATATTTTCTACTGGGATCTAAGACTGTAGATCTTATGACTCTTATGTTCAGATAGAAATATCCATCTAGCTGATCCATCTTCTAATCCATGCTGAACACTATTATTACTACACTATTGTCAAGCTAACCCTTCAACACAATTTTTATTTACTACTTCCCACTACCCTCTCCTCTCTTCTCTCTCACACACATTCACATAATTGTTTAGACATGGATGTAGTTCACTGTGTGCCAGGCACTGCTCTGAGCGCTATATGTACACACACACAAATGTACTTTATATATGACTGAATTTTACCTCTTGCATTGAGTTCAAGTCTCTTTTCTGACACTTTGCACCTCCTACTACCTGAACTGCTCCTTCTTGGCAACCTTATTCCTCTCTCTTCTTCAAAATACTTTCTCATCTATTGAAGACTTCCTAGCTAAGTCAAACTCATTTTATCCCATGCCTTTGCATGTACTGTGTTTCTTCCTGAAATTCTTTTAATTTTTCCCTTCATAAAATTAAATGATATTCATATTTCAGAGCCAAGTTCTAGCTCATCTTTTACCTGACACCTTCTCTGGCTATTACAGTCCCCTGAGTCTCTTATTTCTCTGAATTTGTAAATATAGCATTGTCTTATTTTCAATATCTAATTTTATGTAATCCACAATTTTCCAAATGAGGAAATGATATTGCCCCCAAACAAAGTGACTTGTCCAAGCTAATCCAGCATGTTAGTAGCAGAGCCATAAAAAGAACTCAAACATTTGTTTTTGGTTTGGGTGCGTTAGTGTGTCATTGGTTTTAGGTCTGTTTATTTAATATTCTCACGTGGACTCTATACTTATGGAGGATAAGGAGTGCTTCATATTTAAATTTCTCTTTATACTTCATATTTAAATTTCAGAGGAATTACCACTTTATTAGGCATATAATTGATGCTCATTAAGCTCTTGTTGACTGACTCTACCAGGAAAGTCTTATTGAGTACTCTCTCTGACAGGCACTGTTCTAGTCTCCAGGTTACTAAAGTAAACAAAACAACACAAGTGCCTGCCCCCGTAGCACATACATTTTAAGTGGTTAGCCAATAAACTCCAGTAAAGGAGGATTTGTTGAAACAATCTGACTTGCCCTTTTATAAAACCTTGCATGCATACTCAGTCATGTCTGACTCTTTACGACCCCGTGTCATATAGCCTGCCAGACTCCTCTGTCTATGGGATTCTCCAGGCAAGAATACTGGAGTAGGTTGCCACACCTTTCTTCAGGGGATCTTCCAAATCGAGGGATTGAACTCTGATCTCCTGCATTTCCTGCACCACAAGTGGATTCTTTACCACTGAGCTGCTGGGGAAGCCCAATAAAGCTTTACACACTGCCAGATGTTGACTTGAACGAAATAACACAGATCTTACCATTTGGAACAGTTTTGAAAACTGAATTCTTCTCCCTGTATTTTAATGCACCTATTAGAAGGGCCATCTGTCATGCTTGTGTGAATGAAAGTAAGTCCTAGAAGCTTCCAGTTTTGTCCTGTATAGCCAATGTAACTGGATCCAAACTACATTGACCACCCCTAAGAAAAGAATGCTTGAATTTGGCTGTCCAAAGTCACATTTGTCCAGTGATTTCTGTTTTTTGGTTTTATACCTTTATTTTTTTTAATTTTATTTTATTTTTAAACTTTACAATATTGTATTAGTTTTGCCAAATATAGGAGTCAGAGATATCATTTTACATAACTAAAGTTCAGAAATTACTAGTCAACATGAAAATTGAAGTCAATCAGTAGATATTGAGTATTATATGCTAAACATTGTGCACATAAAGTTTAAATCATGGTCCTTGCTTTTTTCATGCTAGACAAGAAATAAAATGTACCAAGTACGAAATATAAGCACTTCACGTGTAACCCTGGCCCAACTCACCAAGGCAAACATATGCATAATGTATAGTATTGGGGAAGGGGATAATTTAAGGGCAGAAATTAAAGATCCAAGGTGACAAAATCTGAAAATGCACTGTTTCTGATATTGTGCATCAATGGGTGAAACTATTTTTGAGAGAGTAGCCTAATAAATTGAAGAAACTCTTTTTCTCCCCACTTTTTACTTCCCCCACAGACCAATGCAGACTATGGAATGCAAGTCCACAAACCGCCACATCTCCACTCTTTACCTTGTGAGGAGGCCAAAAATGTTTAGCTATGTCAGTGGGTCCAATAGCCAAACCTCATATTTTTATGCATAAATAATTGGGAGTATGTGTAACACTCTGTCCTCAGGGTTTTCAGGGACTGGGAGGGTGTAAATCATCTCAGAGTGCTGAATAAATGCAGATTGATAAAGAAATGTACACAGGTTTACACATATAAATCCACAGATATTAATATGCTGGAACATTTTCCTCAGCAACCTACAAATAACAGCTGGACCTCAAATATTTGAAAAAGATTTATAAGTCCAGCAACAGTTCCTTTGCTGTTTCTCCTTTCGGAGCTACAACTGGTGATTTTTATGTGACTTCTAACAGGTCAGCTAGTAGTCTGTAAGTTCCAGCAGCTTGAACAAGGAGACTCAATCTCTAGGTGCAGAATCCCAAAAATGGTTGTTTTACAATCCAGAAAGTTCTAGTCTCGTCTCATGACAACTCCTCAAAAAAAGAGAAAGCTCCTTTTGAGAAGAAACTCCTTTTCAGGCCAGAGACACTTATTTTATTCTCTGAAGAAGTCTCTCAGGCAGATTTGTCTAGGTTTGTATGCATTGATAGTTTTGAACATATTTTTGACTCATAGACCATGTTGAGAATCTGGTGAAATTTATGGATCCTATTCCTCAAACAAATGCATGCATATACAAATATACATAATTTTGCTCCACTCACAAATCTGAGAGGATTGGCATGTTTCCAGAAGCCCATCTATGTGTCCATTCAGGGCCAGTGGTCCCCAAATAAGACTGTCTTCCTCCAGAAGTTGAAAATTAAACATGGGAAGGCTGAGATGCATAATAAGAAAAAAGGGAGGGTGTATAGCATAACACTTTCAAATAAAGCAAAAATGCAAAGAATATAAGCAGTCTAGAGTTAGAGCTATGATAGTCCCATCCCAGGAAGAAAACAAAAAAGAATGCAAGTTGTTGTCACAAAAATTGAACTTTTTTCCTTTACGAAAATAAAAGGAGAATAAGCTTAAAGATATTCTTGCAGAATGTAGAAACCGTGACCCTTGGCTGCTATCATTTTTTTTCTATTTTTCTTGCCAAATAACTGTTATGAAAGAATATCTCCAGGCATTTGCTCTACCCTGAGGGTTAAAAGCATGTACAGGATGGAAACTGGCAGAGTGCTGAGGTTGGCAGACTCATCTGCCTCGCTAAAGCTTCTAGAGACCTTCAAGGGCTCTAGGGATGAGGGAGTTGTCATTTTTTAGAGAAAATCAGGTCACAAAAGAAGTTTCCAAGTCTTCAGAACAATTGAGCCATGGCAGCAGATACAAGTAGAAAAAAAATTCTTCAGTGTAGATCCCATGATCTCAGAATGCTGTATTTTACATTAACAGCATCTACAGGAAATACTCTTGCCAGTACAAATAATCAGGAACCTTTCTGAACTGGAGAAGCTGGGAAGAAAACAGCAGAGACATTATATCTTGGGAGAAGATAGATGATTGAGGCTTTGAGACAGGATTTCTTGAAGCTAAAATTCTCAAAAAGAATTCTATAGCAGCTGAGATCACTCTCAGATATTACTAGATTTCCAAGGATCTTTTCATTTTTTTCTTGCCTCCAAGGAAAGCAATATCATACTGTCTTTTGCATAATTAAATGACTTTTAACATATGTTTATGAATTCCTCTTACAGGCCTTGCAATTTACCAGGCAGAAAGAACATAGCATACCGGATAAGGCTCCTGTCCTTAAGGAGCTCAGTCTAGTGGGGAAAGTTAGAAACTCAAGCACCTAATTATAATGACCTGTCCTAAGTAGACTAGTAGAAGTATGTACAACATACTAGTTTTCCCTTCTGCTATTCCACTATGTCTTCTTGAGGAGGTGATACTTTAACTTAGGTTTTAAAAGAAGAGTAAAATTTTGCTAGGTAAGCAAGGAGAAGAAGAGCATTCCAAAGAAAATGTACAGAAAATACAAAGAGAAAAACAAATGAAATAACATTCATATTTGGAGAAGTACAAACAGGAATTGTTACTGGAGCATAATATGCAACAAGTTAATTGATTTCCAATGGCCATGATCTATGACACCCAAAAGATATATAATCAGGAATTAGGTTGACCCAGATGAGTTTAAGAGCCAGTTAACTGGACATTGGGACTCAACTGGCTAATGTTGTTTTTTAAAAAAAACATTTATCCTTACTTTAAAGACATCTTTTTCTGAATCTTCTGCCCTCTAAAACCCAATTCACTTCAGAGTAGAAAATGTGAACCTCAATGCTGTAACACACATTTCCAAGAAAGCAGCATGAATGTGATAGCTTACTGTCTTCTAAAGAAGCCAGTAAAGTTCCTTCATTAACCCAATAAGATAAAACTTTTTAAAAACATTTTTGTGGTGATATTCATGCAACATAAAACTAACCATTTAAAATGTACAATTAAGTGGCATTTAGTACATTTACAGCATTATATGTGTGACCAATACCTCTATTTAGCTCCAAAACATTTTCGTCACACCAAAAGAAAACTCAATACCCATTAAAGTGAAAGTGAAGTTGCTCAGTCGTGTCCGACTCTTTGCAACCCCATGGACACCAGGCTCCTCCGTCCATGGGATTTTCTGAGCAAGAGTACTGGAGTGGGTTGCCTTTTCCTCCTCCAGGGAACTTCCCAACCCAGGGATTGAACCCAGGTCTCCTGCATTGTAGACAGACACTTTACCGTCTGAGCCACCAGGGAAGTCTCCAATACCCATTAAGCAATCACTATTTCTTCCCTCCTCCCCTCTGCCCTTGACAACTACCAATCTACTTCCTGACTCTGTATTTTCCTATTCTGGATATTTAATATAAATGGAATCATTCAATATGTGAGTTTTTTGTGTCTGGCGTAATTTACTTTGCATCACATATTTGAGGTTCATTGATATTGTACCACATACCAGTACTTCAGTTCATTTTACAGTTGAATAATATTCCATTATATAAAATATACTGATATATATTTTGTTTATCTCCTCATAAGCTGATGGACATTTGCTTTGGGTGGTTTCCACATGTTGGTTATTGTGAATAAATAGTACGGCTATGTACATTCAAGTAGTCTTTTATTTTCTTTAACATGGATTTTCAATTCTTTTGGGTATATACCTAGGAATGGAATTGCTGGGATATATTTTCTTTCTAAGATTAACTTTTTGAAGAACTGCTAAACTGTTTTCCTGAAGCTGCATCACTGTATATTCCTATCAGCAATGTGTAAAAGTTCCATTTTCACAATATCCTCACCAACATTTATTATTTTCAGTTTTTTTTTTAAGTTGTGGCCATCCAAGCGGGTGTGAATAAGGTAGATTTGCCACAATAAAAACAGGGAGAAAGAAATTGACTTTAAATACACTTAGGCAGGCTATCACATCAACTAGTGGAAAATTAATTAGTCTTTGGACTAGGGCATTAAAATATGTGGACAGTTAGCATCATTGGTTAAAATCCATGATCATCAATAAGTCACATGTATTATGTTATTAAAAAAAATCTCTGTTACTTCATTCTGGAGATAAAGAGTTATGCCAAGAGAACACACTGGTCACAGCAACCACCCTCTTCCAACAACACAAGAGAACACTCTACACATGGACATCACCCAATGGTCAATACCAATATCAGATTAATTATATTCTTTCCAGTTAAAGATGGAGAAGCTCTGTACAGTCACCAAAAACAAGACAAGGAGCTGACTGTGGCTCAGATCATGAACTCTTCATTACCAAATTCAGACTTAAATTGAAGAAAGTAAGGAAAACCACTAGACCATTTAGGTATGACCTAAACCAAATCCCTTATGACTATACAGTGGAACTGAGAAATAGATTTAAGGGACTAGATCTGATAGATAGAGTGCCTGATGAACTATGAACGGAGGTTTGAGACACTGTACAGGAGACAGGGATCAACACCATCCCCAAGAAAAAGAAATGCAAAAAAGTAAAACAGCTGTCTGAGGAGGCCTTACAAATAGCTGTGAAAAGAAGAGAAGTGAAAAACAAAGGAGAAAAGGAAAGATATACCCACTTGAATGCAGAGTTCCAAAGAATAGCAAGGAGAGATAAGAAAGCCTTCCTCCGTGCTCAGTGCAAAGAAATAGAGGAAAGCAAAAAATGGGAAAGACTAGAGATCTCTTCAAGAAAATTAGAGATACCAAGGGAACATTTCATGCAAAGAAGGGCTCAATAAATGACATAAATTGTATGGACCTAACAGAAGCAGAAGATATTAAGAAGAGGTGGCAAGAATACACAGAAGAACTGTACAAAAAAGATCTTCATGACCCAGATAATCACGATGGTGTGGTCACTCACCTAGAGCCAGACATCCTGGAATGTGAAGTCAAGTGGGCCTTAGGAAGCATCACTATGAACAAAGCTAGTGGAGGTGATGGAATTTCAGTTGAGCTATTTCAAATCCTGAAAGATGATGCTGTGAAAGTGCTACACTCAATATGCCAGCAAATTTGGAATACTCAGCAGTGGCCACAGGACTGGAAAAGGTCAGTTTTCATTACAATCCCTAAGAAAGGCAAGCCAAAGAATGCTCAAACTACCGCACAATTGCACTCATGTCACATGCTAGTAAGGTAATGCTCAAAATTCTCCAAGCCAGGCTTCAGCAATACATGAACCATGAACTTCCAGTTGTTCAAGCTGGTTTTAGAAAAGGCAGAGGAACCAGAGATCAAATTGCCAACATCCGCTGGATCATTGAAAAAGCAAGAGAGTTCCAGAAAAGCATCTATTTCTGCTCTATCGACTATGCCAAAGCCTTTGACTGTGTGGATCACAACAAACTGCGGAAAATTCTGAAAGAGATGGGAATACCAGACCACCTGACCTGCCTCTTGAGAAATCTGTATGCAGGTCAGGAAGCAACAGTTAGAACTGGACATGGAACAACAGACTGGTTCCAAATAGGAAAAGGAGTTCGTCAAGGCTGTACCAGAGAAGGCAATGGCAACCCACTCCAGTACTCTTGCCTGGAAAATCCCATGGACAGAGGGGCCTGGTAGGCTGCAGTCCACAGGGTCGCTAGGAGTCGGACACGACTGAGCAATTTCACTTTCACTTTTCACTTTCATGCATTGGAGAAGGAAATGGCAACCCACTCCAGTGTTCTTGCCTGGAGAATCCCAGGGACAGGGATCCTGGTGGGCTGCCATCTATGGGGTCGCACAGAGTCAGATATGACTGAAGCGACTTAGCAGCAGCAGCAGCAGCAAGGCTGTATATTGTCACCCTGCTTATTTAACTTCTATGCAGTGTACATCCTGAGAAACACTGGGCTGGAAGAATCACAAGCTGAAATCAAGATTGCCGGGAGAAATATCAATAACCTCAGATATGCAAATGACACCACCCTTATGGCAGAAAATGAAGAAGAACTAAAGAGCCTCTTGATGAAAATGAAAGAGGAGAGTGAAAAATTTGGCTTAAAGCTTAACATTCAGAAAACTAAGATCATGGCATCTGGTGCCATCACTTCATGGGAAATAGATGGGGAAACAATGGAAACAGTGGCAGACTTTATTTATTGGGCTCCAAAATCACTGCAAATGGTGACTGCAGCCATGAAATGAAAAGACACTTGGTCCTTGGAAGAAAAGTTATGACTTTCCTAGACAGCATATTTAAAAGCAGAGACATTATTTTGCCGACAAAGGTCCGTCTAGTCAAGGCTATGGTTTTTCCAGTAGTCATGTATAGATGTGAGAGTTGTACTATAAAGAAAGCTGAGCACCGAAGAATTGATGCTTTTGAACTGTGGTGTTGGACAAGACTCTTGAGAGTCCCTTGGACTGCAAGGAGATTCAACTATTCCATCCTAAAGGAAATAAGTCCTGAATTTTCATTGGAAGGAGTGATGTTGAAGCTGAAACTCCAATAATTTTTGACCACCTGATGCGAAGAGCTGACTGATTTGAAAAGACCCTGATGCTGGGAAAGATTGAAGGCGAGAGGAGAAGGGGACGACAGAGGATGAGATGGTTGGATGGCATCACTGACTTGATGGACATGATTTTGAGTAAACTCCAGGAGTTGGTGATGGACAGGGAGGCCTGGTGTGCTGCAGTCAATGGGGTTGCAAAGAGTCGGACATGACTGAGCGACTAAACTGAACTGGAGATAAAGAGATACATATATTACATATGTATATAGGTATATACAGTCATTCTTATCCCAAATACTCAAAAAGAGAATAGATAAATTATATAAACATATCTAGATACAACTAGAAAAAGAAAATTAAACACAAAAATCTCATGATGACAAGTTAGAACATCTTTATCCTCTATAAAGAATATACTTCTTCATTAGCTTTAAAGCCTATAGATGCTATTTGCTCTATCAAAATCTCATTTTCATAAACTATCTGAGCCTGTTAAACTCTGGGGCCAACTCAGGATTTCTTTATCATCAATTGGAGCTACAATAATTTTCCAGTGATTTCAGTTCTGAGCACACTCCTAAGGGAACCAAGCTGCTTGGGTGGGGTGGAGAGCAAAGAGCTTTGTATAAAAATTTCAGTATTGAGGAGTCTCTGGCAAGCCAAACAGCTGGATGAGAAGCATAGAGAAATTCACAGGGACCTGGGACCAGATTGTATGAATATCTCTTACTTCCAGAAAACCAGGCCAGCAAGTATTTGCCAAAATTAATTATCCCACAGATAAACCCCACAGTCAAAAGTACATAAAATCCAGAGAGACCAGCATTTGAGCATCATTTTTTTCTTAAACTTACACATTGTACAAGTTGTAAGTAATACCAAAGGTCAGCTACTGAATAAAATTCTAAGTATTTAGGTCTTTGCATAAGTCCAGGTATACAAACCCATCTTATTAGTCTGCCTTAGTACCTGAGTATTTCAACATCTGACTCATTCTTTCAGGTTAAGGCACTGTCTCCAGAGGACCCTAGAGCCAATATATTAATTTAAAAAGGCCATGGTCAACTTGAAAATTTTGTCCTAGAGAAATGTATTTATAATAACATTTTAAGTAACATATTTGAATTTATATAGTATTTACTTGTGTGGAACACTATGCTAAATATTTTAGGTGTGTTTTCTCATTTAATTTATACTATGAGGAGGGTAATATAATTATTTCTCTCCCCAATGGGGAGACTTAGCCTCCAAGATTGTAAGGCACTTGGGTAAGTTAATACATTTTGCCAGTGATAAAATCAAAACTCATTATATACATAAAGATTCTTATTTAAGTAAGAAGAAACATATAGAAATCTCCATTTTTAAAACCAATGGATAGAATTAGGGGTGAATATTGCTATGACAAAATTGATTTTTCCCATTACAAAAAAGATTCAATATTCTGTAGAGAACCCAGTATATTTAAATGTTAAGAGGAAGAGTGCTGGGAATAGAGTTTAGTTGAGAAAAAATTTAGCTAAACCCAAAATATTTAGCTAAACCATTAAAATCTTTTTGAAATTAGACTGTATATTCCTAAAGAACTTCATCACAAGGTATATCATATTCATTCTTGACACTTGGAGTAGAAAGAAAACTAGAATTTCTTTTCCTAAATTATTGAGGTATAATTGGCATGTAACATTTTATTAGTTTCAGGTGTACATGATTTGATATTTATATATGTTGTGAAATGATCACCAGAAGTCTAATAAACATCTGTCATTATACGTAGTTTCATTATTTTTATTGTGATGATAACTTTGAAAACCTATTCTCTTAGAAACTTTAAAATATGCAATACCATATTTTTAATCATAGTCACTCTGTTGTTGTTTAGTCGCTAAGTCATATCCAGCTCTTTTGTGACCCCATGGACTGTAGCCTGCCTGGATTTTCTGTCCATAGGATTTCCCAGGCAAGAATACCAGTGTGGGTTGCCATCTCCTCTACGGGGGTCTTCATGACCAGGGATCAAGCCTGCATCCCCTGCTTGGCAGGAGGATTATTTATCACTGTGCCACCAGGTGTACATTAAATCCACAAGACTTGGTTATTTTTAACTGGAAATTTGTACCTTTTTGACCCTCTTTATCCATTTAACACATGCCAGGCCTCTGGCAACCACCAATCTGTTCTCTGTATCTTTTAACTTTTTTTTTTTTTTTTTAAGATTCCACATATAAGTGAGATTATATAGTATTTATCTTCTTCCATCTGACTTATTTTGCTTAGCATAATGACTTTAAGGTCCATCCATGTTGATACCAATGGCAAGATTTCATTCTTTTATGGTTTAATATTTTTGTGTGTATGTGTGTAAGATTTTCTTTATCCATTCTTCTATCCACGGACATTTCAGCTGTTTCTGTATCTTTACCATTGTAAGGTAAATGAGGATGAAAATATCTTTGAGTTAATGTTTTCATTTTCTTCTGATAAATACCCAGATGTGCAATTTCTGGATCATATGTTAGACTACCATATGATACTTTCTGGAATTCACATATTCCACTCACAATTTATCCCTGTCTCAATTGCCTATTGCTACATTATAAACACACCAACATCTAGCAACTTAAAATGACTCAATTCTGTGGGTCAAGAATCTGGTCATGGCTTAGTTGCAACTTGTGTCATGCATTCTCTCACAAGGATGCAAATAAGGTGTTGGCTGAGGCTGTGTTTCATGTGAAGTCTTGACTGGGGACAAATCTGATTCCAAGCTTACTCAAAGTTGACAGGATTCAAGTCTTTGCTGGCAGTTGGCTGGAGGTTGCTCCCTGTTCCTTGCCAGTTCCTTCTTCTCCAACCTGACCCCTTTGGTGAGAACTTAGTCACATGACCACACCCAGATTCAAAAGAGATTGGAAATGAAGTCTTTATTTGAGGTGGGCATGTGGCAAAATAAAATTACCCATTCTGCTATTAAGAAAAAAAGGATAATACAGAATTTAGGGAAACAATCCATTGTTTCTACCACAGATACTTTATGTATTTTACCTCATTGATTCTCATAATTACCCTGTAAGTTAAACAATATCACCCCCCCCATACAGCTGAGGACTTTAAGGCTCAGTCTCTGTTAAGTGACTTTTGTAGAGTTACAAAACCACTTAGGTTGGGTGGAAAAAAGAAAAAAATGATGGAAAAATCCTGCTCAAAGAGTGTCAATCACCCTAAACTTTTGATCTGTAATGAGGGCCAGTACCTCCTATTTTCTATATATTTCACAATCTCTTAATAAGAATCACGCTTCCATGTGGATGAGTGTCAAATCCTGCTCAAATGTCAGCCATTTTTAAGTATTGTGATCTTGGCATATTATTATGGCTTAACCTAGCCAATAAGAATTGAAGTATCAAGGGGATTCCACAAGCTGCTAAACTACTTGGAGAAAGCCAGCTGGATTGTAAACTTCTTGAGGATAACATATATTACTCTTTTTTTTATTTCCAAAAGTACAGCATTGGTAACAACCCCAATTTTTGTTGGGTGCAATGGGGCTTATCCTCCTTAAGCTGATAAAGATGTAATTGACATGTTGATAATTTGCATAGATAAGTATAATACAAAAGGAAATAAAAGTTTAACAGTGAAACCTCTGACCTTGATTATGCAAATGAAGTGTCAATAAACTCAGTTGAGTGGATACCAGAAATGAGAAAAGAAAATTATTTTAATGGGTGAGTCCAGTCCTATATAAAGTTGGAGTCAATTTTAGAACCAAAACACAAAAGACTTAAATTTTTTTTTCACAAAGAAAATAGAATCTAGTTCTCGTATGAGCTCAGATTCCTAGAACCTTCCCTAAGCTAACCAACCCTTTGCCAACCAGACTCTTAAGACCACTCTAGTCTCTTGGAGTTTCTGGTTCCAACTTTCATTTCCTTTGCTGCCCAAATCACAGTGCAACAGCCTGCTTAGTTTTATCTTGACATTTTCTCCATTTTTGCCTCTTGATTTCACACACGTTTCCATTACTTTATCTCTCTCTCACTTTTTCCCTCTGTGTGACCCTCCTATGAGACTGGGGAACAAACATATCTGTGTGATATAAGGAAAGGAAAATGGACAAAACCTACTCATTCCTTTTACCCTCATATCAATTCCAGTCTCAACCTGGAACATGTCCATTGTTGTACCTACTGAGCTGGGGGCCCAAATAATTCTTTGGGTTTGGTTAAACTTGACAGGATCCTTTTTAGGGATTAAGAGTTTCTGAATTCCTTGGGATATTTAAGGGGAAATATTCAAAAGACCTCATAATCAATCTTTCTGTATACTTCTGCATGTTAAGTTTACTGCCTCCATTTAGTTGCTTTCCAGAAGCCCTTGGATCTATGTTTAAAAGGTGGGTATACGCGTAAGTCACTAATGTTTATAGGCATCACAGAAAAATGTTTACAACTGGAGCTGCAATGTAGGAAAGCTCAGCTTTGGCTATAACATCTATGATATGTTCTTTACCCTTTGCCCTACATCAGTAATTAAACCATGCTTGTAATAAAACTTTGACAGTCTCTTAATTCTGCCAGAGCTTCCATGAGTGTCTTAAAAGACAAAAGAAATCTACAGCATATGGAATACTGGAATATAATGCCTAGTTTGAAAATGAAGAATATCATTGAGAAATGAAAGCATCATTTTTCAATTACAATGACAGATGAGGTTGATATCAGTAAATTTATATGCCTGTCAAGCATTCTAAAAGCACACTTTGGAAGATAATTAATATATTAAGGTTCACATATGGAAACCACCAGGCTCTGTTATAGCTAAGTCCTACTTTGCCAGGAAATGGCCTATTAATTTTGCCTAAACATATTAAAATATTAAGGACTATTCAAAGGTAACAGAAATGTCAACACAGAGAGAAAAGGTTATCAGAAGTGCCAATGCATTTATTTGGAGCTTTTTCCCAGGAGTGCACAACTATTCCTGTAACTGTAACCAAAGAACATACTCCTCTCTGTTAAGGTTAGCTTCTTCCAACGAGTGTGGGTCTCTCATGGAACTCCACAAAGAGGACTGAGCAAAGTTGTAGACCGATTATTCCATATTTCACTGTAAACCTGCCTTGGTAATCATCATCTTATGATTCTTAACAAAACCACGAATACAAAAGAAGATATTTAGGGGTTCTTGCCATTTTGAAAATGTAGGATTTAACAAGTAATAGAGGTTCTACTATGGCACCCTACTCCAGTACTCTTGCCTGGAAACACCCATGGACAGAGGAGCCTGGTAAGCTGCAGTCCATGGGGTCGCGAAGAGTCGGACACGACTGAGCGACTTCGCTTTCACTTTTCACTTTCATGCATTGGAGAAGGAAATGGCGACCCACTCCAGTGTTCTTGCTTGGAGAATCCCAGGGACAGGGGAGCCTGGTGGGCTGCCATCTATGGGGTCACACAGAGTCGGACATGACTGAAGTGACTTAGCTTAGAGGTTCTACTTTGACAAAATTTTCTTCATGATTATAATGGCTACCTACAATGGTACCAGTGGGAAGGGACCTACAATGTATTAAGTACTTACTGTGTTCTAAGCACTGTGCATGTACTTTTCATAGCATATTTAATACTCTCAATACTTATATTAAGTAGATATTATCTTTGTTTTATAAAAGAAATCAAGACCCATAGAAGTTAAGTGACTGGTACAATGAAAACATAGCTAAAAAGCGACAGAAAATAGAACCAAGATAGCCTGATTCTAGGACTAATGCTCATTCAGAGATCCTCAGTCAAAGGAAAGAGAACCATAAAGGATTTTTCTGGCTTCTTTTGAGGTGGGTTTGTGAGGGTGAGGGAGACTGGAAGATTTTACTGTTGGAATTGTGATTATTTAATAACACAAATCTGTGATTACAAAATGCTTTCAATATGTATCTTCTTTAATTTCCACAATAACCCCACAAGGCAGGTGTTAGTATTCCCAGTAATAAACATCCAGTGTAAATGTAAAATCCTTTAGAAGGTATTTCTGGAATATCCATATCTTTGCCTCTTTCTGTTATACTATCTTCTATTCCTTGTGAAAAGTACCCATCCCAATTAACACTCCATGCTTCAACTTGCTTCTCCTTTTTCCTTTCTCTTTTGAGCACTTATTTTCACTCCTTAACTATCATTAAAAGTGCCACCCTAAAAGCTTTGGTGGCTGAAAGGTGAAAAATTGGAAAATACAGTGTAAGCCTGCATTGTAAATTCTATTGATTGGAGAAAGAAGAGCAAAAGGAGTGGGCAGCTATTATTAGTGGGCAGCTTCCAGGTCAAAGACCAGACCTAATGTCAGCAAATACAGGAATAATGTTCTTCCTGCTCTACTCTTGTCAACCTATACTCACTACAAACCCTTGAAAGTACTGATCACTGAAAATATAGCATGAGTTTCTTTTTTTAAAATACAAAAAAGTAAACATGGTGTTTCTTCATAATAGGGCAAGATATTGAATTAAGGATGAATCAATCAGGGAGCACTGAGAATTAAGGCAACTCTTTTGCCCAAGAGGAGCAGGGTGTTAAACAGAATGTAGCAAACACACAATAACCATTTACATAAAGCTATCACCTTTAAGTGGGTATTCCCAGTGACATCAGTTACAGAGTTAAACCTCTCAATTCACCTTCTAAGGCCATCCAGCTAAGGACGTGCAGGTACCCAGATGTTGGAGTTAGCAGGACCCTTCCTTTCCTCATAAAAATGCAGTCATCACTGCTAACAGACAAATAAGCCAATAGGTCATGTAGAAATTGACACTGGCAGCAAAAAAGTCAAATAAAATGAAGACATTAAAAGTCTCTCAATTTAAGTTGACAATAAAAGCAAAATAGAACGACATTTTTTTCCCATCAGAATTTCCTTAAACAGACACCAGGTTGATGTATTCCAAAAATGTGTTTAGAGAAAAACAAAGACATAATTAGGAAGCATGTTGCTTTCACTGCAACCTCATTTATCCCAATCCTATAATACATACATCCTATGATAATACAAACAATTCTATATCAGAGTGAAACTGCATTAAAACCTGAAAGTACGTTTCTGTCCTTTGGAAATCAATATAGTATACAGGATTTCTTCTTAACAAAGTAGCTTGTTTTAAAGATAGCTTAAAAAATAAGTAATATTACTTAAACTTTTAATCTGTAAATTTAAAATATTTAATATCTGAAGAATATTCATCCCCAAAACAAAAAAGCTTTCATTAACTGGGCTCCTCATTTACATAGATGAAATTACATTCCAAGCCAAGGGCATAGACCCAAGGAAGCCAAATCCTAGCCCAGTAAGCAAAAAAATAAATAAATAAATGGAATTTTGTAGCCAGACAGGCCTGTGCAAATACTATTGAAAATTTCCCCAACGGAAAATTCACTGTGTCAGTGTGTTGGTAAAAGTAAACAGAAAGCTTCTAAAAACCTGTTACTTGAGAAATAATGTCATTATATTATAGGACAGATCTGAGCATAGAAGCCAATATAGTGAAGAAAAAAATAAAATGAAGGTGTGTATATGTGTGTTCTCAGTCATGTGTGACTCTTTTGTGACCCCATGGACTGCAGCCCACCAGGCTCCTCTGGTCCGTGGAATTTTCCAGGCAAGAATATTGGGGTGGTTTGCCATTTCCTCCTCCAGGGATTCTTCCTAAGCCAAGTACTAAACTCATGTCTCTTGCATCTTCTGAATTTGCAGACGTATTCTTTACCACTGAACCACTTGGGAAGCCATATATAAAGTATATAATAACATATAATATATAACCATCCTGAGCACCAAAAATTGATGCTTTCAAACTGTGGTGCTGGAGAAGACCCTTGAGAGTCCCTTGGACAGTAAAGAGATCAAACCAGTCAATCCTAAAGGAAATCAACCCTGACTATTCACTGGAAGGACTACTGCTGATGCTCCAACATTTTGTCCACCTGATGTGAAGAACTGACTCATTGAGGGCAGGAGGAGAAGGGGGTAAAAGGATGAGATGGTTGGGTGGCATCATTGACTCAATGGACATGAGTTTGAGCCAACTTGGGGAGATAATGAAGGACAGGGAAGCCTGGCATGCTGTGGTTCATGGGATCACAAAGAGTCGGGCAAAACTTAGCAACTGAAAAAATACATATATATCCATCCTGAGAAACCAGAAACATTACTGAAAATGCTACTTTGCACAAATTTAATGAGTGGTATTTTTTTAAAATAAAGACCAAGGAGTAGCTTCAAGTGACTAAAGGATGGTAGGAGTGAGACTTGGGGCTCAAGTCTGGCTAAGGAGATTAAGGATACAACATGATTAACATACTGAGGCCTTCCTCCAACTTGCCTCCTTCAATAGGAAATACTTGGGGGAGGGAGAAACAGAACTTTTGAAACTGGGGGAGGATAGGGAATCCATTGAAATAAACTCAGAAGTTTGAGAGAAGTAAATGTTGTTTAAAATTACCATACACTAAAGTAAGGATATTAAATGGCATGAATATTAGCAACATTTTTCTGTTAGTAGATCCATAAAGATTAAAAACAATTGTCTTTTTACCTTACTAATAATGCAAGACCAATATAATTTAAGATCCCCAAATTAATGGCTGTACTACCCACTCAGAAATCAATATATTCTTCTGGGAATTGAGACTATTTGATTCACCAGTAAACAGATCATGGCACAATGGTCAAACTTGGTAGAACCCACAAGTCAAGAAGAGTAAACTTTAGTACACTTTCAGATTCTGTCATACCAAATGTGCATTGTTTGTTCATTTCAAGGGGTGCTAACAAATCAAAGGTCACTATCAAGTAGTATACAGATTTAAATCCCTTGGGACATATGCTAAGCATTCTCCAGAGAAAAATTTATTTTTTCCAAAAGGGTTTGAGTTAGTATTAGAACCAACGTACATTGTTCATCCATAGGATCAAAAAATAACATTTTCACCCATTCAGTAATGATATAGATAGACAGAGAGACACTAGGCTTAGAAGAGCTGTTCTTCATCATTATGAGTAATGAATAGAATAGGTAGCCTAATTCATGGCATGATTATAAGGGTATCATGAAGACACCATCTGTCTCCTTCTCTTTTCCTCATTACCCTACAAATACCTCCCTTATGTATTTTGCTGATGCCTAACTTTCACTTACTGCTTTATCTTTTTGACTTAAGGCAATGTTCAGTTCAGTCCAGTCGCTCAGTCATGTCTGACTCTTTGCGACCCCATGAATCGCAGCACACCAGGCCTCCCTGTCCATCACCAACTCCCGGAGTTTACTCAAACTCACGTCCATCGAGTGGGTGATGCTATCCAGCCATCTCATCCTCTGTCGTCCCCTTCTCCTTCTGCCCCCAATATTTCCCAGCATCAGAGTCTTTTACAGTGAGTCAACTCTTCGCATGAGGTGGCCAAAGTATTGGAGTTTCAGCTTTAGCATCAGTACTTCCAAAGAACACCCAGGACTGATCTCCTTTAGAATGGACTGGTTGGATTTCCTTGCAGTCCAAGGGACTCTCAAGAGTCTTCTCCAACACCACAGTTCAAAAGCATCAATTCTTCGGCTCTCAGCTTTCTTCACAGTCCAACTTTCACATCCATACATGACCACTGGAAAAACCATAGCCTTGAATAGATGGACCTTTGTTGGCAAAGTAATGTCTCTGCTTTTGAATATGCTATCTAGGTTGGTCATAACTTTCCTTCCAAGGAGTAAGCGTCTTTTAATTTCATGGCTGCAATCACCATCTGCAGTGATTTTGAAGCCCAAGAAAATAAAGTGTGACATTGTTTCCACTGTTTCCCCATCTATTTCCCATGAAGTGATGGGATCAGATGCCATGATCTTAGTTTTCTGAATGTTCAGCTTTAAGCCAACTTTTCCACTCTCCTCTTTCACTCTCATCAAGAGGCTTTTCAATTCCTCTTTACTTTCTGCCATAAGGGTGGTATCATCTGCATATCTAAGGTTATTGGTATTTTTCCCAGCAATCTTGCTTCCAGCTTGTGCTTCTTCCAGCCCAGTGTTTCTCATGATGTACTCTGCATATAAGGCACTGTAGACATGGTTAAAAACACAGACTTAAGATTCAATCAGATTTCTATTCCAAGCATATCTGTACTATTTATTAGCTGAGTGGCCTTGGGAAAATTATTCAATCTGAGCCCATTTTAGCAAATTTATAAAAAGAGGGTGGTGCTAATAACAACAATACCTACCTTATTGGATTATCATAGATTAAACTTAATTACATTTATTCAATTTAATATTTAGCACAGTGTCAGGAATACAGTAAGTTTGTAATACATGTTAAATTATTAAAATTCAACCACTCTCCTTAGAAAGAGAAAATGTTTAGCTTTATCAATGACTTACTGATTAATGTATCAGCTCCTTTGCTCAGAGAGGAGGTAAAACTGCTGAGAGGATACCAGGTTACAGAGGAAGCTATATATGATGGGGATGGCATCTTCACTCTAGGTGAGGGAAGGAGATGCATGAAAAGCAAAGCAGAACCTGAGATATACTCTCAGATTCACAAGTTGGGTCCACCCCCTCTCCCTCCTCTTCAGGTATTTTCCAGTAGCTTAGCCAAATCAGTTTGTGAGCATTGTTTTTTTTTTTTTTTCTTTTTTTTTTTTTTTTAGTAGAACAAAATGTCTGTTCTCATAATGAAAATGTTCAAACATGTAAATTAGTAGTAATGTACTGAAAACTACATTTAAAGGAAAAGATGTTCACAGGTAAGGATTTCACTTCTGGCAGTAGGCTGAATTCATTCTCTTGCTGAACCTTCCTTGTGACTTCTGGCTTTTATAGATTTACTAATGGAAACGGCATTGTCTTTGGCAAAGGAAAATACCAACAGTATCCTGTTTTATTCCACTGACTTGGCATTTGAAGAGTGATCTTGTTTTATACCTCACTTTGGTCCCAGGGAATCTGGACCTGGGCTGAAGAAATGTGAGGACCCAGCTGAATGATTAGCATTACCTTCAAACCAACTTTAAGACAAAGCCCCTCTGGGAACATCAAACCCAGTCCAGTCATATGTCTAAAGATTGACAAGCAGAGCAACTCCTGAAAAATTATGTGGTGATTATAGGTATCTGTAGTTGACTGGCTATGTGACTTGAGCAAATTGCTTAAGCCTCCTATGCCTTGCTTGATTTCTTCATATACAGTACATTAGTAGTTCCTGCAGGAGCTAATTGGAAGTGAAACAATGTCCCTAAAGCTGTTAATGCAGTGTGTGCATGCTTAAGTCCCTTCAGTCATGTCCGACTCTTTGCAAACTTATGGACTGTAGCCCACCAGGCTCCTCTGTCCATGGGATTCTCCAAGAAAGGATACTGGAGTGGGTTATCATGCCCTCCTTAAGGGGATCTTCCTGACCCAGGGATCGAACTCACACCTCTCCTCTCCTGCTTTGGTAGGTGGGTTCTTTAATGTTACCGCCACCTGGGAAGTCCCCTTCTCCCAGTTGGTAGCAATTAGTATTATTGGTGAATTAACTCACACTACTGGGTAGCATGATAGTATAATGACAAGGAACATGGATTTCAGAGGCAAAGAAATCTTAATTTTGAATCTCAGACTCCCATGTTACTTTGGGCAAGTTATTTTAGCTGGAGTCTCAGTCTGTTCATCTACAAAATGGAAAAATGCAGACTGCATGGATCTCTTTTATGAAAGAAATACAATGAAATAATATATGTGAGGAGTCTGGTTCAGGGCAAATGCTCAAAAAATGTGTCATTTCCCTTCCTTTCTACACAGAATCTAAAAAGTTGCTCTCTAATGTCTACAGATTATTTTAGTGGAAAAGTTCTCAAGCCGTTCCCTGGCAGTCCAGTGGTTAGAACTCCACTCTTTTTACTACCAAGGGCACAGGTTTGATCCCTGGTCAGGGAACAAAGATCACACCAGCTGCATGGTACAGCAAAAAAAAGAAAATATTCTCCCCAACCCAACAAAACAGTTGGACTTAGGGGAAAATGAGGCATGAAACATACCTATCAGGTAGCATTCTCAGCTAACTGTCATTTCTTCATTGAGGCTTTAATTTTTCTGCCTTAGATAAGGACATTCTCCTTATTATTCTTTATATCCTTTGTATCATTTTTCTAGCAATTGTTAAAAGACACATATTTGTCTATTTGACACAAAGCACCCCCAAATATTCCTCAAATAAATGAATCCCACTTCTTTCCAATAAAGTCTAGTCAGTGCCTGGAGATATGACAGATAGTTTTTCTCTGTTTTTGCACACTAAAATGGTAATCTTCCATCACTCCCCACTTACTTTTATTTCCTTTTGGAAATCTTTTCCAGGGTTACAGACACTTCTGATCCACCACCACTAGTAAGTCATAAGCTATGAACTCATTTCAAGGTAGTGGAAGGACGTTTTGTATTGAGCTATTCACATACAAACTGTGCCCATCTCATGATGAAAGCCAGAAGTTATAGCACAGAATTGACAATGGTTAGTGTTGGGGTCTGCAGTTCTGGAACATAGCAAAAACTAAAAGGCCCATGTGAAAACTACACCCACAATTTTGGTTTTATTAACCACTTTTTCCTCACATTAATTCAGATTAACAGAGAATACAAACCATAAAGCCAAGACTACAGGCACCAAGAATTAACTTCACATTTTCCCTTATGTGTATTAGTCACTCAGTTGTGTTCAACTCTTGCGATCCCATGGACTGTAGCCTGCCAGGCTCCTCCATCCATGGAATTCTCCAGGCAAGAATACTGGAGTGGGTAACCATTCCCTTTTCCAAGGATCAAATTTGGGTCTTCTGCATTGCAGGTGGACTCTTTACCATCTGAGCCAAGGAAGTTCTCACAATTCCCCTTGCCAGACAGTAATTCTGCCCTAAATGAAGTTCTTTAAGGTATAGAATTGGGAGCTCCCTGGATGTTAGGACTCAGTGCTTTCACTGCTGTGGCCCCAGTTTCAATCCTTGGTCAGGAAAACTAAGATCCCACAAGCTGCGTGGTGCAGCTAAAGGGGAAAAAAAAAGATATAGAATAACTTGGGGGATTCTCCATCCCAATCACCATTCTATTTAGTTTTCTGGCCTACCAAGGAATCCTCTGACCAAAAAAAAAAAAAAAAAAAAGCCTCAAAAACATCTTCCATCTGCCAGTATTTGGGGGACCAATAAATCCATTTGAAGAGACCCAACTACCTTATGCTGTGTCACATCAAAATCATCAATGTGCATGATCTGATTGGTGTGGGAATTTTTCAGCTAACCTGGGATGCTTATTCATTCAGTCATTTAACAAATGAGCATCTACTATGTGACAGGCCCTGTGCTAGGCCCTGGTAAGCAAGCCATTTGCATTAATTATCTCTCAGTATTGAGGGATAAGTGCAAGACAGTGATGTTTAAAGGAATCAGGAAATAAAAATAGGCATTTCTTGGAATGTACTGCAATGTCTAAGCACTTTTTAGTAAGGCTGCCTTTTGTTGAAATCATTTACAATAGTATAATTCTTCAATCACTCTTAATACTTAAAAGTTACATATTTGTTATTTTTATGAGAGTCATTAATTGTTGTGTAGAAGATGCCCTGAAGGTGTTGGAGGATGACTATGTTATAGAACAAATGTTGGCACAGTGGGCAAACCTTTGGCATGGTATGCAAAATAAAGAAGAGCCAGTTTGAAAAAAAAAAAAGAATTCAATAAATACAGGCTTGTTCAGTGAATGCTAAAAGAGTTGAAAAGATCCTTAGAAGAGGATTACTTTGTACCAGATAAAAATCAGTACATATATGGTACTGAATAGACAAACATCTCCAAAAAAGGCTTAGATGTGGGCATGAATGACTGACTCATATTGAGCTATTAAGAGAAAGTTAATGGCTGATGAAGTCTTTCAATTACATGCTCAATAAACTTTGCAACCTTTGAGATGCCATAGATTAGGGATCAGCAAACATGGTTCCACAAGCCAAATCTGGACTGCCACCTGTTTTTAGATGCCCCATGATCTAAGGATGTTTTTTACATTTTAAATGGTTGAAAGAAAAAGGAAAAATGATATTTCATAACACATGAAAATTAGATGACATTCAAACTTCAGTATATGGAAATGATTCAATGGAACACAGCCATATTTATTTATTTATATATTTATATTTTTCTATTGCTGCTTTCACTCAACAATGGCAGATTGAATTAATTGCAGAGACTATATTGTCTACAAAGCCAGAAATATTTACTATATGACCACTTATAGAAGAAGTTTGCTGACCCTAGCCATAGACGTAGCTTTAAAGTTTCACAAAACTGGGTGTAAGTTCTCACTCTGCCTTGAACAAATAACTTCTATGAGCCTCAGTGGTCTTATGCAAAAGTGGAGATATTAATAGCATGCTTATAGAACTCCTATGAGATGACTAATGTAAAACACTAGCACTGTGCTTTTCATGATTTAAGCATTCATTAAATCAAAGGTGTGACATAATTTTCTCTGAGTATAAGACAAATGCTGGGTTGTATAGACCATAAAAGAGCCCTAGGTGGTGTTTCTGTTTTTACTGAGATATCTGACCAAGAAGCTCTAAGTTGCAATCTGGAAAACCAATATTTGCTATTCTTTTTCTTACCCCAAATTAAGCATCAGAACCTTCTTTTCAGAAAGTTGCTCAGGTTCAGGTCACTCAGCCGTGTCCAACTCTTTGTGACCCCATGGACTGCAGCATGCCAGGCCTCCCTATCCATCACCAACTCCCAGAACTTGCTCAAACTCATGTCCATTGAGTCGGTGATTTCATCCAACCATCTCATCCTCTGGTCCCCTTCTCCTCCTGCCTTCACTCTTCCCCAGCATGAGGGTCTTTTCCAGTGAGTTGCTTCTTCACATCAGGTGGCCAAAATATTGGAGTTTCAGCTTCAGCATCAGTCCTTCCAATGAATATTCAGGACTGATTTTCCTTAGGATGAACGGGTTGGATCTCCTTGTAGTTCAAGGGACTCTCCAGTCTTCTCTAACACCACAGTTCAAAAGCATCAATTCTTTGGCACTCAGCTTTCCTTATAGTCCAACGCTCACATCCATACACAACTACTGAAAAAACCATAGCCTTGACTAGACGGACCTTTGTTGGCAAAGTAATGTCTCTGCTTTTGAATATGCTGTCTAGGTTGGTCATAACTTTTCTTCCAAGGAGTAAGTGTCTTTTAATTTCATGGCTGCAGTCACTATCTGCAGTGATTTTGGAGCCCAAGAAAATAAAGTCTCTGTTTCCATTGTTTCCCTATCTATTTGCCATGAAGTGATGGGACCAGAGGTCGTGATCTTAGTTTTCTGAATGTTGAGCTTTAAGCCAACTTTTTCACTCTCTTCTTTCACTTTAATCAAGAGGCTCTTCAGTTCCTCTTCACTTTCTGCCATAAGGGTGGTGTCATCTGCATATCTGAGGTTATTGATATTTCTCCCAGAAATCTTGATTCCAGCTTGTGCTTCATCCAGCCCGGCATTTTGCATGATGTTCTCTGCATATAAGTTAAATAAGCAAGTTTCTTATTGAATTAATTCAATAAGAAAGTTACTAATCTCCTATATAATCTCCATAAAAATGTACTACTACAATGATAATTCCTCAGTGAAATGATGATTTCGAGCATAATGCTCTTCTGGCCAGGAGGCATACAAAAATATTGACTCTAAATGTTAGTTGGCACATTGGCAATGTTAGTTGAAAGTCTCCTCATCAGGCTACCAGGTAGGCTAAGGTCAGATACCAAAGAACAAGCTGAGAGTTCTGCAGAGTTAGATAAAATGAAATAAATGATAGGCCTCAATGTAATAATAATTTTTGCTATATTAAAAAAGTTTTCTCCGCCTTTAACACCCACTGCCACAAACTCACATTGGAGAAGGAAATGGCAACCCACTCCAGTGTTCTTGCCTGGAGAATCCCAGGGACGGGGGAGCCTGGTGGGCTGCCATCTATGGGGTCACACAGAGTCGGACATGACTGAAGTGACTTAGCAGCGGCAGCTAAGTCACTTAGCTCATACCCTTGAAAGAGAAAGATCAATAGATTCAAGGCCTTTTTCTATATGTAAGGCACTTGGAAATCACCACTCTAACAAACAAGTAAAAAGTCAAACAGACCTAAAAAAGAAATCAACAACCATAAGAGTGGGGAGGACACAGGTCAAAGCACTGCCCCCAAAACTGGAGAGACAGGGAAATACAGAGATTTTTCAGTTAATAGGAATGGAAACTCATAATCAGAAACTCCTGTGGGAACCAGTGCCTGGATAGAAAAACCTGAACTGTAAATGAGGAATTGCTGGAGGGAGGCTCAGTGTGGACAAGTCTGGGAGTTAAAACTCCAGGGGGACCCAGTCAGAGAGGCCTTCGTGATATTGTGAAACTTATCTCTAGGAGTTGAACAGGTTCTCACAGTAAATACTACAGAAAAATCCCCTTGTGCTTCCAGCAGGGGAAAAGGTAAAGCAACCATTTTGAAATATATCAGAATACTCTGTTCTTAATGCCCACCCTTCTGGGAAAGTTGTTGATCTAATCTTACAGATATAATCAGAACTTAATTGACCTGGGGAAGTGAAATGTCCAATTCCAGCCCACTCAAACCATTTTATCCCAACTAACAGGGGAAGAAAAAAAACAGGCCAAAAATGTTACATGAAAATATTAATAGACACAGAATAAACACTGTAATCTAAAAAGCCCTTCATAATTCTCAAAATCCAACATCTGTTTGTGATAAAACTCAGAAGTAGAAATAAATGGGAACTTTCTCACCTTGATAAAGAATATCTACAACAAACGTACAGCTAACATCACACTTCATAATGGGAAATTAGAAGCTTTCCCACTAAGATCAGGAACAAGGCAAGGGTGCCTCGCTTACCATTATGTTGGGCTGCAAGCCTTGTAGTCGCCCAGCATTAAGACTGAGGAAAGAACCCAGAGACAGAGACATCAATGGCTTACTGGACGTGGCATCTTACACAGTCAAAACAAAAGCCCTGGAGCTACACTCCACCACAGAGGGCAGAAGGCAGCCAGGATGTAACAGCCATCTTTGCTACTCAGGGGAGAAGGAAGCTACCATTTATAGGGGGAATTGATATCAGGTTGACTTATAAGTTGCCAACGAAACCAGCAGCTGGGGCAAAGGGCAGGTACATGCTGCTGCTGCTAAGTCACTTCAGTCCGACTCTGTGCAACCCCAGAGACGGCAGCCCACCAGGCTCCCCCGTCCCTGGGATTCTCCAGGCAAGAACACTGGAGTGGCTTGCCATTTCCTTCTCCAATGCATGAAAGTGAAAAGTGAAAAGTGAAAGTGAAGTCACTCAGGTTGTCTACTTGAAAGTTACACAGTCGTGTCCTACTCCTAGTGACCCCATGGACTGCAGCCTACTAGGCTCCTCCATCCATGGGATTTGCCAGGAAAGAGTACTGGAGTCGGGTGCCATTGCCTTCTCCCTCAGTATGCATAGCCAATGCCAAATACTGAAGAGGCAGTATAACAGACCACAAAGTTAATATAGTGGTGCCTTTCTTCAGTAGAGGGCCAGGATTTATTACCTTAAAGTAGTCTTAGGTGGGGCCGGGTAGAACACAGATGAAATCTGTAAGTCCCTTTTCTAATCCTATTCCCCATGGGATGCAAACCCAAACCATCTGGCCTTACCTACTAGTCCTATGACCATTTGATAATGTGTTCCTCTGGAGGTACATCCTTTTCAGTTCAGTTCAGTTGCTCAGTCGTGTCTGACTCTTCGTGACCCCATAGAATGCAGCATGCCAGGCCTCCCTGTCCATCACCAACTCCCAGAGCTTGCTCAAACTCATGTCTATCAAGATGGTGATGCCATCCAACCATCTCTTCCTCTGCCATCCCCTTCTCCTCCTGTAGCATCCTATAGCAAGGGCAAAAGTAAGTTATTGTCCTGCTTAATAGTTAGCAAATGTCCTTTGGTGGTCAACAGTTGAACTTGGATGGTGTTGACTAGTTGCTTCTGGGTTAACATAGCATAAGCACTAGGATGATTACTCCTGGGATGTCCAGTTATAGTCATAGGGCTTGAGTTAGCCTCTAGTCAACATGTTGAGAGCGTTTCCAGTTTCAACTGCTGCTCATCTACCTTTCCAGTTAGTGTGCAGCAGAGGTGTTATAGGGCAGGTGGAAACACCAGTGGTATGTCATTTTTATTGGCCTGGTTCTGAACTTCATGGCTGGTAAAGTGGATTTCTTGGTCACTATCAATGTACATGGAGAGCCTCTATGTCATACACAGCTGTTTTAGATGCCCAATAGTAGTTTTTTGCATTGCTAGATGACTTGCGTAGATCTTTTGTAATGTCTGAACCCCTACAAGAGACTGATCCCGGCCTGCCTTTGAGTGTTTAAGTGTCTCCTGCGGAGGCATGGGTCAGCAGTGGCCTGCCGCAGGGACAGGATCTCTGACTACAGCAGACCTGGAAGATGCAGCATGTGGCATAAGTCCTCTTGGAGGAGGTCACCATTAGCCCCACTATAGAGCTGCCAAGCAGACAACCCACAAATTGGAGAACATTTACACCAAAGAAGTTCTTGCTCTTTTGCAAAAGTTCTGGAACCCATGACAGATTTCCCAACCTGAAGATCCAGCAAAGGGACTGAGAAACCCCAGAGAATTTGACTTTGAAGGCCAGTGGGATTTGATTACAGAACTTCCACATGACTAGGGAAATAGACTCTCGGAGGGAACAAACAAAACCTTGTGTGCACCAGGACCCAGGAGAGAGGAGCAGTGACCTCGCAAGAGACTGAGCCAGACATGCCTGTGAGTGTACAGGAGTCTCTGGTGAAGGCATGGGTCAACAGTCAGGGGGATGGAATACAACAGTCCTGGGAGCCATGGCATGCTGGCATAAATCCTTTTGATGGAGGTAGCCATTACCACAGTCTGACCTCAGGCCAAACTACAGGGAGGGAACACAGCCCCACCCATCAGCAGAAAATTGGATTCCATTTACTGAGCATAGCCCCGCCCACCAGAGCAAGACCCAGTTTACCCCACAGCCAGTCATTCCCATCAGGAAGTTTCCACAAGCCTCTGATTCTCATCTAGACGGAAGAGAGAATGAAAAACACAATCACGGAAAACTAACCAAATTGATCACATGGATCACAGTCTAACTAACTAAATGAAACTATGAGCCATGCCGTGTAGGACCACTCAAGATGGATGGATCATGGTGGAGAGTTCTGACAAAACGTGGTCCACTGGAGAAGGGAATGGCAAAAACATTGATAGCGGGAGGTGAGGGGTATGAAGAGGACGAGATGGTTGGATGGCATCAACAACTGAATGGACAAGAGTTTGAGCAAGCCTTAGGAGTTGGTGAAGGACATGGAAGCCTGGCATGCTGCAGTATAAGGAGTCACAAAGAGTTGAACATGACTGAGCAACTGAACAACAACAACAAAATGTCTTAACCTATTGTGATACATTGTAGACTACATGTAGCTGTTCTATTCACACTATATTGTTGCTCTGTCCCTTTCCATATCTGGGACTAGAAGCTAATGGGTACTGTTTTATTATTTTGCCATTGCCATAGGCCTCAACCAAACCCTTCCAGGTAACTGGCTACATCCAATTCACAAGCCTGCCCCTAAGTTAATATTTCCTAAATCCTGTATTTGTTATGGTTTATGGGTGGTGGGTTGGGGGTATGCTTCAATTTTATAAATAATCCAGATCCTTGTGTTTCTCTGTATTCCCCAGTCGTCCACATGTAGTCAGAGGAACTATAAGCAAAGGGCTGCTACATTTAAACTGGAAAGTGACTCTGAGGCCAACAGGATATCATCAATATAATGGAAGAGAAAGACCTCTCTCATGGTAGTCAGCTGCCACAGCGACCCACATGCTAGTTGACAGATACCTCAGGATTTTCCCCAGAACTTTCTGTTCCTTGTCCTTAATTCCTGACATCTCAGCACAAGATTCCTTGGTCTCCTGGCTGCTTTGTCAATTCTTGGGCTACACCTTGTGGACCTGTAAACCTTGTAGTTTGCCAGCCTTGAGACTGAAGAAAGAGCCCGAAGACAGTGACAGAGACATCAAGGATTTATTGGACAAGAGATCTTACCTGTCTGAAACAAACATCCTGGAGCAACACCCCACTGTGAATGGCAGACGGCAAGCAGAACGCAGCAGTCATGTTCACTACTTGGGAAAGAAGGAGGCCACCATTGAAAGGAGGGATTGACATTAGGTCGGCTTGTCAATTACCAGGAAAACCAGCAGCTAAGGCAGGGGGCAAGTTTGTAGGTAGTTACTAATTAAGCCCTATAATTAACAGGATTGGACAATCGTGAGATAAGCAGGTACTGGTTGAGTATGTGGATGCATAGACAGCAAGAGAACAACCATATTGAATGGCCTAACCATCCACACTCCTTTTCAACATCATACTAAAAGTCCTGCTGCTGCTGCTGCTGCATCACTTCAGTCGTGTCCAACTCTGTGTGACCCCATAGACAGCAGCCCACCAGGCTCCCCTGTCCCTGGGATTCTCAAGGCAAGAACACTGGAGTGGGGTGCCATTGCCTTCTCCAACTAAAAGTCCTAGCCAATGCAATAAGACAAAAAAGGAAATAAAAGGTATATAGATTGAGAAAGAAAAATTAAAACTGTATTTGCTTGCAAAGATATAATTGCCTAAGCAGAAAATCAAAAAAGATCAATAGAGAAAGTCCTGGAGCTAATAAGCAATTACACCCAGGATGGAGAACACAAAGTTAATAAACACAGTCAATCACTTTCCTATATACCAGCAATGAATGGGTGGAATTTGAAATTTAAAACACAGTATCATTTACATTAGGACTCACCAAAATGAAATTTGTTGTTGTTCAGTCACTCAGTCATGTCTGACTCTTTGAGACCCCCAAAATTAAATACTTAGGTATAAATCTTAAAAAAATATGCGTGAAACGAGATGCCAGTCCAGGTTCAATGCACGATACTGGATGCTTGGGGCTGGTGCACTGGGATGACCTGGAGGGATGGTATGGGGAGGGAGGAGGGAGGAGGGTTCAGGAGGGGGAGCACATGTATACCTGTGATGGATTCATTTTGATGTTTGGCAAAACTAATACAATTATGTAAAGTTTAAAAATAAAATAAAATTAAAAAAATAAAAATAAAAAATAAAAAAAAGATCTACATGCAAAAAACTTCATGAATCCAATAAATTAAATCAAACAATTAAATAAATGGAGAAAGATAGGAAGACAATATTGTCAAGCTGTCAGTTCTTCCCAAGTTGATCTATAAATTCCATGCAATGCCAATCAAAACCCCAGCAAATTATTATGTGGATATAAATGAAGTTGTTCCAATGTGTGATGTGCTCTGCTTAATTGCTCAGTCGTGTCCAATTCTTTGCGATCCCATGGACTGTAGCCCACCAGGCTCCTCTTTCCATGGGGATTCTCCAGGCAAAAATACTGGAGTAGGTTGCCATGCCCTCCTCCAAGGGATCTTCAAACCCAGGTCTCCCATTTTGCAGGCAGATTCTTTACCATCTAGCCACGAGGGAAATCCAAGAATATTGGAGTGGGTAGCCTATCCTTTCTCCAGGGGATCTTTCCAATTCAGAAATTGAACTGGGACCTCCTGCATTACAGGTGGATTCTCTACTAGCTGAGCCCTCCAAAATTTATATGGAGAGGCAAAAAAAAAAAAAAAACAAAAACAGAATAACCAACATGACATTGAAGGAGAGGAACAAATTTGGAAGACTGACACTACCAGACTTCAAGACTTACTATAAAACTACACTAATCAAGCAGTGTGATATTAGTGGGAAAAAATAGACAAATCAAGGGAAAAGAATACAAAACTAAAAAAATAAACCCATATAAATACAGTTAACTGATCTTTGACAGATGAACAAAGGCAATACAATGGAGCAAAAATAGTATTTTCAACAAATGGTGCTAGAATAGCTGGACCTCCATATGTAAAAATAAATAAAACCAAAAAGAATCTAGATAGACTTTACACCTGTCACAAAAATTAATCAAAAAACTCAGACCTAATTGTAAAAGACCACAACTACAAAACTCCTAGACGATAACATAGGAAAATGCCTAGAAAGCCTTGTGTATGTTGATGACTTTATAGATACAACACCAAAGGCATACCCCATGAAAGAAATAATTGATAATAGACTTCATTAAATAATAGACTTCATTAAAATTAAGAACTTCTGGTCTATGAAAGGAGAAGGCAATGGCAACCCACTCCAGTACTCTTGCCTGGAAAATCCCATGGACGGAGGAGCCTGGTAGGCTGCAGTCCATGGTGTCACTAAGAGTCGGACATGACTGAAAGACTTCACTTTCACTTTTCACTTTCATGCATTGGAAAAGGAAATGGCAACCCACTCCAATATTCTTGCCTAGAGAATCCTGTGGACAGAGGAACCTGGTGAGCTGCTGTCCATAGGGTCACACAGAGTTGGACACGACTGAAGCGACTTAGCATGCATGCATGCGTTGGAGAAGGAAATGGCAACCCACTCCAGTGTTCTTGCCTGGAGAATCCCAGGGATGGGGGAACCTGGTGGGCTGCCGTCTATGGGGTCACACAGAGTCAGACATGACTGAAGTGACTTAGCAGCAGCAGCAGCTCTATGAAAGACAATGTCAAGAGAATAAGACACGTCACAGAATGGAAGAAAATGTTTACAAAAGACACATCTGAGAAAAAAACTCTTTATATAAATATACAAAGAACTCTTAAAACTCAGCAACAAGGAAACAAATCCAATTTTAAAATGGACCAAAAATGTTAATGGACATATCACCAAAGAAGATATTTCTTGTTGTTTAGTCGCCAAGTTGTGTCCAACTCTTTTGTGACCCCATGGACTGCAGCCTGCCAGGCTCTTCTGTCAATGGGGTTTCCCAAGCAAAAATACTGGAGTGGGTTGCCATTTCCTTCTCCAGGGAATCTTCCCTGACCCAGGGATCGAACCCATGTCTCCTGCACCAGGGAAGCTCGAAGAAGCTATATTGATGGCAAAGGTCCGTCTAGTCAAGGCTATGGTTTTTCCTGTGGTCATGTATGGATGTGAGAGTTGGAATGTGAAGAAGGCTGAGCACTGAAGAATTGATGCTTTTTTGGTGTTGGAGAAGACTCTTGAGAGTCCCTTGGACTGCAGTCCATTCTGAAGGAGATCAGCCCTGGGATTTCTTTGGAAGGGATGATGCTAAAGCTGAAACTCCAGTACTTTGGCCACCTCATGCGAAGAGTTGACTCATTGGAAAAGACTCTGATGCTGGGAGGGATTGGGGGCAAGAGGAGAAGGGGACGACAGAGGATGAGATGGCTGGATGGCATCACTGACTCAATGGACGTGAGTCTGAGTGAACTCCGGGAGTTGGTGATGGACAGGGAGGCCTGGCGTGCTGCAATTCATGGGGTCGCAAAGAGTCAGACATGACTGAGCGACTGATCTGATCTGATCTGAAACTTATGAAAAGATGATTATATGTCATCAGGGAAATGCAAATTAAAACAACAATGAGATACTGCTGCTGCTGCTGCTAAGTCGCTTCAGTCATGTCTGACTCTGTGTGACCCCATAGATGGCAGCCTACCAGGCTCCCCCGTCCCCAGGACTCTCCAGGCAAGAACACTAGAGTGGGTTGTCATTTTCTTCTCCAACGCATGAAAGTGAAAAGTGAAAGGGAAGTCGCTCAGTTGTGTCCGACCCTTGGTGACCCCATGGACTGCAGCCTTCCAGGCTCCTCCATCCATGGGATTTTCCAGGCAAGAGTACTGGAGTGGGGTGCCATTGCTTTCTCCAATAAACTCAATATAGGTGCACTGAAATACATAAGGCAAATATATAAAGAGAGAAATAGATAGTGATACAATCAGACAATTTTAACACCTTACTTTTAAAAAAAATCAAGTCATGTCCAACTCTTTGGAACCCCATGAACTGTATCCCGTCAGGCTCCTGTATTCATGGGGATTCTCCAGGCAAGAATACTGGAGTGGGTTTCTATACCCATCTCCAGGAGATCTTCCCAAACCAGGGATCGAACCCAAGTCTCCCACATTGCAGGTGGATTCTTTATCATTTGAACCACCAGGGAAGCTCAAGCATACTGGAGTGTGTAGCCTATCTCTTCTCCAGGGGATCTTCTCAACCCAAGCATCAAACAAGTGTCTCCTGCATTGCAGGGGGATTTTTTATCAACTGAGCTACCAGGGAAGACTATAGATTGTCCAGACCAAAAACATCAACAAGGAAACATTGGCCTTAAATGATACATTAGACTGGATAAACTTAATAGATACATATACAATGTTTCACCCAAAAATGGAAGAGTACACATTTTGTTTCATGTGTACATGGAACATTCTCCAGGATAGATCACATGTGAAGCCACAAAACAAGTCTCAACAAGCTTGATAAGACAGAAAAATCAACCGTTTTTTTCTGATCACAACAGTATAAGACTAGAAATCAATTACAGGAAAAAAAAAACACTGCAAAAAAAACCAAAACACTTGGAGTTGAAATAGAATGCTACTAAATGACCAATGCATCATTGAAAAGATCAAAGAGGAAACCAATAAATATCTACAGATAAATGAAAATGGAAATATTCCAAAAGCTATGGGACAGAGCAAAAGCAGTTCTAAGAGGGAAGTGTACAGTGATACAGGCCTACCTCAGGAAAAATCTCAAATAAACAATCTAAGTTTACATTTAAAGGAACTAGAAAAAGAAGAACAAACAAAGCCCACAGTTCGTAGAAGGAAGAAAATGACAAAGATCACATTGTAAATAAAATAGTGTATAAAAAAAAGCAATAGAAAATTTAGGGCTGCTTCTTCAAAAAGATAAGCAAATTTGATAAAACTTTAGCTGGACTTATTAAGAGAAAAAGAGAAACAGCCCAAGTAAATGAAATAAAAAATGAAAAAGGAGAAGTTACTACATATACCACAGAAAAATCAAGTGTCATGAGATAACTACAATCAAATATGCACCAACAAATTAACAAAGAATAAATGGATAAAGCCCTATAATCATAAAATCTTCCAAGACTGAATCAGGAAGAAGTAGAACATATGAATAGATGGATTACTCATAATGAAATCGACTCAGTAATCAAAAAACTCATAACAAGCAAAAGTTCAGGGCCAGGTGGCATCACAGGTGAATTCTACCAGATATTTAAAGAGTTAATACCTGTCCTCAAATTATTCCAAAAAACTAAACAGGAATAAATGTTTCCAAACATATTCCATGAGGCTAGGATTACCCTGAAATAAAAGCCAGATAAAGACATTACAAAGAAGAAAATTACAGGCCAGTATCCCTGATGAACATAAATGCAAAAGTTCTCAACAAATTATTAGCAAACCAAATTTAACAATACATTAAAAGGATCATATACCAGTGGGATTTATTTTAGGGATACAAGAATGTTTCAACATTCATAAATCAGTGAACATGATACACTATGTTAACACTGTGTAAAAATCATATGATTTTCTTAATAGATGTAGAAAAAGCATTTGACAAAATTCAACATCCAAATAAATTTATGTTAAAAACTTCCAACAAAATGAGTATAGAGGGAACATCCCTCAGCATAATAAAGGCCATATATGGAAAATCCACAGATCACATAATTCTCAACCATGACAAGCTGAAAATTTTTCCTCTAATATCAGCAACAAGTCAAGGATTCACACTTTTGCCACTTTTATTCAATATTGTATAGGATACCCTAATCACAGTAATCGGACAAGAAAAAGATAGAAAGCCATCCAAATTAGAAATGAAGAAGTAAAACTGTCACTACTTGTACAGACAAATACAATATAAAAAAACTCTAAAGACCCCACCAAAAACTATTAGATCCTATAAATAAATTCAGTAAAGTTGTAGTTTCAGAGTCAATACACAGAAACATTTTGCATTTCTATACACTAATAGCAAACTATTAGAAAAAAAAGTAATAAAATAATCCCATTTACAATTGAACCAAAAAGAATTAAATACCTAGGAATAAATTTAGTCTAGGAAGTGAAAGACCTGTACTCAGCAAACTATAAGGTACTGATGAAAGGAATAGAAGATGATACAAATAAATGGAAATATACACCCTGTGTGGGACTCCTTCCCTGGTGGCTCAGACTGTAAAGCATCTGCCTGCAATGCAGGAGACCTGGGTTCAATCCCTGGGTCAGGAACATCCCCTGGAGAAGGAAATAGCAACCCACTCCAGTACTCTTGCCTGGAAAATCCCATGGTCGGAGGATCCTGGTAGGCTACATTCCATGGGGTTGCAAAGAGTCAGACACGACTGAGTGACTTCATTTTCTTTCTTTCTATACCCTGTGCTCATGGATTTTAAGAATTAATAGAATTAATATTGTTTAAAATGTTCATACTATGCAAAGCAATCCACAGATTCAATGAAATCTCTATCAAAATCCCAGTGACATTTTACACAGAACTAGAACAGAAAATCTTAAAATTTGTATGGAGCCATGGGGTGGGGGTGGACAAATAGTGCAATCCTAAGAAGAAGAACAAAGGTGGAGGTTTTACATTCCCTTATTTAAAACTTTACTACAAAGGTATAGTTATCAAAACTATATGGTACTGGCACCAAAACAAAATCAAATACACGAACCGATGAAACAGAATAGAGAGCCCAGAAACAAAGCTATGCTTACATGGCCAATTAATTTATTATAAAGTGGCTATGAATATACAGTGGTGAAAAGACAGTCTCTTCAATAAATGATGCTAGGAAAACTGGACAGCTACATGCAGAAGAATGAAAATGGACCACTTTTTCAGGGGTGGGGGGACCACTTTCTTATTCCCTAAACAAACAAGCAAGCCAAGATAAAGCACCGAAAAAATGGATTAAAGATAAATATAAGACCCGAAACTGGACACATGTACACCCATGGCTGACTCATGTCAATATATGGCAAAACCACTACAATATTGTAAAATAATTAGCCTCCAATTAAAATAAATATTTTTTAAACTCCACAAATAAAACATAGGCAATATACTCTGACATCCCTCTTAGCAATAATTTTTTGAATCTGTCTCCTCAGACAAGGGAACAAAAACAAAAATAAAGAAATGGGGCTATATAAAACTAAAAATTGAGCTATATAAAACTACTTCGCATGGCAGAGTAAACAATCAACAAAATTTAAAGGCAACCTATGGCATGGGAGAAAATATTTGCAAATCATTTATCTGGTAAGGTGATAATATCCCAAACATACAAATAACTCATACAACTCTATATAAAAAAATCTGATTGAAAATTGGCAGAAGATCTATATTTTTCCAGAGAAGACATACAAATGGCCACCAAGTACATGAAAAGATGCTGAATATCACAAATCACCAGGAAAACGCAAATCAAAACCACCATGAGATATCTATTACCTCACACCTGTCAGAATGGCTATTATCAAAAAGGCTAGAACTAACAACTGTTGTCAGAGAAGGCAATGGCACCCCACTACAGTACTCTTGCCTGGAAAATCCCATGGATGGAGGAGCCTGGCGGGCTACAGTCCATGGGGTCGCTAAGACTCAGACATGACTGAGCGACTTCACTTTCACTTTCCACTTTCATGCATTGGAGAAGGAAATGGCAACCCACTCCAGTGTTCTTGCCTGGAGAATCCCACGGATGGGGGAGCCTGGTGGGCTGCCATCTATGGGGTCGCACAGAGTCGGACACAACTGAGCGACTTCACTTTCACTTTTCACTTTCATGCATTGGAGAAAGAAATGGCAACCACTCCAGTGTTCTTGCCTGGAGAATCCCAGGGACGAGGGAGCCTGGTGGGCTGCCGTCTCTGGGGTCGCACAGAAACGGACACGACTGAAGCGACTTAGCAGCAGCAGCAGCAAGTGTTGCTAAGAAAGGGGGAATCCATGTGCACTCTTGGTAAGAATGAAAACTGGTGCAACCGCTATGGAAAAGAGCATGAAGTTTCCTTGTAAAATTAAAAATATAACTACCAGCAATTCCATTTCTGGACAACTATCAGAAGAAAATGAAAACGCTAATTAGAAAAAATATATATATACACCACATGTTCATTTCAGCATTAATTACAATACTCAAGATATGGAAGCAACTTAAATGACAATCAACAGATGAAAGGATAAAGAATATCTGATATATATGTGTACATATGTATACATATATAATACAGTGAAATATTTTTCAGCCATAAAAAGTATGAAAGTGTGCCATTTGCATACAACATGGATAGAACTAGCGGGTGTTATGCTAAGTTAAATAAGTCAGTAAGAAAAGGAAAATACTATAATGCTTCACTTATATGTGGAATCTAAAAAAACAAATCAAATGAACAAACAAAATAAACCAGAAATAGATCCATAGAATATTGGATCTATTTATATTTATATCTATTTATATTCCAATAGAGGGAAAAAGTGATGGTCCTTGAGGGGTTGGGTGAAATAGAGGAAAAGACTAATAAGTACAAACTCCAGTTATAAAATAAATAAGTCTCTGGGATGTAATGTACAGCATAGGAAATATACTCAATAATATTGTAATAACTTTGTGTGGTGACAGTTATTAGACATTGTGGTGATCATTTTGTATTGTAAATAAATGTGTAATTTCTATGTTGTACACATGAAACTGAAATAATATTTAAGTCAATTATTTTAAAAGTTAGGAAAAATAATGCAAAAGAATATCCTTTGTTATGGGTTTGCTTAGGTTTGTAAGAGCATGGTGAATTGTGTCGTAAATATAAATACTCTTAACTCATGGAGAATGAGACTGCAAAGGTGAAGATGGAACTACTATGCTTTACTCTTCAGTTCAGTTCAGTCACTCAGTAATGTCCTACTCTTTTTTGTGACCCAATGGAATGCAGCATGCCAGGCTTCCCTGTCTATCACCAACCTTCAGAGCTTGCTCAAACTCATGTCCATCCAGTTGGTGATGCCATCCAACCATCTCATCCTTTGTCATCCCCTTTTCCTCCTGCCTTCAATCTTTCCCAACATCGGGGTCTTTTCCAATGAGTCCGTTCTTCACATCAGGTGGCCAAAGTATTGGAGTTTCAGCTTCAGCATCAGTCCTTCCAGTGAATATTCAGGATTGACTTCCTTTAGGATTGACTGGTTGAATCTCCTTGCAGTACAAGAGACTCTCAAGAGCCTTCTCCAACACCACAGTTCAAAAGCATCAATTCTTCAGCGCTCAGCTTTTTTTATATTCCAACTCTCACATCCGTACATGATTACCAGAAAAACCATAGCTTTGACTAGATGGACCATTGTAGGCAAAGTAATGTCTCTGCTTGTTAATATGCTGTCTAGATTGGTCATAGCTTTTCTTCCAAGGAGCAAGCATATTTTTTAATTTCATGGCTGCAGTGACCATCTGCAGTGATTTTGGAGCCCCCAAAATAAAGTCTCTCACTGTTTCCATTGTTTTCCCATCTATTTGCCGTGAAGCAATGGGACCAGATGCCATGATCTTAGTATTCCCAATGTTGAGTTTAAGCCAACTTTTTCACTCTCCTCTTTCACTTTCATCAAGAGGCTCTTTAGTTCTTCTTCACTTTCTGCCATAAGGGTGGTATCATCCGCATATCTGAGGCTATTGATATTTCTCCTGGCAACCTTGATTCCAGCTTGTGCTTCATCCAGCCCGGCATTTTGCATGATGTACTCTGCATATAAGTTAAATAAGCAGGGTGACAATATACAGCCTTGATGTACTCCTTTCCCAATGTGGAACCAAACTGTTGTTCTGTGTCATATTCTAACTGTTGCTTCTTGACCTGCATACAGATTTCTCAGGAGGCAGGTCAGGTGGTCTCGTATTCCCATCTCTTTCAGAATTTTTCAGAGTTTGTTGTGATTCACACAGTCAAAGGCTTTGGTGTAGTTAATAAAGTAGAAATAGATGTTTTTCTGGAGCTCTTTTGCTTTTTTGATGATACAATGGATGTTGGCAATGCTTTACTCTATATACCACTATTTCATAGTTTCACTGTTACCCTCATTTCACAATAAAGTTTTTTAGTTTTATAATTTTAATGAAATATGTTTTTCCTCTAGATTTACATTTTCCTGACTTCTATGAAGTTGAGCATGTTTTTAAATATTTATTGGTTACTTATATTTCTTCTGTGTATTGCCTATTCCTAACTTTTTCCCATTTTTCCATAAGGGAGATTTTTTTCCTCTATCAATTCTCAGTAGCTTCTTGTCTATTAGTGAAGTTAAGAATTTGTTGGTCATATACATTGCAAACATTTTTCCAGGTCCATTGACTTATTTTAGTTTTTATGTGGTCAAAGCTCTAAGTATTTTCCTGAAGCTCTTGAGATGGTAAGTTAGAACTATTAGCTTTGATGTATATAAAATATTAAGTGAAATAAAGCAAGGTGCTGAGTGATATGTACAGTATAATCTTCCCCCTTCTCATTTAAAAAATAGAGAAAAATATATTATGTTTGCATATATTTTTATGAGTAAAGATGAAAGCATGGAAATATAAAATCCAGACTGTTAACACTGATTATCTCAGTGGTGTGAGATGGGAGGAGAAGTGATTATTAACTTCTTCTTTACACATCTCTATATTACTTGACTTGTTACAGCGAGTATGTATGGTTATTGAAAAGGAAAAAAATACTAAAGAATACTATCATTGTGCTTTCAGTATCCTCCTTGGATGAGAATGTATATCATGTAGGTCATGTACACTCTCACAGATTCCTCTTGGAAGCTCTACAAGAGGAATAATTGGTTGGATTTGCTCCCTAAATTATGGTTGGGAAAGTAGCATAGTCACAAATTTCCAGAAGTAACACACTACGCCTCCAAGACACACACACATCTTGACCTTAAAGACCCTCCTTAATGTTTGAACACCACAAAGAGAAAAACAGAAGAAATGGAAATAGATATTTGCAGATTGTGATGAAAGTGCACTTGGTGTGGTATCCCCTAGGATCAGAAGGATGCTAAAGGGAGAGGGAAGGAGTGGTGGCAATGTTTGCATTGCTTGGCACTTGTTCCACATATAAAAATAGCTAGTTATGTCTTTGCATTCTAACCAAGTGTAGCATTTGTTCTGTGACTTTATATAAAATGTAGTTTCATGGGTGTGACTTAAGGATAGTACATGTCCCTAAGTTGGAAACAGAATAGCAATGTCTTCTGAGTGAATAGCCAGAGACCACAACATATAGAGGAAAAGAACTGTAGTTGCAGTTTCTCCAAATTGAAAAGGATTTAGAGTTGCCTTAGTTCAATCTATCTTCTAATCCATGAGTTCTTTGTACAAATCCAGGGCAGATGATCATGTAGTCTCCACTTAAAACATTTCCAGTTAGAGAGATTACTTTCCTTTATAAAGCAGCTAATTCTTTACAGTGATAACTATTAGAATATGGTTTAAATTGCTATATGTTTTACCTTTTGGAACATATCCATTGATTCTCCTTTATTATGAATTCCCATTAAAAATATGGAAAGATAGCTACTCCATCCCCCTGAGTTTTCTCAAAAGGCTGTACATCACCAGTCCCTCAACCTTTCCAAATGTCATAATTTCTAAATTAGTCACCATTATTCACTTTCCCTAGCTTGGAGACTATTTAATTTGTTTAAATGTAATATTCTGAAATAATCAGCCTCCATCAGGTGTATTTACCTGGGTAAATTAAGAAAATTCTCCTTGATTTGGTTATCTTACTGGTCCTTCTGGTATCACTGCAATACTAGCTTAACATTACCTTTTAAAGTTTAGTTTTTCATTCCTTCTTCTTATGAAATAATTTGCTTTTCAAACCAAGACGTAAAATTTCACAATTAAATCTGTAAAATGTCATCTGGTTGGTTTAGACTAATTCTAGGCTCTTGAACGGAGAAGGCGATGGCACCCCACTCCAGTACTCTTGCCTGGAAAATCCCATGGACAGAGGAGCCTGTAGGCTGCAGTCCATGGGGTCCCGAAGAGTCAGACACGACTGAGTGACCTCACTTTCACTTTTCCCTTTCATGCATTGGAGAAGGAAATAGCAACCCACTCCAGTGTTCTTGCCTGGAGAATCCCAGGGACGGGGGAGCCTGGTTGGGCTGCCGTCTATGGGGTCGCACAGAGTTGGACACGACTGAAGCGACTTCAGTCGCTTCAAGAGCAGCAGCAGGCTCTTGAACAGTCTGATTCTCTTTAGAATTGATATTATGCTCTAGCCCATGCCCAGAGGGAATGCCATAAGGAAAATCAAGAGAAACAAGGCAGCCAAAAGCCTGCAGGAACTGGCCTTCATTTGAGTGTATTCTTCGCTTCACTTCAGTTTACCCCCTGCCTCCCTTTCCTAACCCCCTACCCATTCATCATTCTAGCTTCCTGGCAGCTCCAGTCTCATCTCTAGTTTTATCTTCTCAGCTTTTCTGCTTCATTGCCTCCCAACCTATGACCAATTTATTGCTTGTCTTCTCTACCCTATTCTGACCTTGGAACACTTTCCTTTGAACTAAACCTAAAGACTACCTTATGTCTCAGCCCAGTCACTGCCTTTACTCTACTCCCTCCTCACTCGACCTTGGAGTGGCAGGCCTAAGAAAAATGCTATCAACCTATAGATTAATAATTCTTTACAGTTTGGGTTCATCAACCAAAGTTACATGCATGTCTTTCATGTTGTCACCTACAGCATTGATAAATAAGTTGAGCACAAAGACAAGGACAGAAACTCTGTATCACATTCTTTTTAGAGTTTCTGTCCTTAAGATTCTATTTATTTTTCCACTAAATTTTAACAAACCTTATTTCTTAAATCATAGAGGGCTGCACTGTCCAGTATAGTGGCCTTTAGCAACTGTATAATTTTAACTTATTCACTGTGTAAATTATGCACTGTATAAACAAATTTAAAGTTGTCTTAATTAAAACTAAGTAAAATTAAGAATCCCGTTCCCAAGTTGTAACAGCCACATTTCAAGTAATTAGCCACATGTTTCTAGAGGCTATAATACTTAACAGTGCAAATATAGAACATTTTACCACCACAGAAGTTCTATGGGATAGTGCTACTCTGGAATGTATATTTCATTATGCTCAGCATAACCTTATATCAGTATCACAAGTTCTCTTCAGTTTGCTATTGATTCATCAGTCAACTGTTTTGTTCATCTAATCATGCCTTTCTGTGTTTTTTCCAGCCCACATTTGTCTATCTTGTGTAAGATGATATTATAAGATTCTTTGCTGACATAAAGACAGACTGACTATAGGAGTAACCTCATCTACTTGGTGAGCAACTCATTTGATCAGTTATTTACTGCTTTACAACAATTCATCCCCACGTTTAGTGGTGTAAAAATATAACCTTTTCTTATCTCTCATGTTTTCTATGGGTCATGAATTTAGGAGTGGCTTAGCTCAGGGTCTGTCATGAATTTGCAATCAGATGTTACCCATGAGTGTTATCATCTTAAGGCTTGAATGGGACTACAAAATTCACTTCCAAAGTGACTCATTACACAAGTGACAAGATGGTATTAAATGTTGTCCTTAGTTTTTCTGCATGTAGTCTCACCACAGAGCTGCTTCACTGTCTTCAAACCCTGGAAAATGGCTTCCACCATAGCAAGCAATCTGAGAGACCTAGATAGAAGCTTCAATGTCTTTTATGACCTAGCTTTATAAAGCATATGTTATCACCTCATCCATATTCTATTAGCCACAGAGGCCAGCCCTCATCAATTGTGGGAGGACACCAGATAAAGTCATGTCATGAATAACAAGATGCCTGGTTCACTGAGGGGTACCTAGAAGGTTGATGTCACAAAATAGAATATGTTCAAAATAGAATATGAGCTGGTTTGTCACAGAGGCTTATCAACGTATCCCTGCTCCTGGGGACTACCTCTTGCTGCTGCTGCTGCTAAGTCACTGCAGTCGTGTCTGACTCTGTGCGACCCCACAGACGGCAGCCCAATCAGGCTCCCCCGTCCCTGGGATTCTCCAGGCAAGAACACTGGAGTGGGTTGCCATTTCCTTCTCCAATGCATGAAAGTGAAAAGTGAAAGTGAAGTCGCACAGTCGTGTCCGACTCTTTGTGACCCCATGGACTGCAGCCCACCAGGCTCCTCCATCCATGGGATTTTCCAGGCAAGAGTACTGGAGTGGGGTGCCATCACCTTCTCTGGGGGACTACCTCTTAGGAGCCATCTATACAATATTCTGTGAGAATTCCCCTAGAACCAACATCAAGTTTTCTTGCCTGGGAAATCCCATGGACAGAGGAGCCTGGTAGGCTACAATCCATAAGGTCACAACAGATGGACACAACTTAGCGACTAAACAACAACAACAGTAGTCTCTAAAATCTATTTTTTTGTTCTGTTTTGAAAATTGGAATTTTGCCTGTTTTCAAATTTGCAACACTTCTTTCATAGTCTAAAGATCACCACAAGCATATATGCAGGTTTGTTTTTTTTTTTTAGTTTTTCATTTTTCTGAGCCTAGAGCTTTGTCCCTAAGTGCAACAGGTCAGTGCTCTCCATCAATTTTCTCTCTTATCCTACACTATTGTGTAGTGTATCACAATATTTTTTGTTGAAGTAATATTCTCTCAGAACGTTCTTGATTCTGTGTGTATTTGTACATGTATGTGTTGCTCTCTACAAGATAGAAACATGAACAAGAATCCCACTTCTCAAGATATAAATTAAAAAATAAAAGAACAAAAGAATAAGGAGAGAGAACCATGTATACAAGTGTTTTCTTAAAGCTTATCATTATAGGAAATGGTGTACATCAAATTGTTAACAACTAGAGGGAGGGGATTATGGTGGTAGAATGTGATGTGGTAGAGAAGGTAGAGACTGTTATCTTTTTCGGCATTCAACTTTGAGTTGTTTGACATTCCAATGCATTGATATTTTCTAATACAATATTATAAAACATTAACAATATGCTCACTATCATTATTATTTCTTTCCCTAGTGGCAGTGCTGTGATCTAGATTCAGGAAAATAGTGCCCATTTATTTCCAGTCATTAGTTTGTAGCATACTCTCATAATGATACCATTTCCGTTTTCTCTTTCTTTTTAATTTTCAGTCAAAAGGATATCCATTCTACTTAAGTAATGTATTCCTTTTTATGTAGATGTTTAAATTCTTCAACTTCAGTGTTATTTCTCTTTTCTTTCATTTTTCTCTCTTTTCAAAATGCACACTCTACTTGTGGATTGCTAGTTGCAGCTCATTTTGTAAGTCTCAGTAATATTATGGAGATTTTCACACACACACACACACACACACACACACATGAATATACTTCAACTTTACTATGCTCTCCATACATTATGCATTCAGGGCCAAATCCAAGTTCTGTTGGATCTGAAGCTTTTATTATTTGGGGCTCCCACTTCAAAACAGAATATAAAATTGCCAATACAGAATTACTAGTACCACTCCCAGGTCCGTAAAAGTGCAAGTGAGGTGTCTTGAAGCATAAGCCTCATTACCATCACAGTAAATGTATTCCTCTGTGCTTCTGCTGAGTGAGGCAAGCTGGCTAGCCTGAAGCTGCTGGGTTGGGAATTCCAGGACTAGAATGGCATGGCCTTCAAAGAGTGAAAAGAATGGGGGAAAAGGAAGTCCCATGGCTAACTTCAGAAATTCATCTGACTTTTGGTTTTAATTTCCCTGTTTTAGTTCTCTTTATAAAACAATTGTCTTTTTTTTAGAGTAGCATTCCAGTTTTCAATAGCGACAAGACCCATGTTCAGCCAGGATCAGATTTCCAGGGCCCCATTTTAGAAACAAGCATAGCTCAAATCATGCCGAGCTTAAGAGCATTCCACGACAAGTAACAGAAGCTTTGCAAACTATGGTCAGAAGGCACATTTCATGACCTTTAGCCCGAGAAACATCAGGTTTTTGTTTTTTTTTTTTTGCTTTGTCCTCAGAGGAGTGAAACATAGGAAAAATCCAAAGAATCAGTGGCAAGATTGTTGGGGACTATAGCAGAAATCCTACAGTTTCAAAATTGTCTCCAAAGAAAAGAAAACCTTAAGCAGGTTCTTTAGCCCGATGGTTCCCAAAGGAGGTTCCTCCTTCAGAAAGGAATCCCTCAGACTCTTAAAAGGTAGGCTGCCCCAGACGGCTCACAAGTATACTGGGAAATATTGGACCTTGAGTATTTACAATCACAAATGTACAAAGTATCTTTTCAAGAAGATTGCTATGTAAACCTTATTTGTAGGCAGCAAACTTGTCCTAACAGAAGTTTACAAGATTTACGTTTTCATACCCAAGGTGTCAAAGTAGAAGAAAAACAATAAATGGCAGACTGTTTTGTGTGCTTAAATGCTTAATAAATTTCATTTTTAAAGTGTCTATTAAGATATATATTGCCAATTATAAATGTATAAATCAAAAAAAGAAGGAAAAGGAGCCTAGACTCTTTTGGATCTGTATTTTTCATAATACACACACGCTCGTCAGTGTAATTTCTCCAGCTTATGGTAGTTAGCAATTTACATGAGAAAAATGAATATGCAATTCTTTGTATACAAAGATGAAAGCAATGATATTGGAGTTTCTTTTTTTTTTTTTCTAAAATGGCATCGCTGGATGCCCAGGGGTGAGGTGTTATCAAGGGCCAAAGAGTAGAGAGATGCACACTGGCCCTCTGGAGGATCAAACCCATACCCTTGGCACCATGTCTGCAATACTCATACCAACTGAGCTAACTGGCTGTAACCTTGCCATTTAGCATCTCAGGTCAGCTAAGTACAATTGCTCACAAACACAGCCTCCTACAAGTCTCCACTGAATAAGGCTTGTTCTCGGCCAAAAAATCTCTCTGGAAGGAATAAGAATGGATTTTAATATTTTGCAAGCATTGAAAATTGCTGGATTTTTTTCCTCTGGAAGTTTCTTAAGCTTGAAATCCATGGTTTTTCCCTATGAGGTGATCTACTTGGTAATCTCTGCTCAGGCAGGTCACTTGGGCTATAGCTGGGCTCCATTTCTTTTTATAAAGCCCTTGTTATTTCTGTTAGGAGGGCTTGAAGGCTGAAAAGGGGGAAAGGGGAACTGGATAGCTCAGGGGCCTAACTAATGTCATCTGATCTCACTTACCCTGAAGCTTTTTTGAATTTGGCTCCTCTTCACACAGTCTCAAAATATGCACTGACCCTTCAACAGTCATTGACAAGTGGGTTCTGGAGTCAGACGGCCTGAATTGGAAGCCAGATTCCTCCAATTACTAGCTGTGAGGCTTTAGGAAAGTTACTCCATCTCTCTGTGCCTCAACTTCCCTGCCTATGAGACAGAGATCATTTAAAAGCTGGAAGAATTTTTGACAAAATTAAATAAGATAACATACACAAAACACTTATTCCAGAACATTCCAGAACACTTATTCCAAAACACTTATTCCAGTATATAACATATACTCAATAAATTTTAGCTATTAAAAACAACAACCAAAAGTCACAAAATGCACAGGGCTTTAAGATAACAAAATGTATTGGAGGAGAAAAGGATGGAATATATACAAGAAATTATGTATTGGCAGAGAAATGATTTCTGGGTAGAAGACAATCTGACAAGTTTCTAGACTCTGGATTGACTGGGCTTATTTTTATGCAGTTTGAGGTCAGGAAAGAAAGAGAGAAAAAAACCACTTTGGAAGGGGGAAGGGGAAGTGATGGTTGTTGGGTGAGGGGAAAAGAAACCCTGAAGGTGGAAAACAAGTGCCCTACTTCAGGATTTGTCTCAGCCTCATGCTCAGGGGCCATCTATTTGCCTTCTGGTCAGCTAGCCAGGCTGACCTTACCCAAGCTGGCCACAAAAATCCCCATAATGCCAGCTTACAAGGCAAAGTTTCCAAGGTCTTCCATGACTCCTTTTTCCTTGAAAATAATAATAACTTTAAAAAATGTGTAGATTCTCTGTCAAGTTCTGGTCAAACACCTACCTTCCCCTCCCCCCACCACGGGGGTCCCACCAGGCGATGTGGCTAATCCCTATGGAGTCATGAAGCCGCTAGCCTCCCACGGAGCCCTGCAACTAGAGAGCCCAATGATCTAGCCTGGATTCTTTTGCCTGGTCTGGACTTGTCCCCATAGACAGGCTAAAACAGTCTCTGCCATCGGGGGCTACAGGGCATTTCCCCACACCGTACAGTCAGCAAACCACGTTGTTTAAAAAAAAAAAAAAGTCTCAACACTTCTTCCCTTTAGCAAAGATTCTCTTTAGATATCCTTTAAATGTTGTATTTCTTGACTCCGTGTCTTGATTTCTAAAACCTAGTTATGTATTAAAAAGTGTAACTTTCTATTAACTAGCTCACTTGCCCAGCTCTAGTTATGAAATGTTATTTTCAGATTAATATTCAGAGAGATCTAGAAGAGTTTTACCGATCATACAGGAATTTTTAAACTGTGTTAAAAAGAGCAAGAGTTTGTGCGGTGGAGTTGTCAAGATTTGAATTCTTGGAAAATATAATTTGCTTGGTTTACATCATATTTGAATTAACACGAAAATTCGATCCAGAACAACCGAATCTCTTTTGGGGGGAAGGCAGTAGTTGGTTTTCCCCGCACCCGTTCACAGAGAATTTTCTTTATTTAGCGAGACCGGGTTCCTCAGATAGACTGGCGATTACAGAACTCACTGAGGCTCGGAGGTTAAGGAATGTAAAGGGGTCAAACTCAGAAATTGAAACAGACACGAAATAAACAAAATCCACCAATATATAAAGAAAATAATAACAAAAGTGAAAGGCGTGGGTCAGAAATAGTGAGCTCCAGGTCTATGGGAAAAATTATTCCTTAAATCCTTCTGGAAGAGGTAGAATTTTTTTTTTCTTTCTTTCTTTCTTTTATTTTTTTTTTTTTTTTTTTGCCTAAAAAAGAAAGAAACCGGAAACAAACCCCCTACATCACGTTCAGAGCGAGGGTGCTTCAACGTGGTCGATGAGCTAGGGGAAGTAAGCAGCTTTGGGACGTTTTCTAAAGTGTTCCTCGCAGTGCAAGAGCTTAGAATGCGGTTAGTTTTAGACACCGACTCCCTTTTCCCATAAACTCTTCAAGAGGTGTCTTACTTCTCCAAGTTAAAGCGCTTTTGTCAGATTCTTTAAAACCGTGTATTGGACCTCCTGCGCTTTCTGGGGAAACGGAGGCGAACAGCCTGAGCGCCCGGAAATGTTTTGCAAGGAAGGAGCGAATGAATGAAACCCGGCCAGAGAGCTGAAGACAGGGAAGGACGCAGGAACTTTCTCTGAGCTTTGCGAACGCGGCGAACTGCAAACTTAACACCCGGGTTAACCAAAGCTTCAGAGACTCAGACTCTTTTAACTCCCAGCACCTGTGAACAGGTGCGGTTCCGACTGAGCAGCCCGGGCCTGGTACCAACTAGCCCAGGACTAGAAGAGATGTAATCCACCTCGAGGGGACTTCGCAGCGGTCCAGTCCACGCTGCGCTGCCTTCGGCTACTGGCCTCGAAGGCCAAGCTGCGGTAGCCCTGCGGCGCACTTGATGTTCTCTACCGGCCCCGCCCGCACCGGGGACTCGCCTGGGTCGGATCCTTAACCCAGTGGTAAGTTATTTCCTTATCTCGCTTGATGGGTCTTTGCAACAAATGGAGCAATAGAATCAGAGCAGAAAGAGAAGGCAGACAACTAGAAAAGTCTCAAGTGTTTCGTGGAGAGTTGAGGGCGCAGGCTGTTTGGACTGTGGTAGGGCTGTGGGGCCCAGACTGGGAGCGGCGCGGAGCGGGACCAGTTTTCCGGGGCTGGCAGCTGCCTCGAAAAAGTTTCCTGTGGAACACCCGCCGGCGGGGGCGGCGGGCGCAGCGGCGGACTTAGGAGGGGGTGGGAGGGGGCTGCAGGGCAGGGGACGGGCGCCGGGGCCGGCTAGCAAACCGTTATAGTCCTTCAGCACCTCCCTCGGTCACTGGCCCCCTCGCCCGCCTCCCCGGCGCTCGGTTGCCCACCTGGCGACGTGACGCTGCACCAATCGCCTTCGAGCTGCTCCCCGGCCCCCCTCCCCTTGCACCGCCCCCCTCCCCACCCTGAAAGAGGCGCACCCTGCCCCGGGCAGACGCTGCGCTCTCGCCCGCGGAGCACCCTTCTCGCTCCGTGGTCTCCGGGACGGTCGCTCGGACTCTTCTCTCGCCTTAGCCAGACTCGCTTTCCCGCCTCTCAAACTCCAGCTTCTCTCCACTCCTCGCTCTTTTCCCTCCACTTTCCCCTCCTCTTTCTCCCACGCCGCCAACCCTGATCCCCCGTTCCTTTCCCCGGCCCTCTCGCTTCCCCTCTCTTCGTTGAACTTCTGTACGCTTCCACCTCGGACTCCCGCGAGGGTGCCTGACCTAGTCGCCCGCTCTGGTTCCCCTTCGAAGCCATGGCGGGACCTGGCGGTTGGAGGGACAAGGAAGTCACGGATCTAGGCCACTTGCCGGTGAGTAGAGGACGCCCGTCGACCCCCTCACCCCCAAGGGCTGTCTTCTCCGAGTTCTGAGCATCCAGGGAGGGGACCGATGTCCCGGAGCCTGGCTTGGCCAGAACTTCCAGGAGATCGCGAGTGCGGGAGGGAACCCCCAAGAATGGGCTTTGGGGAGGGCGCCCCTCTGGGCACCCGAGTCGCTCCAAACTCACGGAAAGGCGAAGGACCAGGCTTAGAGGGGGGTGGTGGAGAGAGGTGGCAGTGGAATGGTGCGAGCCACAAACAGCGGGACCTTTTCCCAATGTGGCCTCTGGTCTAGTGGCCCTGGGGTTCTTGTCCTAGCGGGGGCCCAAGGAGAGCGACGACGCGTGGCTTCCTGAGAGCACTCCTATGTCACCTCGCTGCCCCGTCGTTTGCTGCTGCTTTTGCCAGAAGGGATGCCCACTCTCGGCTTGACCTTTCCTTCTAGGTGACAGCGGGCCAGAAAATCAAACCGTTGCCATCTCGCTTTCTAATAGCACTTTGCAAAACCTTATTCTGCCAGGGCACTAATTACGTTTTAGTATTGCGGGAGCTAAAGAACTCGACGGCTTGGGGAAGAAGTGAATTCTTCACACCCCAATTTGTGTTTAAATGGTATTGCGCTCAAGTTGCTAATCACTTGCTAACTTTTTCTCGTGGTTTTCGTTTGTGGATTCCCCTATTCCCAAATTGCCCAGCTTTCCTCCGGAGTTGTGATTGATTGGTGAGCTATTATCACTGTCGTTATTAGTAGACTTAATTTTTTTTTAGCAGCGCCGTTTATTTCATTGGCATCTGGTTTCTGGCAGATGTTGGATCCCACCCAAATCCGTTTTTCAAGTTCCTTTTTAGACTGGCATTTCACTCGCACCCTCTTGAATGTAAAGGGTCCCTGGACTCTCTGAAAGGGAATAAGCACGCACCCATGTTGGAAAGATGGCCAAGCAACTGTATAGTTCAGGGCAGTGGCCTGCTTGCTTTGGTAAAAGCTAAATATTAACCTCGAGGTTATAGAACTATTCAAAGTATCAGTGCCTTAATTGTATACATATTTACATTTAAATATTGTCTTATTGATGATGGCAGACTCCCCTTCCCCTCAAACACTGGGCATTCTCCAAGCCTCACCTATACAATTTGACACTAAAACAATGTGGAGGAGGAGATAATGCACATGGGTAACATTTTAGCAAATTGTTCTCAGCCTGTTTTAAAGGAAGCCTCAATATAACCATGTGGAATTACAGATAATCAACATTGTGGTTATTGATGCAGCTTCATAAAATAAACTCACAGAATTTTAAAAAGTATTCTCCCACTTGGTGTATACATGAGATTTCTGGAATATGGAGGCCTCAATTGGTGGTTTCCTTTCTGAACAGCACTTTCATATTCTGACTAGATTTGCTCCCAAGTGTAAAACCAACGAATAAAATGTTAGTTACCCTCCTCCAACATCATCTGTGTATTGTGGGGGAAAGCGGGAAAAAAAAAAAAAAAAAGCAAACTAGGGGAAATAAGGAAACCACACATAGATAGGCAAGCTGAAATAAACTCTTTTGAAAACTGACTAAAGGCAAGAATGGGAAAGACTTCCTGGAAATGACAGAGCAAGGAATCCCAAAAGCAAGGAGGAAAAGGAGAAGGGGTTTGATTGCCACAAAAAAATGGGGGAAAATGGCTCAGACTAACTGACCCAGTCATGGCCTGGGAAATAAGAACTTGGTGAGAGCCAAGATAATAAAGGGAAAGGCTGCAGTTTAGTGAAATATTAGTTTTCTGGGTGTTGGTGGAGGGGAGAAAGATGAGGGTAGTTTTTAATGCAGGCGCAGGAAGAAGATACAAAACCTCAGGGCGCTGATGTTTGGCTCATTTTACAGACTTTACGAAAATCTTATTAAGTCCTCAGCTTCTAACAGTTTCTAAATTTCTATTATATAGGAGCCATTTTATACCATGGAGATCTTCACCATATGAGCAAATTATGCCTAAGTCTCCCTTTGAATATCCATCTAGGTCTAAACCCTAAGAAATCAAGTGGAAGAAGAGCACCCCTTTTAGAATTTCTTTTTTTTTTTTAACATAAAATTTTTAGAGATGTGAAAAGTTCACTGTTGCTTTGGTCACTGAGGTATAGATTAGTGATTTCTTTGCATTTGGTGAAGAAATAAGAGTAAATAAAGAGGTCAAGAGATATCTAAGTTACCTGTTTGGAAATTTGCATTTTGGTGCAAAATAGACATGATAAAGCAAGCAAAGAAACCTGCGTATACTGAGATCCCTTGTGATAATTATCCTCAATAGGATGTATATGAGATAAAAAAAAGTTGGCATTTGTCAACACTAAATATACCAACATGGCAAAAGCCAGATAATGAGAGGGGATTCAGACGTTAGGGTTTCATACTGAGCAAAAAAGAATAATGCAGAGTATAGAATATTTAAATACAGGTGTAGTTTAAAATTGATATTTTATGTCCGTTTCAGGGTTGGCCAGCTAAATGACCACAAGACAAGGACCTTTGAGAGAAGTCAGGCTGGCTGTGAAAATTGTGATTTAAAGAAAGTGGTAGAAGGTTATTTGACACTTTTGCTATTAGATATTTTTTAAAACCTAAAATAGTAAGCAACAATGAAAGCTGTGTAAACAGGGAGAGAGGAGGGGAACTGTACATTTTTTGCATAATTCCCTAAAGTTAAAGACATAAAATGAGAGAGTGAACATAATAATCAGAGAACGAGAGGTGGGTAAACTACATTGTCTTTGTTAATTAATAGGTTTCTATCATTTTTCCATTTTCACTAACTATTGAATAAATATTTCCTACAGGTGAAAAACAGAGAAGAAAATACAGAGATTTGTGGTTTGTGCTTCCTTTTTTGAAAAAAGAATTGCAAAAGCCTTATGTTTTATATATATAAAACATTATATGTAGGTGTGTGTTTGTGTGTGTGTATGTATATGTATATATATATATATATATATTTGTAATCTGTAATCTGTGTGTGTTTCACATTGCCTGCCAACAGCAATACCTGGGGATATATATATATATATATATGTATATGTATACATATATATAAAGTTTTTTCCTTAGTGTACATATGTCACTCCATCCTTGGAACTGGAAACTATTTCTTCATCTCCAAATCTGGCATGTCTTTTACTATGATAGTCCCTTTGCCTTCTGTGCCCAATATGGTAATGACATTCCTCACGACTGTGGCCTTGGTATTTGACACTGCCATGTGTAGTCCTAATCTATATTGGGGTCAGGATTAGACAGGCCTGGAGGACAGTAGTGGCAGAGGTGATCTGAAATAGTACATGATCCAAAAAACCATATTTGAATTACATTAGGTTTATATTTAAATATAAACTGCCAGCTCTCCCAGTCTTCCACCACCCTGGGTGGAAGACCAAGACTACCTTCCACACTCAGTCATGAGAACCTTTCACTCTCTCAAATCCCTTAGCCTCCTATTTGGAATCAGTTTTACTTTCTAGTCCACAGGATTGAAATATTCAGCACATCCTCCATTAGGTATTCTAGAGCATCGCCTCAACACAGCGTTGTACTTTAGCCAGTTTTCTCAGTCCCCTGCCCCAGTATCTAGAGCAGTAGGTTTTATGTTAGTGCACCAGAACAGTTCTCAAGAATGAGGTTGGAGCCCATCCACAGAAATGCTGTTTTCATATTTCCATGGTTGGGAATCTGTATTTTAAACAAGAATCCCCAGATGAGTCTCATGTTGGGAGAGTCTGTGCCGTCCACAGTTTGAGACACACTGGTCTAGAGGAAGAGATTGTCCTTTTTAAATTTCCACGTGAATTGTGAAGCCCACTCGTCCAAATATCTCTGAAACTTACTGACACTTATTTTGTTATATCTGCCATCTTCAGTTTCTCTATCCATAAACTATTTTCTTAAAGTCACTATTTCTAATATTTGAAACAAAAGAACAATAGCCTATGCTATTCCTTCTAGGTACTTGCAATCTCTTTTCTTTCTTTAGCTAACTACTAGAATATGTTCTGTGTTTTTCTTTTACTGCCCTAAATCTGAAATGCATTGCTGCCTATGTTGACCATTTATCATCTCCCCTTTGTTCTTAATTTCTGCTGTATTTGGCTCTGTAGATCTGGCTCTGTGTCTCTCCCATGACCAGCAAACACTGCCTCCTAGTGGTTCTTTTTCTTCCTGTTACCCTTAACCCCAGCCCTTAATACAAGTACCCATCAATGTGATCATTTTCTTACCTCTTCTTGAATTCAGAAGACAGAAATATCTCCCTAAAATTCTAGATTTCAGGGGGCAAACAGACTAGGACTTTTAAATTGCAGGAGTTTTTTAGACACGTAGAAAAATATAACAAAGTATAGAATATTTGCCCAACATTTTACGATTCAAAATGTTTTAAAAATTAGACTTTCAGTACTATCTTTTGAGGAAAACGTTCACAAATTAAGGCTTCTTGTTAACTATTATTTTAGCCAAATGGAACACCGAAGTATGTACTGAACCACCAAATATTCTCTAAATTAATGTAACAGTCATAAATATAAAGGTCTTTCCTCTTCTGGTTTTCTTATCTGTAAATAGCAGGGCAGAGGAGAGGACCAAGTAATCATAAAGACCCTGCTAGTGAGAATCCTTCAATTTTACAGTCACCAAAAAAAAAAAAAAAAAGTTGACTTCTCAGTACTTCCTCCCTTGGGAGCCTAGAATAAACTTTCTCTGACTATAATTCAGTGGAAAATTTGATATAAGAAATTGTGTAATGTTATCCTAGTCATTAGCATAGACCCCTCCTCTTTTTGCTCAGTTTGACATTTAGTTTTGAAAGATTAATGTGGAGACAGAAACAAAAAATCTTGTATAAAACTAATGAAAAAATACTCTTAGAGTGAATGAATACTAGATTTAGCTTCCATTAAGAACAGAAGAAAAAGTTTTTAAAACCTTCTTTAAGTATGAGCATGAGGAGAATGAATTTAAGATGTTTCAGTCATTTGTGATCAGGAAGAAATTTCTAAACAATATGAATATAGATAAAATAAGGCCGCCAAGAATTGCACAGGCATTTTATTCTCCCGTTTGTTTCCTTAGTGTCTTTTTTGAGTAAATAGATACTTGAGTTCAAGTATGAGTATAGTACTTACGTTATTGAGGGCTAGAAAAGGAATTAAAGAAATTAAAGACTGTGTTCAAAGATTTGGAAATAAACATGTTCAGATAATGCAGTGATTCTCTGATATATGGTATCTTTTCTTTTTTTTTAAGCTAAAATGCAGCCTCAACTATACAAAGAATGGTTTACCAATAAGAACCAGCTAATATAGTTGATTCTTTTGACCAATGACTAGAGACTATTTCTCCAGAATTAATAATGTCTCATATAAATTCCACAAAGATCTCCTTTAAACAAATATGTTAAATTGATAAGCTCTTCAAGCCGAACCTTAGGAAATTCTTTGTTGGCTTTTTCCCATAATTTTTTCAATGAATTATAACAACAATGATATGGTTATTATCAAAACCCACTATACTTCTGTTTTTACTTTTATTATATTCTCAAAATTATAGTTTAAAAAACTTTTCATTTTTATTGGGAGTGTTTCTTAGAACTGTTTTCCTACAATGATATTGTGCATATTGTGGCACTGATTTTAATGAGAATTTTAAGAAAGTAGCCTACTAGCAATTGTCATATCAGTGCATTGGAAGCATCTGGATTTTCAAATGTCAGAATCTGATTTTTTTCCAAAGAATTTTAGAGCTAGGAAGTCACCTAACACAGCACCTTTATTTTATATATGTTAAAACTGAGTCCCAGAGAAAGTAACTTACACAAAATCATACAGTTAATTAAAGGCAGAACTGGGGCTAAACTTTCAGTCTCCTGACTCTGTCCAGGTGAATATTTGTTGATTAAAGTAATCCCAGAGCTGTGTCATTTTCCTATGACAGTTTTGCTAGATTACACAAATATCACACCAGTTTAAAGGAGTCTATAATTTCAGTCATATACATTGCATTTGCTCAATAGTTTTTCTGTTTAGCTCATATTTGTCACAATGATAAAAACATTTTCAAACAAGGTTACATGAAGTTTGTGTATATAAAATGTGCTTTCTATAAGGCATGTGAATTTTCAAGAATTTGCCAATGCTCCAGTTACTTTGTGTGTAAACTGGTATCTACTCATGTCTCATAATGTTTTGCCAAAATAGCATAATAAGCTGCTAGGATAAAAGTTTAAGTAGTGATAAAGTTCAAGAAACCATGTTTTGTGGTGAACAGGAAATTAATATCAATATTTTTAGATTAGAAAATAATGTTTAAGGATGAATGTGGAAACCTCAGAAAACTGTTGATAAACATGTTGTATTTTGTCTTCTATGATGTCACATTTAAGGTTAAGACACAGACTGTATCAACAGTGAATTTGTGCCATGAAAACATATTCAGCTGATGTAAAGATTAACTTAAAAACAAACAAAAGCAACTCTGTCTTTTTTTTAAATGATACTCTTTTATTGCCATGATCTTGCTTTGTTATTCATATTTAGAAGCAATGTTCTTCTTAAGAAGTGTGTGTTTGTGTGTTTGTGTGTGTGTGTTAGTTGCCCAGTCATGTCCGTCTCTTTGCAACCCCATGGATTATAGCCTGATAGGCTCCTATGTCCACAGGCAAAAATACTGGAGTGGGTTGCCATTTCCTTCTCCAAGGGATCTTCCCAACCCAGGGGTCCAACCCAGGTCTCCTGCATTGCAGATAGATTCTTTACTGACTGAGTCACCTGGGAAATTCCTATTATATAAATAATTTAGACTTTATAGCCAATATCTACTTATCGTTATATATCTACTCAATATTACCATTACTGTACGGTACACTTTCTGCCTTTCTGGTTAGCACTCAAAAGATGGATATGAAAAGAGTTTGTCATTGCAAGTAAATAAATTTCTTTCTACTTCTAATAGTATTTCTAATTAAATTATGAATATGCCTCACCTAGACATGATTGTACCAATTTCACAGTTTTATGATAATCAATTGTACAACTATTTAATGTTCACACAATTGCTTTTTTTAAAAAAATAGTACACTCAGTCCAGGGAGATTGTGATATCTTTATTCTTTTGGTAAATAAAACTTAGGTTCTTCCCATGGAAATTCTAAGGGAACAAGGCAGACTGAAAATAGCATTCTATACAGTTTAATGCTCAGCTGTTTTTCCAAGAAAATTCAGAAGTTTTATTGAACATTTTTGCAGGATCCAACTGGAATATTCTCACTGGATAAAACCATTGGCCTTGGTACTTATGGCAGAATCTATTTGGTAAGTGGAGTTACATTATGTTTTCATTCTGCATTTTCTAATGACAACAATGATTGCAAGTCAAAACCCTACACTGCAAATCAAATAATGCCAAAGCATATTTCACTTTGAGAGAACAATCAAATTAAGATAGCTCAGTGACAACTGTGAGAATTATTATGAAAGAAATGGATTAGAAAGCTATATTGAACCAACCAACAAAACCTAAGATCTAAACGTTATTAGCAGAAAGTTAATAAAATTGCCAAAGGAAAAGGGAACTAATTCAAATAATATGTACTCAAATAAAAATATCACTTGTTTTATATTGTATATCCATACCATTCTGGTTACTTGCATTCAACTTTTAAGCTGAATGTTGCAAAAGTTTCCATAGCATTCTATATCATCCTGTGTACATGAATATGTATACGTATGTGATAGTTTACCAAATAATCTAACAAGAAAATCTATGCATTTGTTCAATGATTTTTATATACCACAAAGTATATGACAGACACTGTGATAGACTTTGGAGATAAACTGGTGAACAAAGCAGATAGTTCCTGCTCTTCTAGAGTTTATGGACTAGAAACGTATAAGTGATTAAATGTGTGTATGTGTGTGTCTGGGAGGGTTGGAGGAGGCAAATATATAAAAGTAAACACATAAATAATTATATAATTGCAATTGTAATATATCTCTGTAAGAAAATTACTAGTGATATAAAAGTAAAGAAGGAGGGGGCTTATTTTAGACTGAAGGGTCAGCCTCCCTGGGGAAATCACTGGTAAACTGACAGCAGGAGAACAAATATGAGATAAGCAAGCAAAGGTATGATTGTAGAGGATGATGCTGATTCATTTGAGGTAGAGCAGGAGCAGTGTAAAGGGTTCTATTGGAGATAACGGTGCTTTAGTGGCCCTATCATTTATCAGGTGCCCTTCCCCGACTCTCTAATATGGTGAATAGACATTTTCTCAATCCTGTATAATGATATGTACAAATGGAGGATTCATCTTCCCTAGGCATATCCCTTAAATACCAAATCACTATCCCTGGACTGATCCTTACTATCAGCTGACCACAGGTCCTCTCCCTATGGGTTGTGTAGAAGTATCTTGAAATGGGTCCAGTGGAAGGGGCTTCCTTCTAATTCAGACAAAGGTGCCCTCTGCTTGCCAAGCATTGTACCCTTAGGGCTGCATCTACCCAGGAGTTTCTTTTTAAAATTCATCTACCCAGGTAGGGTGGGGAGATCTTTAAAATTTGTACAAAGGTACCTATAGCAGAGACACTGAGTAGTAGAAATAGAATTGTGGAAGAGTCCTAAAAGTAGAAAGAAACTTGGTAAGTATAAGGAACAGAGAATGTCAATATTCATGGTAAAAGTTTTCTTAAGTCATTTTGACCTAGCCTATTAACAGAAACAATAAGCTTTAGACAGTGATGTGATACAGATGCAAATGTATTGTTTATGTTACCCCGGTTGCATCCAGACTGAATAATTAGTTAACAATTGTGTGATCTAAGCAAATTTTGCCACCTTGTGCATAGATTCCTAAACCTTATGCATACAAGTTTCTCTTCTTTATGGCACATTTGTCATATCCATGGCTCTACACATGTTTTAATTCCTCAGGGGTGTGTATTTAAGTGTGTGTGTATTTGGGTACTTTCTTTCATTTGAAGGTATATAGCTCTCTTCACCATCAGATATTAGGAATAAAACCCTGTTTTATAAGGCAAAAAGCAAAGGTAAGGCTACAGAAAGATGGTTTTTCATCAGCAGTCATCAGAATTGTGATGCCATAAGAAGAAGAAAAGTCAAGAGGGTAAAAGGTGAGTTGTGCATAATAATTCTTTCTGTTAAACTAGCTTATTGAGGTATGGTTTACACTTGGAAAAATTCATCCTTGTAAGTGTACAATTTCATGAGTTTGGACAAATGTCAAATCATGTAACTACTACCATAATCAAGATTTTTCAATATCCATCTTAAATTACACAGTATACCTTCAAGTAATATTCTACCATTTCACTGTGTGGTATCCCAGCTTGTATACTATGCTCATGGTTGTTAAACATTTTGTTCTTATATATGATATAAACCCATAGTACTACTACTCTGTTCCCTCTACTCAATACTACTACTTTTTATTTAGTCAGTTGTCTTTTAGAGTAATTTAAAAGGAAGAAAAATTATATTTATACTTATTTGAGCTATTTCTGGTATCATCATTTATTTGGTTAAATCCAAGTTTCTGTGTATGATATCCTTAAGCCTGAAGAACTTCCTCTAACATTTCTTATAGTGCAGGGCTTCTGGTAATTAAGTCTCTGCCTTTGTGTGAAAAGTCTCTCCGTTTTCAAAAGATATTTACATTGGATATAGAATTTGGGGTTGACAGTTACTGTTTTTCCTTTCAGCACTTTAATAATAATACTCTATTGTCTTCTGGTTTGCATGGTTTCTGAAGTCTGCTGTCATTCTTATCTTTGTTCCTTTGTGTTTTTCTTCTGGCTGCCTTTAAAATTTTTCTTCTTTGTTTTTCAGCGGTTTAAATATGAAACGTATAGGGGGTTTGTTTTATTTTTGTTTTGTGTGCACATGCATATGCTGCTCTGTGTGTGTATTTTGTGGGGTATTTGCCACCTCAGGGGACTCTGAGTTTCTGGGATATGAGCTTTAGTTTTTCCTTGTGCTCTGTGCTTCAAAGATACTCACTCAGTGCTCTCGTGCCTCCCCCAGAGGTATGTATATTGCTCATCCCTTCTTACTAGGGTCAGGAATATCCCCTGGAGAAGGGAATGGCAACCCACTCCAATATTCATGCCTGGAAAATCCCATGGATTTGCAAGCTACTGTCCATGGGATCGCAAAATATCAGACATGACTGAACGACTAAGCACCTAGTAGGGCAGGGAAGAGTTCTGTTTTCCTGATTCAACCCCTGTCTTAGGCAGATCCTGTGCCTCTAGGTCATGAGAGTGGGACCTTCTTACTTAACCTGCCCTTCTATTACTAGTAAGACACCTCTAAATGGCTTGGATCCAGGAATGATTCCTGTGCTTCCCCCAGAAGTAGAGGACTGAATATGTTTTTACATTTCCCCCAGCTATATCAGGTCTTCATCTGTACCCTGGAAGGAACAGCATTTGGTGCCCTTCCCCTAAAGCTTAGGGCTTTTACTGAATGGGCGAGGGGGAGAGAAATTGGATATGGTTTCACATCTTTCCTACTGCAAGGGCTTCTCTCTACCAGGTCAGGACCATAAATATGTGGAGAAAAGCTTTTGACTGTGTTTTAAGAGTACTGCACTCTAATGCTAGCCCATACTTGGCATTTAGCAGTTCATTAAAAATCTTTTTAAAAATTTTTTATTTTGTATTGGAGCACAGTTGATCAACACTGTTGTGTTTCAGTGTCTCCATTCTTTTTCAAATTCTTTCCCATTTTGATTGTTACATAATACTGAGCATAGTTCCCTGTGCTATACAGTAGGTCCTTGTTGTTTATCCATTTTAAATATAGCAGTGTGTACATGTCAATCTCAAATTCCCAGTCTATCTCCCCCACCCTTTGTTGACCATTTATCATTTCCGCTTTGTAAATTATCTTAACTTAGTTAATATCTCATTGCTCTGAAAAGCAATGTTTATGAAGCTATCTAGCAGCACAGAACTATGTTTATGGTGTTACATATTGCATATTATTTTTATATTCTGATTACAGTTATGTTAAAAATTTACACATTAAAAATAGTGAATTAAATGTTACTAATAGAGTAGTGAGATAGTGGATGTACTTTTATATATTTTAAATTGTATATTTCTAATGATTGTAATGTTATTTGTTCTTTACCTAAATAATACATATGTGCATATGTATATATATGTGAATATATATATGTATATAAAATGATGTATAAATACCTTGTACAACAAAATGGAAGCATGATAACATTCAAAATTAATGTCAGAGTGACTCATAGAGTCCTTTGCTTTTTCAGCTCTGCCAACCACATCCCCTGCTGGTGTTTGTTTTGGTTAAAGTCTCTCCAATGTCTTCCAGCTTGTTTCCAAGGCCTTGTTCTCTGGCAGGTTTCCAGCTGTCTGCTGAGGTCTGTGCATGTTGAAATGAAGGCTGAGTTGCACACTCCACATTGTAACCCTTTTCCTTTCCTTCTTTTTCTTCTAATTAAATACCTGTCTTTCTACCCTCTCCTGCTGCCTGCCAGTATAAACCTCACTTAAAATCGTGGGTTTTACTTTTCTCTCTTTTTAGGAGAAAGTGCAGTTCTTTTTTTACTCCACTAGAGTCATAAAATGCAGTTTCCTTTTCACCTTTAGATTCTGGTCTCATAGCTGAAGAATTGTCATTCAAATTGGAAGAATACTTAGAATTTGCCCATGTGAGACCATATAAACAAAAAGAAATTATTTTGAAACATTTTTTAATGGTACTGTTAAAAACTAAACAGTTTCCCAAAGATCAATATACCCAGAGAGACTGTAGTTATTCTCTATGGAATATGGAATATTAAGAGAGAGACCAAGACCTTTTAGGATAGCTCAGTGGGTGGCAACCTGACCCTCCCGTTAACTGACACAATACTTGTAGATTGACTTTTCTGGGCCTATTTCCTCAAGTATAAAATAAATCTATTTGACTAGATAATCTCCAGCGGTTTTTTTTTTTTTTTTGGCTCTTCAACAATACACCTAGCACAGTGCCTGGAACTCAATAAAATGGAAACTTATTCTTAGAGTTATGAGCATAGTAAAAACTGTCCTATAGTTCTTTCACCACCTTGCAAAATAGAAGCTGATTATTGGCTATTAGGTGGAGAAGTTACTCATTGCACCAAATAAAATGTATTTCTATTCTTTCCTCCACTTACTACCCGGTAGCAAGACCTAATATTTAGCTCAGTAACTACTATGATATCCAATGCAAAGGTAAAATTGTGTTTAGTCAGTTCAGTCAGTCATGTCTGACTCTTTGCGACCCCATGGACTGCAGCACGCCAGGCCTCCCTGTCCATCACCAACTCCCAGAGCTTACTCAAACTCATATCCATCGAGTTGGTCATGCCATCCAACCATCTCATCCTCTCTCATCCCTTTCTCCTCCCATCTTCAACTTTCCCAGCATCAGGGTCTTTTCCAATGAGTCAGTTATTCGCATCAGGTGGCCAAAGAATTGGAGTTTCAGCTTCAGCATCAGTCCTTCCAATGAATATTCAGGACTGATTTCCTTTAGGATTGACTGGTTGGATCTCTGCAGTCCAAGGGACTCTCAAGAGTCTTCTCCAACACCACAGTTCAAAAGCATCAATTCTTCAGTGCTCAGCTTTCGTTATAGTCCAACTCTCACATCCATACATGACTACTGGAAAAACCATAGCTTTGACTAGATGGACCTTTGTTGGCAAAGTAATGTCTCTGCTTTTTAATATGCTGTCTAGGTTGGTCATAACTTTTCTTCCAAGGAGCAAGCATCTTTTAATTTCATGGCTGCCGTCACCATCTGCAATGATTTTGAAGCACCCCCAAAATAAAGTCTGTCACTGTTTCCATTGTTTCCCCATCTATTTGCCATGAAGTGATGGGACCAGATGCTGTGTTCTTAGTTCTTGAATGTTGAGTTGTAAGCCAGCTTTTTCACTCTCTTCTTTCACTTTCATCAAGAGGCTCTTTAGTTCTGCGTTACTGTTACCTAACAGCATTTTGTTACACAGAATACTATTGGGGTAAGACAATGAACTGAATCGCCAGAGTGAACCAGTTTACCTTGATCTTCATGAAGTCTTGACTATACTTCTAACCTTAATCATCCGTTCCCACGTTGCCATTTGCAGGTGATAAGGGCAGGAAAAGGAGTGGGAAAAGATTCAAGGTACTTATTTCAGGCAAAGGAATAATTCACCTGAGATAGGGTGAAACTTTACAATTGGTTCTAGAGCTTAATTTTCACTTGTGCCTGATGCCTAGTTGGAACTCAGTTACTGTTGGTGGAAGGAATAGACTGTGTCAAATATCTTGTTGTTCTAAAACTTAAAAACATAATGGGCATAAGTAAGCATCCATCCTTGAGAGATCTTACAGCAGTCACCTGTCCCTTGGTACTCAGTGGAGTAAGTCAGATATGAAAGGTGTGGGAGGAATTACAATGATGAGCAAATTCCCAAATCGCTTGCAATCTGGAAGTGCACTGTTGAATATGGCAATTTCTTTTTAAAACGCTGTCCAAGGCATCCCTGTTAAATTAGATTTTTAAAAATCACTGCTTGACACAATGCTTTTACTCGGAAATCTCACCAGACAGGTAATATTTAGGTTTACTAGTTACATTTTCTGGATTTGAAGTTGGGACAGGGAGTGGGAACAGAAAGGCAGGAAAGAAATGTCCTCAAAGTGGATGACATACAATTTATCATATTTTAAATTAAGTTTCAGAAACATGGTGCTGACATTTGGGTTGCCTAGCCACTAGACCTATTGGATAGGGGTTTGAGTATTTTTCCTTTTAGGCTGAAATTATACTGTTTATTTGCCTACCAAATGTCTAGCACTGTGAATGCTTTCTTTTTAGGTAGGAAAGTTTTCTCACATCCTTGCCATTTTGCAAATATAGCTCAATTAAGTCAGCCAACAAATATTGCTTGAGCGGCCGTAAAGTGCATAACACTGTGCATTTCATTATACATTGCAAGGCTCACAAGCAGAAACTGAAGCTGCAGCTGAGTTGAGGCCACAGGCTTACTAGACTGTTGTGCCTTCCTGGTGCAGTATCTTAAGTCCAGAGCCTTCTCTTTGTTCCTCCTCCTTCCTATGACATCGCCCCCTGGTGATTATATGCCTCAAAAGTAGGGGTTGGTCTTTAAGTAACCCTCAGGCTTCTCTGGCATAGGAAACATAAATTTATCCATTAAATAAATACATTGTTTTGAATGTTTAATTTTCCATAATACAATTAAAAATATTTATCGAATGTTCACTGTGTCCCAAGCACTGTGTTAGGTACTAGGTGCTGGTTAGAATTATCAGAAGACATTTGGTAGGGAGGGATGGTCATTTTTATTGATTTAGTTTTAGTGGTGCTGGTTAGAATTATCAGAAGACATTTGGTAGGGAGGGATGGTCATTTTTATTGATTTAGTTTTAGTGGACCTAAAGAAGGAGGTTATTTTCCCTATGATTGTAGCTCTATATTAAGGAGGGAGTCATGAAATAAAGTAAGGAAAGGGAGTGCAAGGGTGAAAGTGGGCAAAAGGAGAAAGAAAATAGGGATCTCCTTTTTTTTTTTTTTTCCTGGATGTGGAAAGTCTAATGAGCCATCTAACTCAGACTCCAGGACTAAGTTTTTCCTCTATAAGAGAACTGAGGTTGAATATTTGCAATGAGGGTGAATGAACCAGCATACACTAAATAAATTGAGACTCAGGGGACCAAATTAGTGGAAAGTGCTGAGGCCTAAAGGCCTTGGAGAACATGGAGTATTTCTGTGTTGGCCATGACATCTCTCCAACTGTGGAATATAACTCAGTCTCTGAGTTTTAGGCTTGTCTTTTTTCCTTTTGTGTTATACCTAAGTTTACTCCTGCCTCCTGATAAAATTTGAGGGAGGAAAAAGCAATAGCATGAAAGGTGATAATAAAAGTCATATGTAGAGCCCTAAAGAGACCACAATTAAAAATTTTCACAACTACTCTTATCTATTTAATGAGTTCATAGATATGTATGGAGGGAAAATGAAATTCTATGTTTGGTATGTTGGAGTAATGCCAAAAAGTATCATCTCATGTCTTCATATACTTAATTCAGTTGATTTTCGAATGAGTTCTATAAGCAGAGAAGACAAATTTAAATGAATGGAGACAAATATATATTTTTAAACAAAAGCTGAGGCTAATAAACTATAGCATAGTGATTTTGTTCAATCAGATAAAAACATCCCAATTATAAAATGTAAATAAAATATAAATCTCTGTGTGCTGGGGGAAAATAATACAGTTTTAGAAACTGATGTACAAAATTTCATGACTGGTGGGACTACTGCTAAAAACATTTATGTACTCTTTGTCGAATATATTGAAAATCAAGTTTATTTTCCATATGTATGCATATATATTTATATATACTATAAATATACATATATTTATAGGACTATACAATTAAACATATACATTTGTATAACATACATATATAAAACGCATATATATGAATATACATAGCATATGTTTATATATAATTATACTATATAGGGACTTCCCTCGTGGCTCAACTGGTAGAGAATCTGCCTGCAATGTGGGAAACCTTGGTTCAGTCCCTGGGTTGGGAAGATCCCTTGGAGAAGGGAAAGGCTACCCAGTCCAGTATTCTGGCCTAGAGAATTCCATTAACTGTATAGTCCATGGGATTGCAAAGAGTTGGGCATGACTGAGTGACTTTCACACACACACATACTATATAGAATATTTTATATATATATATGACACAGTGGTCAGATTCTCAGTAAATTCAGTGAAGGTGATTGAAATATCAACAGTTCTTTCTTTTGTCATTGATCCTCTAACAGTTGGCCACTAGAAACTAGTTAACCAGGTCATCACCACACTTCATGAAACAGATACTTCGGAAGATAGCATTTAGGCAGTTCTAACTCTTGAAAATAACAATGAACCCTAACTTGGTTTTAGGGCTTTTCCACATTCATGCCATATTTGTGTATCTTTAGTTAAGGTAGTTTTGTGGGTGATGCAAAAGTAGCATTTAGAAATTAATGTGCCACTGTAGCTCTCTGGAGGTGACAAAGCAAAAGTTATTTAGTGACTCAGTTGTGTCCAACTCTTTAGTAACCCTATGGATTCTACAGTCTATGGACTTTAGTCTGCCAGGGTCCTCTGTGCATGGGATTTCCCAGGCAAAAATACTGGAATGAGTTGCTATTTCCTTCTCCAGGTGATCTTCCCGACCCAGGGACTGAACCCACATTGCTTGCATTGTAGAAGGATGTTGAGCCACCAGCAAAGCCCTCAAAGTGGAAGTTCTTAAACTTTTACATTCCTGGGGCTACATTAAAGGCAGTCTCTTATAAAGAGGCCTGTGAGTAAAATAATACTAAACTATCAAAGAATATCAGAATATTAAGTAGTTATTTAACCTGTACTCTTATTTTCTCTGCTCAGCTACACTCAGGAATTTGTATTCCTCCTCTACCAGAGCATGGAGAAAGAGAGGAACAATGAGGCATAAACTGTGTCTTTTCAATTGGAGAAATAATAACATGGAGGTGGTTTATGTGTAATTCATGCTGAAAAAATAATAAAGCTCCTTTTAGGTATGTCATTTGTAGACAGAGTTGCATTATCACTAGGAAAAGGAGTTTGGATTATTCAGGTTCCCCTAAGGGAAAAGAAGATTGATTATATTCTAAGCACTGCCACTAAGGTTTTATATAAATCATTAACTCTGAAGAGAAACAAAACAAAACACCACCTCAGTCAAAAAGGACACATCTGAGAGTCCTCTTAGAAGGACAGCTTTTCCTAACCCTGAAAAAAAAGAAAATTAAAAAAAAATTTTTGGTACAAAAATTGAGTGAGTAAAAAAGATGGAAAATAAATATTAGTCAATTTAGAGACAGTGAGCTTGGTGTCCTAAAAATTGGTACCATTAAAAAAAAAAAAGGTTACATTCACTGTGTTACACTGTGCCTAGTGCTTAATTTACAGTGTATTATTTATGTCTCATGGAGAAGGCAATGGTACCCTACTCCAGTACTCTTGCCTGGAAAATCCCATGGATGGAGGAGCCTAGTGGGCTGCAGTCCATGGGGTCGCTAAGAGTCGGACACGACTGAGCAACTTCACTTTCACTTTTCACATTCATGCATTGGAGAAGGAAATGGCAACCCACTCCAGTGTTCTTGCCTGGAGAATCCCAGGGACCGAGGAGCCTGGTGGGCTGCCATCTACGGGGTTGCACAGAGTTGGACACGACTGAAGCGACTTAGCAGCAGCATTTATATCTCATAAAAGTGTTTTGAAGTAGGTACAATTGTTATCTTTAACCTCCCCCATCTCATAAAGAAGAAATTAAGGATTCAAAATTTGAGTTACTGAACAAAGCTAGTAATTTGCAAAGCCAGGAGTCAACCCAAAATTTGCCTGGCCACTAAGTCTGTGTTCTTTACTATATTCCATTCACCTCAACAGGTACAAGCCAGAGTAAAAAGCAGTAAAGTAGATTGGCCGATTGAAAAAAATATCTGCCCAAATATAAAAGTTTCTTTCCAATACAGGAAATTGGTGAGCTGAGGTCAGTAATGAAGATTATTTATGATATGTCCCTCCAGCATAGCTGTTTGCATCATAATGGGCACTAAGGCATAGTCTAGTCTAAGTGACTTAGTAGAATTCCAGAAGTAGACTGGGACAAGCAGATGGGCTTTATAGGACACTTGAAGCTCATGACTAAATCCCTACTCAAACCCTTAGAAGCCCTAGGAAGGCAAATAAGTTCTTGCTAATGCTTTACTCTAGTCCAGTGAGCAAGGCCAGAGGTATTTTGCTTCAGTTACTGCTCCTACTGGGAGCCCCAGGGAAGAGGGAGGCAGCAAATGATCATTTAAAATTAGTGTCTCCCAAAGATGAAACAGAACCTCAGGATCTCCTCTGTGGATGATTGGTTTCTGATTGGTGGGGATTTTTAAAATAAAATAAATAGATAAATAAAAATTTATGTATTTTCTAATAGATTAATTTCTAGGAGTATTGATGAAATTATATATATATGTGTGTGTGTGTGTGTGTGTCTATTTATCTATCTATCTATATATATATATATGCTTCCCTGGTGGCTTAGTGATAAAGAATCCATCTGCCTGCAACGCAGGAGCTACAGGAAATAGGAGGGCACGGCAACCCACTCCAGTATTCTTGCCTGGAGAAACCCATGGACAGAGGTGGTTGGCAGGCTATAGTCCATAGGGTTGCAAAGTCAGACACAACTGAAGCGACTTAACATATATATATATATATATATATATATATATATATATAATTTGTTTCCTGCTCAAGAACACAAGTTCTCCCCATCTGGCCTGGAATAAATTTCATGTAGTGGCTAAGTGGCTACAGCTTGGAAGGTTAGAGGCTGGCAGAGGAAGACAGTTGAACAGGTAGATGGAGTCAGATTTGGCATTGAGATGAGGTAAATACCAAGTGTACTGCTTAAGTAAAATTCTTATAATATCCCTTCAGATGGAGATGAGGGTTTTAATAGAACTTAAAACTTGAGGCTTTCCTGGTGGTTAATTTCTACAAGAATTGTGTAGGCAGTGAATTCCTCCTTGTTCCTCACAAAATAATGTGTTGCAATGACAGTGGAAAACCAGCTACGAAAGCTTGGAGTGTATGCCTAGGAATTCATTAGTCTTTGAAACTAGTTCACAGATTTCTTCAGGGGCAGAGACCAGGACATTTTCATTTTGGCTATACTTCCAGAGCACCTCGTAAAGTGCCTTGCAGATATTAGGCACAAAGAGCATCAGGGATATATGCCAAGCAAAAAATTCAATGTAAATGTCTTAGTATGCTTTCTATTGCCTACATTCATTCTCTCCTTTTATTAGCACTGTTGTCATTCTACAAGTAGGTCTAGGAAACAATTAGGTGTGTCCAGAAAATCTTTTTGAATCACCTTTATAATCTCTTTGAGACTAGCAGAATACCTTCTATGTATGGGTACTTGCCACGATTTTTTGTGGGACTAAAAAGATGTGTACAAAAGTGACCCATTCCCAAATAACACGTTTTATTGGGGGCTCTCTGCAGATGTGCCTTGATGGAAAGGATTGTCTAATGATGCCCTGTTAAGCCAGTGCTGGAGACAGGTTGGCCTTTAAAAATTATGCCACCTAAGTAACTTTCTACTCTGACTATATATAAAAAAAAGGTGACACTGTGTAGAGATAAATATTTCCAAAGGATGGAAATATTAACCTTACTTATTTTTTATTACTCTAGGCTGAATGAGTCATTTAGGAAGCCTGAAAGAGTATTTTTTTCTTGGGGTACTGTAGTTTGCTGTAGTGTTTTTGGCACAGCCAAGTGTAAGGATGGTTTCAAGAGAGCCTCATACCTTCAGGAAGATGTCTAGAACATGTGCAAATATTTCCTGACTTGGAAGACTGGCAGCCATTAGAAAGAAAAACACATAAATAAGAGCTTACAAATGTCTTTGCTTCTCTCAGCCTTCTACCCATGCTTGCCAGTTGCTGTAATGGGGTTTTAAACTACCTTAAATTTTAGTGGGTTTCAAAAAATTAAATGCCCCCAAAATATTAAACTCTAAAAATTTTAGTAATGTGGATTTTGCAGGCCCTACACTGATATATGGGCTTTCCTGGTGGCTCAGTGGTAAAGAATCTGCCTTCCAATGCAGGAGATGCTAGTTCAATCCCTGGATGGGGAAGATCTCCTGGAGTAGGAAATACAACCCACTCCAGTATTCATGCCTGGGAAATCCCATGAACAGAGAAGCTTGGTGCGCTACAGTCCATAGGCTCACAGAGTCGATACGACTGAGTGAGCACACACATGCACACTGATATATGTGTATATACATATATACACACACATACCTTTGTTGTTGAGTTATATTTCTAGTCCCTAGTTCCATGCCTTGGGAAACTCCTGTAAGTCAGGGACACCATACATATATGCTGGATTTATTCCTTTTTAACTTGAGCAACATATGGTACCGAATAATAGGTAGTTGTATCCTCCCCTCAGTTGTACTCAGGGCAGAACTAACAAATGGGGATAGAAAGGTGCAAAGTAGTTTCAAAGAAGTGAAAAACAGAGTGGTGATATTTTTAGGGAGCAGAGTCTATGTTTACCCCAGCCAGCACAATGTGAAAATTGGTTTGACTGATTTCTTCACCACCACCACCATTCCCCTCCAAAAACACACTGACAGAATTAGTTGACTGATTATTTAACAGAAATTACCAAAATGTTGTTCGCATCTAGTATGCATAACCTTACTAAAATTGAAAATAGACATTTTCCATTGTGTCCAAGATGGTTTTTAGAAGGGACTTCTCAGACAGATCTTGATGCTTGGACATCAAGGGACGTAGATTGGAGAAGCATAACTTACTATCAACATACCTCCCTGAGGTCCTTCAGATAAGATGTTCCCATATGAGACCAGAACTTTCCAAATTAACCTCTCCCCGTTTCCTTTACCTTCTTGACTCTGGCAGTTGCATGAAAGGTGAGTTGGGTTGGTAAAGGGTTTACATAAATAAATTAGAATATGACCAATTAATTTATAAAGGATAATTCGTTTAAAGAAATAAATATCAAAGTAACCATTTACATGATTCCATTGAAACTGAATTGTAAAGCCTTCCTCACTCTCTACAAATCAAGAGAGTTTGTATTTTTTTTAAAAGGCAAATGATCCACCTTTCAATAATATTGGTAAATATAGTAATGTGCTCTCAACTCCTTTATACTTATTTCTTCTATATTTTCTGGTTTTCTTTATTCAAATGTTATATTCCAGTGCCCTGATGATCAGATAGGGGACTGGGAGAAATGGAGAGTAAAAATTAACATATACACACTACTATATAAAATATATAATCAACAGGGACCTGCTGTATAGCACAGGGAACTCTACTCAATACTCTGTAATAACCTACATGGGAAAATAATCTGAAAAAGAATAGAAATATATAGATGCATGACTAAATACTTTGTTGTATGTCTGAAATAACATAGTAAATCAACTATACTCCAATATAAAAATTTTAAAAGTTATTAAAAATAGAAGTGTAAGACAGAACTTAGAATAAGGGCTGCCAGATTTTATGAATAAAAATATAGGATGCCCAGTTAAATTTGAATTTTGATAAAGAACAATTTTCTTTTTTTAGTGTCAATGTATCCCAAAAGTATGTACTTATGCTAAAAATATTTGTTTATTTGAAGGTCAAGTTTTACTGGGCCTAAGCTATAGTTTATCTGCTAACCCTATCTAGAACAGCTTTTCCCTGGGTCACAGATTTACCACCCACCAACCCTGTGTAAAGAAATAAGAGAGAGATTGTCTTGCCCACCTGCTGTAGTATGGCAGAGAATGCCAGTTCAGCCTACCTAAGAAGCTGCCAAAGGGTGGATAGGAGTGGTCTTCTGGTCCCAAAACAGCTGCTACTCCTCCCTGCTGCTTCTAGCAAATGTTGTTTGGTGCTCCCTTCAAGCACCATAGCAAAGCTGCTTTGCTGGTTGCTGTAGGGGCCACAGAGTGCAAGTGTGTAATTTTCTCTTTACTGAGGGTCTGAGTAGAGGAAAGAAGAGATTTCTCTTTGACGTGCCAAGGAGAACATTTTGCTTGCTCAGTCCCCTGAGCTGGAAAAGAGAATCAATATAACTTTTTTTTCCCCTTACTCTAAAGGTGGAAGGGCACCAGGCTGGTAACTTGATCAGTCGCTCTCGAGTTTTATTGTGCCTAATATGGACCCAAGCACCTAATGTTATTGCAGCCAGTATCAGTCAATGTTTGTTTGTTTTGTTTTTAGGTGAACAATCTTATGTTATTCTGTTTCACAGGCCAGGGTATCACTGGCTCCAATTCGGAGTTGTTTCTTCATAGAAGGACCATTTGTGTTGTTTAGAGCCGCGTTGCATGTGGTCCATTTCTTTTTAGAGTTGTGAGTTAAACCATTTTGCCTGTGATAGTGAGAGGCTGACCTGAAAGAAGGATACATACAGCATGACTGATTTACAGTGCAAAATAGAGACAGATTGCTAGCAGAACTGTTTAAATCCAACCATCGTATCTTGCTGTCCCTAATTCCCTCAGGATGGCCCAGAGAATGTTCTCAAGGACAACTGATACTTGCAAAGGAAGAATCTTTCTGTAGATTTTTTAAGATTCCAAAAGGGGCAGTGATATACGGGAAGTCTGTAGTTCATGTGGCATTGTTAATGATGCCCTTTCTGGATTGGCTAAGAGTTCACAGTAGACAGAGAAATAGAGCCTGAAGCAATGTCATCGTCTCCCAGCTCTCTCAGTGACTTCATTTGTTGGAATTTCTGCCATCATCAACTTTTTCTAGTACTTCAGGAAGATATAGTTCCTAAATAGTAAGTGGGGAATGCCATGCAGTATAATGCACAGACGTAAAGTAAAATCTGTCTTGAACCCTAGCCCCAAACAGTACAAGTTACCATTAAGCATTAACTGATTTGAGCCTTAGAGAAATCACATGAGGTAGATTTTATGAAATCACATGAAGTAGATTTTATGAATCTTATTTTGTATGTGAAACTGAGGCATGCTGCTGCTGCTGCTGCTAGGTCGCTTCAGTCGTGTCCAGCTCTGTGCAACTGAGGCATAGAGAAGTTAAATAACCTATCTAAAGTCATACAGTAAGTAGACAAGCCAGGTTTGAAACCAGATCACTCTGGCCGGAAAAGCCCTCACTTTTAACTATGCTGTTGAAAACTACAAGAGAAGTGCTAAGTACAAAAGTAACACCTTTCTATATGATATAGTTGGATCAATGAGAACTTGGAAGGTGGTTCCACCAAGCCCTGAAGGAGTGTATAAGATGAGGTTCCAGTGACTCTAGTGTATACTGTTCTCCATTTCAAGCATTATTGTTTTCCTCCATTCAATCTCAGAGAGACTTTCTAATGAAGACAGAGTCAATTAGAGAATTATCTTTTCAGTCAATTGACAAAGCCAAATTGCATGGTATATTTTATGGGGAACATCAGAAGCTACATGAGAAATTAATTAACCATTCATGAAGTGTCTGTTCTGAATAGTAAATATTTAAGAAGGATTCAATTAAATTTAATCACTGAGAACTGGCTTTTATTTTTAAGAATAAATTTTATGTAAAATCTTTCAATAGCAAAGTGCCTGGTGCACAATATAGGTTTTGGAATCAACCAGAACAGAGACATGCTATCAATATTGTGCTATACCATTTCAAGAGGAAAAGCTCTTCGCTCAAAAAAAAAAAAAAAAAATCTAGACAGTAGACACATACTCCTTAAAAGACTAATCCCTTTGATGAGAGTCCTGGTCAGGAAGGTTTCAGTATAGGTTCATAGAATAGATTCTAAATAGTCAGCTAAAAATTCATGTAGGGGCTTATTTTGACACAAGCTTGAAGTATGCAGCTTCCATCCTTGGATAATCAAGTCTGTCTACTCCCCTGCCATGCCACAGTGGGAGCATGTGTTTTCATGTTACACGGATCTGAATTTAACTCCATGAGCTGAGTGACCAGGAGGTGGGTCACTTATCATCTCTAAGTTGCAGTTTCACAAAAATAACGGGGATAATAAACCCATTATGCAGTGCATCTGCATACCTACCCTAGGAAAGAGTAGGCAAAAAGCCTTTCATCGAGACTGAAAGCATTATAAAAATGGTATCTGAGAATAAAAATGCACTGAGAATGCAGGAGTTGATGGAGGAATGCCTTTCTCATATAAAAGTTATTTTAATATTCTCTGGTTAGAAAGCAGAGGCAAGTGGGAAGAATCAAACTTAACTGCAGGGACAGAGCTGGAAGGACTCCCTAGAGATCAGATTATTTACAGATGACAAAACTCAAGCCCTGAGAGGAGATGTGACTTGCTTAAGGTCAAATATCTAAAGGTGTAAAGCCTTGCTTTGTTTTAGAAATACCATGTTCTATCCCTTGCTAACTTGTACTCAGTTGTTCAAGGCTTCTCAAATATTAGCTAATGCTCTAAGTTTCAGATAGTCATCCCCTGAGTATGCTACTTCTTCATAGGGAGCTGAGATGAAATGCCTCATTTTCTCTCATAGCAAATTATGACTAACACTATGATAATTCCACATTTTTAGTTATAACTCTCGTGCTATTATACCAGTGAAACTACAGTTTTTGAAATCAGAATGATGATTCAAATGTTCAAATGTATTCCTTCAGCCTGTTCTGAGTGACAGCTAGGAGTAAAGGATATTATTCAATTTACCTTAAGGAGGCCCTTCGGTATTTATCAAAATGCAAGGATAAAAAAATATTTTATAAATCAGACTTTAGTTACTCCAGCCTCTGAAAATGAATCCTCTACATTCAGCTCACATTAGCCCCACATTACATTTCTTTGTCTTGACACGTTCTTTTATTTTTTTTTTAATATCCCCTCTTATTTTTTCTTTAATTACTGACAATTCAAAGTGTGGTAAATGACCTTGACTGCTATAAGTCTCTTTAATTTTTATGGACAGAATCTGGAGGAATGTAAAAGTAACTTATTAGTTGACTTTCCAGAGTCACTTTGCACCATGTTTATCTCCATATGGTTTGTATTATTATGTAAAATTTTGAGTAGTTTGTCCCAGATACATTTGATGGCAATGAACACTTGAAAACAGTGAATTCAAGTGAAGTCCTGGCCTGCCTCATCTTTAAAATGTCTCTGTGTTATTCCTTATGGCCCTCTAGCCAGTCGAATAACCACTGATAATAGATAATAAATAATAGGGGTGAGAGGCAATGAGGGAAAGAGAATGAATGATTTCATGGATTTGTGTTGCATTATTTCAAGAGCAATCCATAATTTGACATGAATTGAGAAATTCTGTTTCAGCAGCATTGTGAGCAAAGACAATATCAGGCCTGGGTTTGATGCCTTCTAATGGAGCAGAATGCCCTGACTTCTGTATTTCCATGGTTCTTAAGCAGTAGTGCATATTAAAATCCTTGGGAGGAATCACTTAAAAATGTTAATGTTCAAGACCCACTCTAAGAGATTCTGATTGGGAACCACTGCCTAGAGGAACTTGAGATTCTATGTGTAAACTAGAAAATCTCAAGAGAGGGTTTATTATTTTTTTCATATGTGGAAAAAATTAAGCATATGTGCTAGAAGGGCAAAGATTGAACTCAGTATGGTATGAGTTTCAGGAAAGCTATCTCAAACCAAATATATATCCCCAAAACAAACCTACCACATTCCTTGAAACCCCCATTATTAAAAAGTCATTTCTTTGGACATCTTACCAGAAATGACCTGTGTACACACATACTCTAAATTAAGTAATGCATTAAACTATTAATTAACACTTTAGCGCAGATGAGATTAGCTCTCACCCTAATCCCAAGGGAAATGAGGCACAAGGCAGGTAAATTATTTCTGATGTCTGTGAGAGAGGGGAGAGGGAAAGTTTTGTAACATGGGGATTTGATCCCAAGGAAAGCAAAGCCAGATGTAGCACCTGTATAAGAGAAAGCCTTAGGGTGACATGGGAGGAGTCAGTGAGTGGGGGAACTGGGGATGTTGGCAGAATACACTTTGCCAGAGGTTATCCATTTGCCCTTAATGGAGGGAGCCTGTTTCTCTCATTCTCACAAGCTCAAGTCTTCTTTGCTTAGAATGACCCTCCACTGACCCTTATTTAATGCAAAGCATTCATTTAAATGCAAAGCAAGGAAAGGAGAAAGACTGGAGGGACTTAACCCTACCATTTAGGTTACATAGTATTTAACAGCTGGCTGATTTGGCCTGTTCAGTGAAGAGAAACACACACACACAGTCATGCATGCACACAGGCACACGCAAATGCATATTCAGAGCAACTTTTAAGTTTGTCAGTTAAACTATATTAGATCAATGGAAAAACAACTTTCTCAATCATTTTGAAATGCCATTTTCTTCTTGCTCATATGAACCTCAGTCAGAGTTTTGGGTCCTACTACTTCCTCTGGCATAGAGGAGAACTGACTTGGGTGAAAGAAACCTTGCAGAAGATGTGTCAGAACCTTTCAGTATGCTGAAAATGCAAGCATAGGGATCCTGGCTGAAGGCTAGATAGAAGGGATGGGGGAAATGGTCATGCAGATTTGACTGTTTTAAGTCAAATGAAAAATAGTGAATTGGTGAAAGTTCTGGCTTGGTTAAAAAGCAATTCAGGGACACTGGTAATCATGAATTCTACTATGATTTTATCTTTCTTTCCAGATACCAGTAAAGCCCATTTGTCCAGATGTCTTGAGCAGCATATAGTTAAAAGACTATGTTCCCTTAAAAATGTGGTTTTGATTCATCTGCTCTTGGATCATCCTGTTGCTCTTTGGTCAGATGACTTGAGACTTGGACTTTTTATTATTTTTTTTTCTTTTTAATATTTGGCCATGTAAAAGAGGGATTAAAGCACATATCAAATCTAAGCAGCAGGATTTAAACCAAGCCAAACACATGAACTCTCTTTTTTACTTCCCCTGCTCCCAAGTTAGCATCTATTCCCTAAAGCAGCACCAATGTTTTTAATTAAGGAAGCCAGCTGAAGTGGCATGATTGGGGACCACTTTCTAAAGAGGAGCCCAGAATCTGGTTCTAAAGTCTTGGCAGATCATATAGTGGAATTAAAATCTAGTCAATATGCATTTACTGGAAATATGCTCAGCTGCTCCAAACCCTCAAGACCTTAACAGTCTTAGTAGCAAAGGAAGGTGGTATATAGTGATTAAAATAATTTTTTGAATACCCTGTTACACCCTGATGAACTTCACATCTATCAATTGAGTAATGAAATTAGTTTTTTTTTTCCTCCTCTGGTTTACCAATTTCTTCCTGTAAGCTTCAGTGCAGTGTCTCAGTGGTCCTTGGAATGACTCTTTAGTTTTTTTTGTTGTTGTTGTTAATGACTTTTTAGAGCAATTGATGCACCAATTCTACTTTCACATGTTAATACCCTTATACAGTGGTTCCTAAAGTTTGGCATCTGGACTGAAAGCATTAGTATCACTCAGGAACTTGTTAGAGGTACAAATTCTTGGTTGCCACAGTCTATGAAGGTGCTGTTTTGTCCCTCTATGGCACATGCTATTATATATATCCCCATGTCAGGCACATGCATTTATATAGGTTATCCTTCAGATTAGGTTTTCAGTGGATATAGGCTTGAGAAAGGTAATTAAGACTCTCTTCCACAGTAAAAATAAACTATGAAAGCATGTCCTTGGGCATTGATAAAAGGAAATCTCCCGACTCCTCTACTCCCACACCACAAATCCCTAAAAGTTTAGAAATACATGTAGCCCTGGTTTTGATTATAGAATTAGTTACTTTTCCTTGCTTTGCATATGTATCCTGTTAGTGAATTGGAAACTTAAGCAATTTGTTCCTTACATCTTAATACACAGTCGAGTAGCATTTGGGGGCTGTCTTCGCAAAGTTCTTTCTTGGCAAGTCAGGGGTGGCAGCTTAGTGCCATGGTTTGGAGTACTATAACAGCATACTGCAGTAAATTTTCCTGTGATGATGGGCTAGAATTCACTAAATGTTTCTGCAGAACTTTCAGATCTGGAAACCTGGGCAAGATTCCTCAGAAAGGGCAGAAGTTAAGTATGGTAATGGAGAGAGCTGTATGATCCCCTCTCCTGGTAAGATTTACAGAATGAGCTACTTTGAAGGTGATTTTAGGACTTTTTTGTTTTGCCACCGAACAGATTGTTCTATCCCAGCCTACTTAGTCAATCAATTAAATAATAAAAAAGAAACATTGTCAAGCCAGTTGTTTGACTAAATTAATTCCTGATTAACTGTATGGCTGGCTATTTCATTCAAGACACAATAACCTCAAGACACAGCCTAAGTTTGGTACATTCCCAGAAAGAAACTGAGGAAACACTAACATCTGCAAGCTACATGAATATAATTTTATATTTCATTAATGGGCTTTACATGAAACTTAATCATTTGAGTCACAGGAAGCACCAAACCTTTTATGGTCAAGTACACTTCACCTGTGTTTCTTTTAAACTGCACCCAAGTTTACTAAACCCATGTTCGGTTCACTATGGTCTTGTACATAACATCCTAAGTGCACATGTCAGATGATAAATGTTCTTCTGCTCTGTCTGAGGTTGAGTTTCAGTATGCACAAGGGAATTCTTAGTTGTATCAGCTGTCTTTAGTCTTATTTTAAATAAATAAAACCTGGATTGCCTTTGGGAGCTGCTTATGGTATTGCAGAAAGCATGAACTTTGAAGTCACTCGGACCTGGGTGTTAACCATAACTCTGCCACTTTCTGTGTGATCTTAGGAAAATTCCTTAACCTATCTGAGCCTCCTCATCTGTAAAATTAAGGATTATAATACTTCACAGGATACAGTACCTGATACTTACAAAGTACTCAGTAAAGGTTAGTTACCACCATTCAGGACAGACGAGTCTACACTTAAGAAACTAATCTTAATTAAGAGATATAAACACTGAGATGTCCTAGTGACCTGAAGGGAATATACTATTTGTCTTCCTGACAGAATCAGTCATGAACTGTGCACATTTTGATATATAAGCTATTGCACAGAGGGGAAAAGAAGAAGAAAGGGATTGAGGTTGGCACCTCTGTGCTTTGATTCAATAACAAGGGTAAAAAATGAGTTTTGATTCAGTGGAATAAGCAATATCAAATGGTAAAATTTGGAAGCATGGAATTGTCTGGAAAAAAGCAAAACCTAGAATTAGGGGGAAGGGGAGAAAGTAATATCTTCATAATTGAATTAGGAGAAAATTCAGAAATAATTATAATACAGTGCTTATTGTAGTAAGTCCTATAAAGAGAGCTATGAATGAGTGAGGGGTTGTGGGAGAGAAGGAAAAGACACTGAAAGTATTCTCGTTGAGATGATTGAAAGTGGGTCGAGTTTCTGGAAGCTTTCTCCTGAAGCCCTCTCACCTCCTCTAACTGAAAGGCAAGTCTGCATTTGCAGCATACATAATTGTCTCCTCAGGTGACTGTCTCCTAAATTATGATCTTTGTCTTATAAAACAAAAGAATGAAAGGAAAATTATTGGCAGTAGAGACCTTTAGATATTCATGCCTCACTTTTTATTGAGACAGTAATATTTTTTAATTGTGTTCTGATTCTGACAGAAAGAAGATAATATGAAATCCTGCTAAACCACATTTTTTTTTTTGGTGCAAAAGATAAAATATGTAATTAAGATATTAACTCAGGTCTCACAACTTTCTTCATGCCTCACTTTTTAATACCTTTGTAATGTACCTAACACTAAGGGAACAACAAATTTAATAAATAAACTAAATTGTATTAGTATGAATAGTCATTCTATAACTATTAGTTAATCAGCAGTCATTATAGCTTTCCTCTGAGCCATTTGATTCATGAAAATAATTACTATTTTTTTTTTTACCATTTTTCTTCAAGTTTCATGTTTATCAACCACACTCAAAAGGATAATTTCGGATAGTAACTTTTTTGTTGCTTCTATTGATCTATTTCCTATAATCATTCCGCCTTTAAAAAGGACTCTTTGGGGATAGTTTCTCAAAGCCTTGAATTTATACCTTAGGAAATATAGCTAGTTATTTTATGTTGATACATTAATAGTTGCTTACAAAAATATTGAAAATCAAGAAATTTATGAGGAAACTTTGCTGAGAAGATAACCTAGGTATCTAACAACTATCCTAGAATTCTAGTTCTTAAAGGAATTCCAAATTCTGTGACTGTGTTTATTTTCCATTTTTGCCATTTGATCTTCAATGGTATGTAAACAATCTGTAATAAAGTAACACTAATGCTCCTGGAATGCCATGAGGAATCCCATTGTGGTCCACTATGTTACAGGGTTAGTGCTCATGTACATAAGATGCTAAACATCTGGATGTTTGATTTCAGATTCACATCAATATTGCCTATGTGCGTGCTCCTTATTTAAGACTCTTCATGGATGCAACAGCAGTAGAAGACATCAGTGCTTATTATGCTTGTAGGCAATTGCAAGTAGATAAAAATGATATACCAAACTAAGGATACCACCACCACAGGGTCACTGATTATTTAGGGACAGAAATAGGTACTTCAGGATAAAAGGGCATGGTTTTCTTAGCTACATGTGTGCATGCTAAGTCGCTTCAGCTGTGTTCAACTCTTTGCAACTCTATGGACTGTAGCCTGCCAGGGTCCTCTGTCCATGGGGATTCTCCAGGCAAGAATACTAGAGAGAGTTGCCGTGCCCCGCTCCAGGGGATCTTCCAGACCCAGGATTGAACCCAGGTCTCATGTCTCCTGCATTTGTGGGTGGTTTCTTTACCACTAGCCCTACCTGGGAAGCCCTTCTTAGCTACAGCAGTATCTAAACTATCCCTGCATGTGAAGCTGTTTCAAATAGATGCTGAATCAAGTAAGTTTGATCAGTAAGTGGGTTGTTGGGTTCAGTTAAGAAAATTATATGACTTAACAAATAGTGAAAGGCAGTAGTGTACAATCGTTCAAAACATAGGATCTGGATTTTTGAATTTGTATCTTGGCTCTGCCACTCAAGTACCTATGTGATTTTGGGCATGTGACCTCTTAATTTTCTCATCTGCACAGTGGGTATACTACTACTACTTATCCCATAAAGTAGTAGTAAATTAACTGAGTTTATCTATGTAACAATTGTTAGAACAGAACCTGGCACATAGAAAGCCATCTAAAATTTTAATTTTTATCATTGTCACTAGTTATTTGAGTCTAATGGTTCTTTGTCCTGCAGTAGTAGTGAAACAGTAACCATCATACTGAAGGAATTGAGATTGATTTATTTCCTTTAAAAGCAATCCTTATTTTTTATTGCTCTAATTTACTATTAAGACAATAGTACTGCTTTGTAATCTTTGATTAGAATCACACTCCTCATAAAATATGGGCTATCGGTTAAGAAGCAAAAGGTTGGTACTGTTTCATGTTCCTCATTACTCTTTTTAGCCAGTTGCCAAGCAACCAGATGTAAATAATTTATAAATTAAACCTTGACTTTTTCAGATAATTTGAGGTAATTTATAATGTTAATATGCATTTGTTAAGATCAAGGTGAGAGATCAGAAACCAATTTGGAAAAGAATAAAGATAATTATCCTGGTAATCTAACATAAGATAATGTGTTCAGATGAATAATAAAGATCTAAATTTCTGGGCATATGAGGCAAAAAGCGGGGGGAGTCCTTATGGCATTTATATCAATTTGTTGGAAAACTATATTTTTTAAAAGAAATAAAACTAATTTTTCTTAAAGTCCTATGTTGATTGGTTAAGCCCAACCTAAGGGAGCATGAATTTATTGGGGTTTTGTTACATAAATAACTTGTAGGACAAGGAGGAAAATAACAAAGCAAGCATAAAAAGCTATTCCCACGCATTTGCTGGCAAGCGAGCACAAATTCCCCAGAGTTTTACAAATCTTCTGTCCATATCAACCTTCAAGACTGACTGTCTGCAAAATATATTAAGCAAAATTTCCTTTGCCATCTCACCTTCCTCTTTTGTTGTTCCTTCCTTCCCTCTTCCCTTCCTCCCTCCCTCCCTCCCATTTGGTAGAATTCCTCCCAGGCTTGTCACCCGAGGAACCCTACTTGATCCAGTAAACTGGTCTATATCTCCTGCCTTTCTCTTTTTACTTAATAAGGCAGCAAATTGACACTGGCATTTTAGAAAGCTTTTCAGCAAAAGTGGAACCAAACATGTTTTTGATTACCTCATGGTTAAGCTAAACATTAAGTCAAACAGAACTTTCCAGTAACTGCTAAGTTCATTACCAGCACTGTAAGAATAAAGTGCTCCCCACAAGGGAATTTTCCAGGATAATGAGACTATTCTATATCTTTATAGTGATGGTAGTTACATGACTGTGTTTGTCAGAACACATAGAAATATACTCTAAAACAGGTAAAGTTTGCTAATGTAAATTATACCTTGATAAACCCGACCTCCCAAAATGTGCTCCATCTCCAATTTTGTTTTGCTTCTTGAAATTTGAAAGGGAAGGTTTTAAAAGATATGTGTCTGGATGAATGGATAGATTTCCAAAATGCTATAGAGATAAAATTATGTAGCCATAGAAGAGCATTGAGACTGAAACCCCAGAAGCATAATCTCAGGCTCAGCCACACCACGGGCTATACCCCTCCTCCAAGTGACACCACTGTTTACTTACACTTTCTGAAGGTTGTTTCTGCCTCTTATAAGCTTGAGAGGTTGGACTAGAACCTCATTAAGGTCAGGCAGTTCTCTGTTGAGGTGACCTGATGGGGGAGGGGGGAGGAGCATTTAGGGAGATTTGTTTAAGTGTCAGAAAGTAAATCATCTGTCACAGAAACAGGTGGAATGGATAATGTCACGTGAAATTTGAGAAACATCTGTTAGCCTATAGCAGTGTCTGGGTCAAGATGGAGCCACCTGGGTCGAAGTGATGTATTAATATCAGGTTGCCGAAATCAGAATCTGGCTGACTCAAGACATTTTGGTCAGTGTGAAAAAAAAAGACTATTATCAGTTTTATAGTTTTTAGGATTGTTTTCACTTTCATTGGGAATTTTTTTTTTTGAGCTAGTGGCAGAAGAGGGGAAAGCGAATTAATGAATAGTTATTTTCAGTGTAAGAGAATTATACTCATCTTAGAAGAGTAAAGATTGCCTCTAAGACGAGTGGGTATTACTTTAAGAATGTTTTATTGTCTTGCTTTCCTGTAATTGCTCACTCAAAAAGATCTCTTTCAGTTAGAGAAATGAGAAAAACCTGTATCATTGATTGTATCAGTACTGAGCAGTATTGATATATGCTTTTAATATAACCTGATTATGTTTAGGAGACATGATTTCTATTTCCAGGCACAAATAGATTGGTTAAAATAATAAACTTGATAAGATGATGATTTTGAAAAAGGCCAGGGCAAACTATGTTCTCTGGTTGAACTTGGTTATCTTCAACCTATAAAGAGCATCTGTAAATGAAACCTGCTGGATAAGATTCTCTAGTGATAAATTAGAGTATTTTTATGTCAGTGACTTGTCAAACAATTATATATAGCCAGCATCAGCATGATTTTAGCTACTCATAACCCAGCAAGGGTGTGGTTAAGATAAAATGTGGCTTGAATCTAGAGAACAACAGCAACTGAGAAGTCTTTATATATCTCAGAAACACACTGGAATGTGTTCCTCAACAGAGTGCTTGGAAATCAGGCTTCAATTAATTATAAAATACTTAAAAATATATAATATAGATATCCCCAGTGAGAAGTAACTGCTTTATAGTGTTCACTTAATAACAACATGCACAAGAAGAATTCTTCACACTAGCTTACTTGATGTTTCCATAATCATATGTGTAATAGTGCGAGGGTGGGAGGGTACAGAAATCTTCTGAGGGGATAAATGGGTAGCTGAGTCGCCCTTGCTACACGGAAAGCTTGGAAAGAATAACAAATCTGGTTTATGGTCATTTTTAATAGCCTAGTTGATCCTGAACTTCTTGAAGGTAAAGTCCTTGACTTAATTTGTTTTTAAAGCTCAAGCCCAGCACCTTGCATTGAGTGAATTAGTTCTCTTTGGTTTCTTTCTTTTTTTTTTTTTTTGTACTTACTTTGTGTCAGGAACTGTGCTACTTCTTCCATGTATGTTATTTCTTTTGATCTCCAAAACTTTCTTGTGAGAAAGATATCATCATTCCAGCTTTATAGATGAGGAAACTGAGATTCAGAGAAGTCAAGTAACTTGCCTAATAATTGGTCACATAATTATGTTATGGTAAACATCTGAGATTCAAAGACCAACATACTCTATCATACCAGAGCTTGCTTCACTGTCCAATGAGATTAAACATATATGTGTGTGTACTCTAATACATTCAGTTCAGTTCAGTTCAGTTCAGTTCAGTCGCTCAGTCATGTCTGACTCTTTGCAACCCCATGAATGGCAGCATGCCAGGCCTCCCTGTCCATCACCAACTCCTGGAGTTCACTCAGACTCAACATCCATTGAGTCAGTGATGCCATCCAGCCATCTCATCCTCTGTCATCCCCTTTTCCTCCTACCCCAATCCCTCCCAGCATCAGAGTCTTTTCCAATGAGTCAACTCTTCACATGAGGTGGCCAAAGTACTGGAGTTTCAGCTTTAGCATCATTCCTTCCAAAGAAATCCCAGGGCTGATCTCCTTCAGAATGGACTGGTTGCATCTCCTTGCAGTCCAAGGGACTCTCAAGAGTCTTCTCCAACACCACAGTTAAAAGCGTCAATTCTTTGGCACTCAACTTTCTTCACAGTCCAACTCTCACATCCATACATGACCACTGGAAAAACCATAGCCTTGACTAGACGGATTGTTGGCAAAGTAATGTCTCTGCTTTTGAATATGCTATCTAGGTTGCGCATAATATATTAGCAATTATTAAGCTGTTTATTTTGACAAATTATTCTGTTAAGACTAGAGGAGATTCAGGGGACTTCCCTGGTGGTTCAGTGGCTAAGACTCCACGCTCCCAATGCAGAAGGCCTGGGTTCAATCCCTTGTCAGGAAACTAGATCCCACATGCTAAAACTAGGAGTTCACATGCCACAATTAAAAGATCACACATGCTGCAACTAAGACCTAGCACAGCCAAATAAATAAAGAGTAGAGGAGATTCATGCTTAATGTTCCCACTGTCATTATTTAACTTTCACTTTTAAATAACAACTTTATTGAGGTAAAGTTAACATAATTTTCACCTCTTAAAAGTATGTAATTCAGTGTTTTTTTAGTATATTCACCAATGGGTACAACCATGACTTTTATCTGATTTCAAAATCTTTTCATCACCCACAAAAGAAACCCTGTACCCATTAGGCAATCATTCCTCATTCCCTGTTTTCTCAGCCACTGGCAGTCACTAATATACTGCCTCAAAATATTTGTATATTCTAGAAATTTTACATAAATAGAATCCTACAATATGTGACCCTTTGAGACCAGATAACTTTCACTTAGCATACTCTTTTCAGGATTCATTATGTTATAGTGTGAATTAGTGCATCATTCTTTTTAAATAGCTGAATAATATTTTATTGTATGAATATAGCACACTTTATCCATTCTTCAGTTTTTATGGAGACTTGTGATGTTTCAACGTTTTTGACTATTATGATAATGTTTCTATGATTCATGTACAAGTTTTTGCATGGTTGTATGCCTTCTATCCTATTGGGTATACACCTTGGGATGGAATTGCTGAATCACATGATAAGAATGTAACTTTCTGAGGAACCATAAGAGTTTTCCACAAGGCCTGGACCGTTTTACATTCTCACTGAAAGTATATGAAATTTCTGATTTTTCCATCCTCACCAACACTCTTTTTCATTAAAAAAATTATAACCATCCTTCTGGCTATAATATGGAGTGGTATCTCATTGTGGCTTTGATTTGCATTGCCATAATAATTATTGGTGTTGAGTATATTTTAATGTACTTATTGACCGCTTGTGCTTCTTCCTTGGGTAAGTGTCTACTCAAATCTTTTGCTAATGTAAGTCCCTAATCAGGTATATGATTTGCAAATATTTTCTCCCATTCTGTGGGTTTTCTTTTCATTCAATTTTCATGAAATCTAATTTATTTGTATTTTCTTTAGTTATTCTATGAAACCATTACCAGATTCATTGTCCCCAAGATTTACTCCCATGTTTTCTTCTAAGGGTTTTTTTAGTTTTGACTCTTATATGTAGGTAACTGATCCATTTCAAGTTAATTTTTGTGTATGGTATGAGGGAGGGGCACAACTTTATTTTTTTGCAGGTTATCCAAATACCATTTGTTGAAGAAAACTTATTCTCCACAAATGTCTTAACACTCTTGTCAACATCCATTTGATGATAAATATAGATATGAGTTTATTTAATTTGTTTTAATATTAATATATTATCAATTTTTATGATGTCTGATATGAATTTAATTTAGATATTTGAGCTTCACAGAAAAGAGAGTCATAAGATACAAAGTTACTTGCTTTAAAATAGTTATTAAAAGAATTTTGTCATCAAGGAAGAAAAAGTGAATGATTTCTAATTTTGAAAATAATTATATTTGGGTCTTTGTTATAGTAAATTATTCTCTACTGTAGTTTCACCTTAACTGTGAAATGGATTAACCAAGAGCTGGTTTTGAATACAGTAATATATAAATGTCATTATTGACTGCCTTCTATTAAATACAAGGAGAACATTTACTGGTTAACCACTAAAATTACGAAGGTGATAAGAAAAAAAACCTGCCAGATAATTATCCTATACAAATGAAATAGAATCACAAGACACTAAATATGTTAGAATAAAAAGAAACTTGTTACACATCTCCAAAATGAAGAAATATATTTTATAGTTTCCGAATTGCTTTCCTTAGAACTTTCTTCGGCTGAGATTATGCATAGATTTATTTCAGAGAATAACAATGGATGACAGAATATTTTGGTATTATGATATGGATCATTTGTTGTACAAGCAAACTATACAGAGAAAAAGTTAGTTTTTTTTTTTAAGTCAGTGTGTTTCTGGCTATCACTTTCCTAAGTCAGCATATATGATGGATACAGTTAGTGGCAGATGCTAAAACCAGGGTGGAGGAGCTTGTGCTTTTTGTGATCTTAATGTATTGCAGCAAATTGATTAAATTTGTTTCTAGTGGCAATACATTTGTGTGAGAAAGGCCCTACATGGTACCGAACAAATTCATACTTTAACTGCCCTTAAACCTTCTAAATGGTGAGTGACTTGATTTGAGAATTGGGAATTTTAACCACTAAAAAATTAGAAAGTAGCAGGAGAGTTTATATTCCATGTATCCGACATGATAGACCTGGAAAAAACAAAAGCAATAATGTATAAATGGAAGACAAAGAATAATAGTTAAGCTATGGTATGGTATGATACATGATTTTTATGAAACCTTAGTCCACTCTTGTGTGCTACATTGATGATGTTTCCTGAAAGGCAAGAAGGAAGGTCACTATGAAAACACTAGGAATGATTCAAAGGATCCTGAAGTCGCAAAAGGTAAGAAAGCAGTGTATTATTGAATACTATTAATATCAGGGAATAGTAAGTTTTGTTCCAACACTAACACTCTCCGTTTAGACTGGCCATACTTCAAACTTCAAGTTAGTTACACACACACACACAGTTTTTAAAAGGCTCTGTGAGAAACAAGTAACCCATTCCCATTTGTTATTCTTGTAATTGTCAAAGAATTCTTGCTGCTGTTTAGTCAAAATCTTTCCTGCTTTAATTAAAGCCTATTTCCTTTTTATCACTTTTCTGTAGTCACAGGATGTGTGAGTGTGTGTGTGTGTATGTGTATTTGAAGACAGTCTTCCAGCTTACCATTGAACCTTTTCTGTCAGCTTTACAACCTTAATACCTCTAAACTTTCCTGGAAAGATTCATTTACCTTCACATCGGTGATTTCTGTTATTCTTTCTAAAAGAGTATCCTCCTTAAAAAAATGATAATGCTTAAATTGTCTTAAGTAGAGTTTCTTTGTGGAAGTGGAGGGGGGGTCAATACTTTTTATTCCTATTCAAATGAAAAAGGGAGCCTAATAATCTTAGAATTCTATTTAGAAGAGTTTCATTTCTTATCTTGACATTTCTCAAACTGTTATTTCTCACCAAAACATCTCTCAAAAGCTTCTGCTGCCATTGGAGTCGATTTGGTCATTAATGCAGGAGAACAATGTGTTTAAACCAAATTGAGTCATTTTTTTGCAAAAGGATGATCTTCTAAGCTTTCCTTTATCTATGGTCATTCAGTGCCATGCATAGCAATATAAAGTGGTAATTTGAATGGAAAGTTTTTAAAAGGGGTTTTGAAAGTTTTTCTCTGTTATTATAACTATATTTAGAATGTATACTGCAAGGACATGCTGAGTTTATATATCTGAAGGTGCAGTGCATAGAGTTATAAATCCTTATAGGAAGGATCCCATAGTTCTCAGCTCTGCTTAATTTCAAAAATCAAATTGGGACACAGACAAAAGACAGATATTTAGTCTGTAATGTTATATAGTACATCTCATTACCTTGTAAGTATAGGGGAGATCCTAAAATATCTATGGGCCACTGCCCAGTTATATCTGGCCAATGTTGCAAATTTATTCACCCTATTTATTAGAAAAATCTCTCCATATTGTTTGAGCTGAAAGTTTTTAAAACCTTTAAAGTTAAAAGGAATGAAATAAGTATTAGTTGAAAAACTCTGAAACCATCAAATGTCCCAGATAGAGGAATCTATCTGATCTTTATAGAAAATTATCATTAATTTTAGCTGGTGGCAAATGTACCAAACCATCCAAATTTTAATGAATATATATCTATTAAGTGAAACACATATGCACATGCACCCATATATATGTGTTCTCAATACCTGAATAATCTTATTGATATAATTTGGTAGTTAAACTTATCAAGGTAGGAAAACTAGTTTCCATTTGACTTTCTATAAGGCAAGACTTGGTTGAAACTGAAAGTCTGAAAGTCGCTCAGTCATGTCTGACTCTTTGTGACCCCATGGACTATATACTCCATGGAATTCTCTAGGCCAAAATAGTAGGGTGGGTAGCCTTTCCCTTCTCCAGGGGATTTTCCCAACCCAGGGATCAAACCCAGGTCTCCTGCATTGCAGGCAGATTCTTTACCAGCTGAGCCACAAGGGAAGCCAAAGAACACTGGAGTGGATAGCCTATCCCTTCTCCAGGGAATCTTCCCAACCCAGGAAACAAGCTGGGGTCTCCTGCATTGCAGGTGGATTCTTTATCAACTGAGCTATCAGGGAAGACTTGGTTAGGGCAGAGTTAATTTGGGAGAATAAACCTAGCTCATTTAGAGTGTCTGAATTTTGTTGTGAGACTAGTAAACTTTACAGACACTAAGCAGAAAGGACTAGTAAAATGAATTTCTTTGGGTGTACAATTTGCCCACTCTCATAGAGTCAGTCTTTCTCATCTTCTTCCCTCTTTTCCTTACCCTACCCTCCTCTTCCTCCTGCTTCACCTCCTTTTTCTCCTCCTGCACCTCTTTCTCTTCCATCTTTCATCTTCTTCCTCCCCCTTTCCTCCTCCCAGCCTTCTTCCCCTTTTCCTCCTCCTTCTGCTGCTGCTTCTCTCTCTCCCCTTCTTTCCCCTCCTCCCCTTCCTTGCTTCCCCCAGTCTCCAACTTCACCCAATCAAAGTAGATTGGTCTACTCCATTCTACTACAGAGCTCTTCTTGAGGGTCATTTTCAGGAATGTTTTTCCCCTTCATGATTGCCTCTGATGTTTGCTTTAATTTGTGAATGTCCCCTGAACTTCAGTGTTGTTGCACTCCTTAACAGCTGCTGAAGCATATTACAAGGATTCCATTTCAGCCAGATAATTATAAAACAAACTCACTATTTTTCTAAGCTTATGCCTAGACTGATAGATTGGGGAGGATAGGAGGAGAGGTAGTGGAGGATAGCAATTTATTCCTTGGAGGGAACTTTCAGTTTTCACAAGTACAGTATCCTCCCTGAGGGGGCCCCTGAGTTCACATTCTTTCAGGTACTGCCCCACAAGGATAAGGAATTTTCTGACTTCTCATAGTTCACAGTTGAATAAAGGTGCAGTATAGGATAAATAAGAACAATAACTTATGTATTACCTCCTGACAGTGACTCATGACCATACCACTATCAAAGACCCTTGAAACCAGAATACTTTGGTTTTGTGAAATCCTAGTTGTGGACTTAGAGAGATAGTGGAATCTTTTGTTAAATAATTGTCTTGTGGAAACCCTGCAATATGTTTCATCCTCTGTTATGAGGTACAGCAAACATTTAAACCCACACAAGTGGTGAAGGCTATCGAGCTATTAGTTATGTAAATACTGTAGTTTGGACCTGAAAGGAATTGGATTTGTGTATTCATAAAATTGGAATAAAGAAAAAAAATCTGCCTTTGCTCCCTTTCTTTGCACGTATCTAATTCTTTTTCTGTACCTGTTAAACACTTGTTTAGGAAAAAGATATTTATTCATCTTACAGCTTTTTAGGCATTACTATGGCAAGATGATCTTTTCTTCTTTTAGATTCTGTCAACAGAGCCATTTGTATGTCAGTTCAGGGGAAAACCAGCCAGTCAGTTATTTTACTTTCAGTTTGGCCCAAGGAACACTGCTTAACCTGGGGAATACTCTAGGTGGCATAGCTCTCAAAAAATGTAAGTCAAGTGCTTAAAACAAAGGAAAACAAAAAGTAATAAAAAGAAGTTCTAATTTCTAGGTTTTAATATGTGTTATGAACTCTAATAAATTTTTTCCTGGCTTATGTGTATTTTTATTAAAAGAAGCTTATTGTATAATTATGAAATTTAAAATATATTGGTAAAATATTAAAGTATCAGAAATGAAGAAAAACTGATAGAATGACAAGGATATATTGGTCTGTTCCCAATTACAATGGAACACTTTGACACCTCTCTCAGAATTTTAAAGACCAAGTTGACAAAAATAAAATTAATGAAACTATAATTAGCAAGCTTGGTTTCTTAGAAATGAGTAGAATTCTGCAACCAAGTATTAGGGAACAAACATTGTTTCCCAGCACATAAGCGACATTTTGAAAAATTGATTATATGTTTGGCTATGAAGAAAATCTTAAAATATATCTTACAGAACATAGTCTCTGACCAAAATTCAGTACAATTTAGAAAGCAACAACAAAAGGGTAACAAAACTTCATGTATTTAAAAATAAAAAAACTTACATATATAAATAATTCATAGAGAAATTAGTATTTTAATATACATTCAAAAATATTTATGCACTCACATATTTATCCAATCTAGCAATAATTTTGATTAAATAGGAAAGGGCTATTTTGAACTTCCCATGCATATCTAATAATAGTGGTAAACACATAACATAATAATTCTTTATCCTTGGTTGATTGGGGAAGAATGTTAAGCAAATTATAGATACTTACAAGATTATTTAATCTGTTTAGAATACAAATTTTTCAAATCCTTTGATAGCACTAGATTTTCATATACTTCCTAGAAAAATGCTTTGGAAACAGGCAGTCTGTTCATTTTTGTTGGATTGTATGCAGTAAAAAATAGTGAAAAACTATCCTTGGTATAGTCTTTATGAGCTAATTGAAAATCATTCTTACCCAGTCATTAAAGTAGATTCACTAAGGTTGTCTATTTGTCAACCTGGATCGATATAATGAAGTTAGATTTTGGAGTAATTCAGATGGGCTTTTCTGAAAATTCTTCTAAATTAATGAATCAAAATATACATATTTAATCTCTTGAAAAGGCAAAATGACAACCAAAGCTACATCATACAGATGCTCTTTTACCCAAAACAGGTATGAGTCAAGTGTCTTCTCTGGAATCCATACTCTGATCATAAGCCAGGTGTGATATATACTTTTTAAAGATCTGATAATTAGCCAAACTGAGCTTGCTATGGTTATAGATAGACCAGCTAAACATAGTGGCCTAATTCCAGAATTAGGCTACAGTCCCTGACTTACACAAGCCCACCCTGAAAATAAATTTCACCAAATGTATTTCTATTACTTAGTAAGTCTCAGCATTGTCAGAGAAACACTTGGTTGGTTAAAATAATATTTAAACAGCACATTTGTGCCTGCATTTGAATTCACAGAGCTGTTTACGTATGAAACCCTATCTTCCATTATAAATAAAAATGGAAACATTAAAAGTCAAATAGTCTGTGATATTGGCTGTTTTCCTTATATGCTTTAAATATTAGCAGTTTACCTCATTGGATTTTATAATGAATCCATCCTGAAACTTATAACAAAAATATGCGGCATTGCCATCAATATGAGACCATATAGAATCTATGGCCTAAGAAAATGTAACTGTTATGTAGGATTTCAGTTATATTCTAGGAATTTGAAAGAAGTCAGACATATAAGATCTAACAGATTTAGAGGAATGCTGGTCTGAATTTGTGAAATATTTTCAATAGGAAAATCTTAAGTATAATTCTGGTAGTATCAAGGACTCATTTGCACCCTTATAATAGTTGCCACTTTGTCTCCTGCATTTTGGTAGTTTATGTACCTTTATTACTATTTATAAAATTCCTTAAAAAATAAAAAAAATAAAATTCCTTAAAAGTAGAAACTGTAAGTAATTTTTATGTCTTGCCTGGTGTCCAGGATATAGGTAAGATTTAATAAAAATTTCTTAAATATGGAGGTTGTGTGAAGGAGTGGAAGAAACACTAGATTGGGAAGGGAATTTCGAGCTTAATTGTGGCTCTGCTGCTAATGCTAGTGGTGGAGAAAATAGCAGGGAAAAATGGCAAGAGTATTTGAAGGAGAAAAGAAAAAAGTTGAAATTGTGAAGAAGGCAAGGTTGATTTCCACATGCCCCCGTGGTCCTTTGGATTTCTCTTGTTTTTTCCTCCAAATATGGAAACTGTCATTGATGCACACACACACACACACACACACACACACCATTCCCCACTAATGCTCCTCCCTCATATGTATGTGTATGAACACATACAGAGGTTTTATTGAAATAGCAAGGTATTTGATATAAATCTATATTTTTAGCCTTATTATTGCCTTAGTCTCCCATTGCTTCCTTGCTAGATTTGACTTGCCTCAGTGATTTCCCTCTTTTAATTAGCTGTAATAAGATCTTCCTGTACTTTTATTTCCCTGTGTACTAGCATCATTCTCCTTTTATCATGTTACAATTTTCAACTCAGCAGTTTTGGGAGGCTATATCCCGCTATCATTTCTTCCCACCCACCTCTGTCTGCTATGCAACTGTGAGGGATACACTGAGGGGTTTAACTTTGAGCCTTTTAGTTAATTTCACACTCTTCAGATTTCATTTCTGCAGACTTGATGTAAACAGCATGTTATTGGCAAATCCAGCACTATAGTTGCCAAGATGTGCTGAAATTCCCTTTGCCTAGATAATTCCTTAGAGTTAAAAAAAAAAAAAAAATAAGCCGATGGCTCTAGTTAAAATGCACGTGTAGTTCCTTGATGAGAAGGAAGTTCACTAGACAAGACCTTCCCAATACATCTGTAAGAGAAGATTAGCTATTGCTTTGTCTTTGAAAAGGCCAGAGCAGGATCATGAAGGAATGCGGTAGCAGAGTGGAGTGTTAAGGGAGTAAACATTTAGGGCATGGAGCATTGCCCACAAAGGTCAATTCAAGGCCAGTTGAAGGGTTTAAGTCATCTTAGTCATTCTTAAGAATGAAGACTCCCCAAATTTTAAGGTTGGCAGAGACTGGGAGTTAGTGGTAAATTACCAAATTAATATTGGTGGAAAATGTCCTTTAATTTCTTCACACTTTATGCTTTGGAGCATTGATTAAACCCTGAAGGCTATTGGTGTTTCTTGGCCTCTCTTCTGTAGAAGCCAGTTTTTTTCTCTCTTCATCTCCTTCCTCAATCTTTCCTATGCCCTGCCTGTCCTCTCACTTCCCCCGCTACTCCTTCTTTTTCCATTTTCCCTTCTCCTTGGCATTTCCCTAAGTATTAGTGTCCATCCTGGTCAAATAGAGATGCCTCAAAGGTGCCTTTGAGAACTGCTAATCACTGCTGTAGATCATGGAGACAATTTAGTTTTTAAGGATTTTTCTCTTTAAGGCATCAACATCGTCTCCACCTTAGCTTCATACTGAAGGTGTTGTGTTTGTACCTCTGTCAACAGACCTGGGAAAGTTGAGGATTCTGTTTTGATTGGGTAGATTTTGAGCCAAAGCTGCTGCTTTTGGTTGAGTCTCTTTCCTTACCCATCTGTCTTTTTCTTTCAACTAGTTGTGCTATTTGATAGAATTGAAAACACTGCAGCTTACATCTGTCTGGGCAGATGGAATGCATTTTGCATGAGTGTTAACTGATTCATGCGTTGCATAAAGAAAGCAGTCTGTGTGTATGCTGAAGACCATTGGCTTATAGAGGGTTTGATTCTTTGCCTTTGCCCATGCCCTCACCAACTACCCCATGGTCAAGCCCAGACAAACCTTAAAGAAAAATTTAAAAAAAGGGATACTATCAATGACAGTGGAAGAAAGTGGGAACTTAAAGGGAAAAAAGTCTGAACACAGAAGTGTCTTCTGGTAGCTGAGTTTCTTTTGTATTTTTCTACTGTATGGACCTTCAGAGGGGGAAAACTCATTGTGGGGAAGCTTCACACATGAAGTAATTCATCATCTCTCACTTGATCATTATTTCACCATATATTATAGACAAAGCTGTTTGGAAATGTTTTCAGAGCATTTGGCATAGTGTGGTCCCTAGTCCCACAGAGTTCCTACACAGTTTCCTCAGCATGAACATAGTTACAGACTGTGACTTTAAACCTGAGTTTGTGATCAACATCAAAGTTTTTATGACGCCACCCATTTGTAGCACAAATAATGGCTTTGTACTTTTGTCCCCTGTGGATGCTGATGTGCTTGTCACATTGCAGTGTGATGAAATCTCCCCTTGGTTGACTACTAGTAGCTATCCATGTATTTCCAGCAAATGCTGTGTGTATCCTGAAGCCAAGAACTTTGAACTTTATTGTCCATTTTGTGCAATTTGCTCTTTGAATGCTATAGCGCGATAGAGAGCAGCTTCATTTGCAAATGATGTTACTACATATTTTGACCTAATTTTCCCTGCAGGAGTAATAACAAGGGTAATAAAACTCAGTTGAAGCTGCTGTATAAGCACACATAACTGCCTCAAATTACAGGGGAGTTTCTAAGCTACATAGCCACTGAAACCACGAAGGCCCTCTTCCGACTCTTTTCACAGTTCTAATAAGCATGACCATGACTGTCCCAAATTTCTGGATGAGGAAAAACATTATTCTGTTGGATTATGCTGGTGGTTAGAAGGTTTTTAGCTACAAAATTTGTGTTTCAGTATATATTCTTTGGCTTCATCTAGCCAGGGTTTGGGTAATTTGGGGGTTTGCTAGGGAAAAAAAAAGAGGTGAGGAACTTGGAGTGCTCACCATCTCATGTACTTGTAGTAGATATAACCACAAGAAGTGTAAACAGCAGATCTTTAATGAAGAAACTTTGGAAGTAGTAGCCATGGGTTAAGGAAAGCAAGGCTAAGAATTAGGCCAATCAAATGTACCAACTGGGCAAGAGCCTTGGCACTTCCATTACTTATGCAGGGTCATGCCCTCTGAGTAGCACATATCATCTCCTGGATGGTCTCTGACTGAATGAATTTTGAGGAACTTTGAGTAGCTTCAGAATGGAACCCAAAGATGATTATAGAGTAAAAAATGAAATTCACTATGGACAAATAATGATCTTTGAGTTCCTGGAGTACCCTGGTGCAGTGCAGCATTTCAGTCTTTGTCAGAAAGCCCCAGTATATCATAGGCACATTGGGCACTGAACTCCCTCCAAATCTTCTCACACATAACTTGGCATAAAAATTATCTTTGTACACCACCCTTCCACCATTACATACACACCTTTGCCCATGCATGTCCTCCCTTATTTAGAGCTCCATATGGAGATTGACTTGGTTTAGTTTAATGCTTACTTGCAGAATGATGGTGACATGCCAGGCTTTGTACTAGACTATAAAGATATACCAGAGATGGCAATGGCAACCCACTCCAGTACTCTTGCCTGGCAACAGAGAGGAAATCTTCCCTTAAAGAACTGCCAGTCTAATAGCAGAGATGGACAAGTAAATAGACTAATTAAATAAAAGGAATTTATGAAGCCTCAGGAATATAAAGTACCAACTTAAAATATATTTCATTTATGTTGCTGAAATAACATGAATGCCAATTAAATCTCCTAATATATTTATAAAGATAAAAAATATAAAGTCAAGCAACAATCTCTTTGTTACTCTTCTTGAAGGAAGTGTAGCTCCTGTTTCTGCCCAATTGCAATTTCTGAAATTTGTATCAACTTGATTATAGAAGCCTGCCATCCTAAGGCATCAAGGTTAAAATAGTATTTATTCAACTCCAAGCTCCATTTTCTCAAAGCCAGAAATATCTGCTCCTGCTTATTCTGAATTCACTCCAAAAGGAGAAAGTCACACCCAAAAAGAATTTTTCAACTTTGGTACATTTGGTTGTATCAAGACCTTTGTGGTGACGGGATGCTCATGTAAATATCAAATTAGAGACTCTCTTTAGTGCCTCTTGTCAATTATTCCCCTCAATAAATTTAATGAACACAATTTTTGTGGCCCTGTACTGTGCATACTAGATTTTAAGGGAATTATAAAAATTGTGTCTTAATAATCTTAATTATCAAATAGCACTTATCAAATATGTACACATCTGTGAGTTCCTTACAGCATTTAAAAGCAAATCTAAAGTCTATGGAATTCCTTTAAGGAGCTCCCCAAACAGGCTGCATCTCTTCCTTTGGCAATTTTTAGAGTAAATAAATCTTCCTGATGGATAACTGGTGGGGTGTAGAGTGATTGACACGTTTCCTTATATGTTCCCCAACTCGACCCATTCATCATCTGTGCTAGATCCTCTCCAGTATCGGCCACACCTCTAAACTCTGACAGCTCCAAATTCATCTGTCCCTTTGGGGTTCTTGAGCTTGTTGGTAGTGATGAAGACTAAATGGGGAAGCAAAGGAAAAGACTTTCAAATAACCAAACTACCATTACTTCCCATCTCAAACACTGGTTAAGGAAAGTCCCTGCTTGGAGGCAGGATTATGGGCATGCTAACCTTTAAAAGTTCTCTTGAACCCCGTGTCCTTCTTTTTCTGCATAGACACAATGATGATGAAAATTATCCTGTTAGCCACGTTATCCACAGCACAGCATGAAGTACATGGTCGATGCCATTTAGGGCTGTAGTCTTGGTGACCTTGAAGCATCACTTGGTTTGTTTGCTAGGAAAAAACTGGAATACAAACAAATGACTAGAAGGACAAAACTGTGTGAATGAAAAGCAAGGTTACCAAATAGGTATGAGTGCAGTGAGTACCTTGTGGCCTTCTGCCACCACAAAACCAAATGAAAAGAAAGAAAGAATGCCCTGGGGATTATGTGGTTTAGATTTGCCAACAGAAGGCAAAGCAAATAACTAGAAGGACTATGTAGGAGTTGCTGAATAGTTGGCAGTCTTTCCACGGCAGTTTCCTTTAACTGCATTATTAAAAATAAAGTTTTTAGCCTAATCAAAATTACAAGGCCATCAAGGACTGTCTTGTGTTCTTTCTGGGGAAAAAAACATGGTAATTAACTGCTGCAGGATGATGGATTTTTCCAACACAGCTGTCACAACTGCTATTTTAAATCATTTGTTATGGTTTAAAATGTGTAATCCCCAAGAAATTGATCATTACTGCGATTCAATGCTGGTGTTTCAGTGCCTTAACCAACCTGAGCTTTACATGAGACCATGAACTAACAAAAGCCAGTCATGAAGTGCTAACTACTGATTTCTCAATGATCACTTCTGTCTTCTTTTAAACAAGATTTTATTTTTTAAAAAATTTTAGACTGAAATTTCTGGCAAGACAAAAACAGGTGCACTCTCATATTCTTTTTTCTTTCTTCTCTGTATGGCCACTGCCACTTTTTTCTTTTCTTCTTCGCTGGCTGTGCCTTCCTAATCAGCATTACTTCATAGCCTTTGTTCATGGTGTGTCACTCACTGGGTCCACCCTGCCCTTCAGAATCTGTTCAAATGCTGTGACATCTTCATGGTGCAATTGATATTGTACCTCTTCCAGGAAGCCTTCCCAGTTACTGTATTCATCATTCCCTTAATTAGTATTCATTAAAAGGGTACCAGCCATTCTGCTAGGCACTAGAGATACCAAAATGAAAGACATATATTCCCAAATTTCAAGAACTTTTTATTTTTTCATCCAAGTTTATTGTTGGAGTGACTGATCCTTGATATGATTATATGCGTGAGACCTAGACTTTATTGACTTTATTTTTCCATTGTAATTGTCTGCATGTAAATTAATTTACCCATATATCTTGCTTATCATCATCAAGACTCTTTGCGACACCATGGACGGTAGCCCACCAGGCTCCTCTGTCCATGGAATTTTCCAGGTAAGAATACTGGAGTGGGTTGCCATTCCCTTCTCCATGGGATCTTCCCAACCCAGGGATTGAATCCGGGTTTCCTGCATTACAGGCAGATTCTTTATTGTCTCTGCTACCAGGGAAGCCCCAGTGTGCTTCTATATACTTATAAAGAATTTGAGAATATTGGGCCCTGCCTGGGGATATCACCTGTTCCCTGTTCTACTACTATCCTTCTCCCTACCCTTCCTTCCACTTTTATATTAATATACTAGATTTCCTAACAGAAATCACAATGAGTAACTGGAATAGCTATTTATCTCCATTTGAATAGGTCCAAAGGCAGAGGACAGTCTATCAAACAAAAATGGAAATCTTGAGATACTGTGACCAAGAGGAAATATGATGGACTGGCTGAAAATAAAAGCCTAATGGACTGGCTAGTCCACTAGAAATAAGTAAGGCTAAGTTTCAAGTGACCAGGATACTGACAATTTGTAATTTGTTGTTGTTTAGTGGCTTAGTCATGTCCAACTCTTTGCAACCCCATGGACTGTAGCCCACCAGACTCCTCTGTCCATGGGATTTCCCAGGCAAGAATACTGGAGTGGGTTGCCATTCCCTTCTCCAGGGATCTTCCTGACCCAGGGTTCAAACTCAGGTCTCTTGCATTGCAGATGGATTCTTAACCATCTGAGCCACAAGTGAAGCCACCAATTTTCTTCTGTAATCATTGGCTAAGCTATAGTTTGATTCTGGATTACCAATCTGCAAGTTGACCTTGCTTTATTACTTCTGATATATTTCCTCAAATTGGAAGTAATCTGAAATGTGGTAATTCCACTTTCAGAAAATATATTTGAAGAGTTTGATGTTTAATGAAAGCTAGTGTAAGTCCATTTGTAAACCAGACTTCTTTTATCGTCATCCCTTCATTTATTTTGTTATGTATGTAAAGATTGTCCTGAAATTTTTTTTTTTGTTTGAAGCAGACACATATACCTTTTAACAATGGTTTATATGTGACTAGTGTCCTAAATTCAGAGACATATCACATTTTCTGTTCAAAGGACAGATTCACAATGTTTAAATTGAGCTTGGAGCCATTGACAAGCAATAGCACAGTAGTAAATTTTGTTTTTCCTATGAAGAAGACTAACACTGCTTATTTGATTATCTACATTAATTAATAAGAACATGAATCATTGCCAAATTGAAATCAATACATTGAGGAATTTATGTTCTTTCCTGGATAATTTCAAATGGTCCTGGAAAAAGAATACATTTGTCCTAATTACTATATTTTAGGGTATAAACCTAGAAAATAGTTGTGAGATCATAAATTAGAGAAATTTCTTAGGACTTTAAAACCTTCATGTGGTATCATATGTTTATTCTCTCAAACCCTTTAAACTGTATTTAGACTGTATTTGGGACCCAAGAATTCATGTTATTAAGTAGTCTTTGTATTTGGTTTCATTCTGTAATTGTTTCAGATATATACATCTTCAGTTCAGTTCAGTTCAGTTCAGTCGCTCAGTCGTGTCCGACTCTTTGCGACCCCATGAACTGCAGCATTCCAGGCCTCCCTGTCCATCACCAACTCCCAGAGTTCACTCAGACTCACATCCATCGAGTCAGTGATGCCATCCAGCCATCTCATCCTTTGTCGTCCCCTTCTCCTCCTGCCCCCAATCCCTCCCAGCATCAGGGTCTTTTCCAGTGAGTCAACTCTTCGCATGAGGTGGCCACAGTACCGGAGTTTCAGCTTCAGCATCATTCCCTCCATAGAAATCCCAGGCTGATCTCCTTCAGAATGGACTGGTTGGATCTCCTTGCAGTCCAAGGGACTCTCAAGAGTCTTCTCCAACACCACAGTTCAAAAGCATCAATTCTTCGGCAATCAGCTTTCTTCACAGTCCAACTCTTACATCCATACATGACCACTGGAAAAACCACAGCCTTTACTAAATGGACCTTTGTTGGCAAAGTAATGTCTCTGCTTTTGAATATGCTATCTAGGTTGGTCATAACTTTTCTTCCAAGGAGTAAGCGTCTTTTAATTTCATGGCTGCAGTCACCATCTGCAGTGATTTTGGAGCCAAAAAAAATAAAGTCTGACACTGTTTCCACTGTTTCCCCATCTATTTCCCATGAAGTGATGGGACCAGATGCCATGATCTTCGTTTTCTGAGTGTTGAGCTCTAAGCCAACTTTTTCACTCTCCACTTTCACCTTCATCAAGAGGCTTTTTAGTTCCTCTTCACTTTCTGCCATAAGGGTGGTGTCATCTGCATATCTGAGGTTATTGATATTTCTCCCGGCAATCTTGATTTCAGCTTGTGCTTCTTCCAGCCCAGCATTTCTCATGATGTACTCTGCATATAAGTTAAATAAGCAGGGTGACAATATACAGCCTTGACGTACTCCTTTTCCTATTTGGAACCAGTCTGTTGTTCCATGTCCAGTTCTAATTCTTGCTTCCTGATCTGCATATAGGTTTCTCAAGAGGCCAGTCAGGTGCTCTGGTATTCCCATCTCTTTCAGAATTTTCCACAGTTTATTGTGATCCACATAGTCAAAGGCTTTGGCATAGTCAATAAAGCAGAAAGAGATGTTTTTCTGGAACTCTCTTGCTTTTTCCATGATCCAGCAGATGTTGGCAATTTTATCTTTGGTTCCTCTACCTTTTCAAAAACCAGCTTGAACATCTGGAAGTTTGGAGAATTTTGAGCATTACTTTACTAGCATGTGCAATTGTGCGGCAGTTTGAGCATTCTTTGGCATTGCCTTTCTTTGGGATTGGGATGAAAACTGACCTTTTCCAGTCCTATGGCCACTGCTGAGTTTTCCAAATTTGCTGGCATATTGAGTGCAGCACTTTCACAGCATCATCTTTCAGGATTTGAAATAGCTCCACTGGAATTCCATCACCTCCACTTGCTTTGTTCATAGTGATGCTTTCTAAGGCCAACTTGACTTCACATTCCAGGATGTCTGGCTCTAGGTTAGTGATCACATCATCATGATTATCTTGGTCGTGAAGATATTTTTTGTATAGTTCTTCTGTGTATTCTTGCCACCTCTTCTTAATATCTTCTGCTTCGGTTAGGTCCATACCATTTCTGTCCTTTATTGAGCCCATCTTTGCATGAAATGTTCCCTTGGTATCTCTAATTTTCTTGAAGAGATCTCTATTCTTTCCCATTCTGTTGTTGTCCTCTATTTCTTTGCATTGATCGCTGAGGAAGGCTTTCTTATCTCTTCTTGCTATTCTTTGGAACTCTGCAATCAGATGCTATATCTTTCCTTTTCTCCTTTGCTTTTCACTTCTCTTCTTTTCACAGCTATTTGTAAGGCCTCCCCAGACAGCCATTTTGCTTTTTTGCATTTCTTTTCCATGGGGATGGTCTTGTCCCTGTCTCTTGTACAATGTCACGAACCTCTGTCCATAGTTCATCAGGCACTCTTATCTATCAGATCTAATCCCTTAAATCTATTTCTCACTTCCACTGTATAATCATAAGGGATTTGATTTAGGTCATACCTGAATGATCTAGTGGTTTTCCCTACTTTCTTCAATTTCAGTCTGAATTTGGCAATAAGGAGTTTATGATCTGAGCCACAGTCAGCTTCTGGTCTTGTTTTTGTTGAGTGTATAGAGCTTCTCCATCTTTGGCTGCAAAGAATATAATCAGTCTGATTTCGGTGTTGAGCATCTGGTGATGTCCACGTGTAGAGTCTTCTCTTGTGTTGTTGGAAGAGGGTGTTTGCTATGACCAGTGCATTTTCTTGGCAAAACTCTATTAGGCTTTGCCCTGCTTCATTCTGTACTCCAAGGCCAAATTTGCCTGTTACTCCAGGTGTTTCTTGACTTCCTTCTTTTGCATTCCAGTCCCCTATAATGAAAAGGACATCTTTTTTTGGGGTGTTAGTTCTAAAAGATCTTGTAGGTCTTCATAGAACCATTCAACTTCAGCTTCTTCAGCATTACTGGTTGGGGCATAGACTTGAATTACTGTGATATTGAATGGTTTGCCTTGGAAACAAACAGAGATCATTCTGTCGTTTTTGAGATTGCATCCAAGTACTGCATTTCAGACTGTTTTGTTGACCATGATGGCTTCTCCATTTCTTCTAAGGGATTCCTGCCCTCAGTAGTAGATATAATGGTCATCTGAGTTAAACTCACCCATTCCTGTCCATTTTAGTTCACTGATTCCTAGAATGTCGATGTTCACTCTTGCCATCTCCTGTTTGACCACTTCCAATTTGCCTTGATTCATGGACCTGACATTCCAGGTTCCTATGCAGTATTGCTCTTTACAGCATCAGACCTTGCGTCTATCACCAGTCACATCCACAGCCTGGTATTGTTTTTGCTTTGACTCCATCCCTTCATTCTGTCTGGAGTTATATCTCCACTGATCTCCAGTAGCATATTGGGCACCTACTGACCTGGGGAGTTCCTCTTTCAGTATCCTATCATTTTGCCTTTTCATACTGTTCATGGGGTTCTCCAGGCAAGAATACTGAAATGGTTTGCCATTCCCTTCTCCAGAGGACCATACTGTGTCAGATCTCTCCACCATGACCCGCCCGTCTTGGGTTGCCCCACAGGCATGGCTTAGTTTCATTGAGTTAGACAAGACTGTGGTCCTAGTGTGATTAGATTGACTAGTTTTCTGTGATTATGGTTTCAGTGTGTCTACCCTCTGATGCCCTCTTGCAGCACCTCCATCTTACTTGGGTTTCTCTTACCCTGGACGTGGGGTATCTCTTCACGGCTGCTCCAGCAAAGCGCAGCTGCTGCTCCTTACCTCGGACGAGGGGTATCTCCTCACCGCCGCCTCTCCCGACCTTGAATGTGGAATAGCTCCTCTAGGCCCTCCTAGAAGTTTAATATACATCTTAAACACTGTAAATTCCTCCAGTAAAATTGTGACTTGGCATATTTTGTCTCTTTACCTCTCCTCTCCACCCCCTCTTTTTTTTTTCTCCCTCCACACTTTTAGAGTCTCTTCTCAGACACCTTTACCTTGCTCCCCATTCTAGACACTTGCTGCCTTCATTATGGTTGAGGAGCAATCTCTCCTGGAACTCCTCAGACTCTAGCACTTTCCTTCCTCCATCAACACTTAACTGTTTATTACCATTCCTGCAGTTATCTAATCTGATCCTCTAACTCATGCTGAAGTGTTAATGACAAATGAAGAATGATAAATCAGTTTTTTCAGCTAACATTTGAATAATAAGAGAGTTTCATTTCTTTAATAAAATTGAGGCCATAATACTGATTTTTATACTTTGAAGTGAATTGTGAGGTGGAGTAGAAGGGGGATTTTTTGAGTAGTTGATCTTCTTTTGCCCCTAAAATTCGTATCATATGAGCTGCATCTATAAATAATGAAATGTAAGTTAAATGAGCTTGGTGACAAGACAGACAGTTGCCTAAGGTGGAAATATAGGTGATTTGACTCCAGATGTTAATAGGCTTGAGCTTAGAGTCGGGAAATTGCTACAAAACATTGTTACTACATATCTTCTATTACTCAAATATGAGAGGGCCTGTGAACATATTCAAAAGATTTAAGCAGAAATTTCTTTTCTTATGGTAGGAACGAAAGCTAGGGGAATTTTCTTCTTCTTGCACTGTGATGCTTGAGAATTAAAAATTCTTAGTTTGCAAACCCTATTTAAGGGAGCATTGTACTATAATGCAGTTGTAGCTCCTATATGATAGTACTGAAATTACTGATGGCAGGAAACTCAGACCAAAAAACCCCACATTTATAATTTAAGGTTTTCTTTGTGATTTTCCTTTATAATATTCACTAAGACCAGTGAGAAATGTGAGATTATTTAACGTTCAATCTAGGATTAAAAACCAAACTCCTTTCTTAGCATTCTCTATGTGTGTTTTCAACAAATGGTGTTTTAAATTAATTTTTCACAAAGCATAAAGTGTAACTGAAAAAAGGCACATCCTAGAAATAGAATTTGCTGGTCCTGGTTCAACATCTTATTTGATAGGCAATCTGCTTATGACAACATGACCTTCAGCTAAAATCAAGATCTTATAACAACTTCTATGTAGTCAATGAACCACAAGATGGCACCACTAAACAAATAGTTTATCTCAAGATGATGTCTAGGTTCTCTACATAAATGCTCAAGAATAGTGTTATTCCTCTTTAAAACCAACATCAATCACTTCTGATTGTTAGAATGAATAGAATATGAGAGGGGGAAATAGGGAAAAAAGAAACCTAGCAGACATCACTTAAACCAAGTGATCTAGGTTAATATCACCAATGATCAGTTGTGGTCATACCATGTACTTGTGACATGATGTGATGAGAAGGGCACTTCACTCCCGTGGTGTTCTTTCCTCAAACCCGTGACCTCAGTCTAGTCATGAGAAAACATCAGACAAACCCAAAGTTAGGGACGTTCTACAGAATACTTGACTGTACTTCTGAAAAGTGTCAAGCTCATGAAAAACAGAAAAGACTTAGGACTATCACAGATTACAAGAGCCTAAGGAGACATAACAACTAAATAGAAGGCAGGATCCCAATTTGGGTCTGACAAAAAGGACATTAGTGGGGAGACTGAGGAAATCCTAATAAAGATTATAATGTCGTTAATAGTATTAGACCAATATTAATTTCTTAGTTTTGACAGTTGTGCCATGGTCATTAAGATGTTAACATTTAAAAGAAACAGTGTAAAGGATATAGAGAAACACTGTACTATCTTTAAAACTTTTCTCTAAGTCTGAAATTACTATTTAAAATAAAAAATATTTTAAAAGTCAAGATACAGAAAGTAGTCAACCCCATTTGTTGCCTGGATATTCTAGACATCTACGAAAACTTGCATAATGGTTAGGCATGTTAACCCTGTGCTTGGTTCCACAATCTGGGGTTTAATTCCTCTATAGACATAGTGAGCATGTTTTTTTAAGACTTCACATTAGAATACCTTGTCTCACCAGAAAAAAAATTGTAGTTTTCAGTTGAGAGAATAAAACCCAGATAATAAAGATGGAGCCAAGTTGATTTTCTCTGTTCTATGGCAATTGGTGGCACCTTTTAAAGACGGTATATCACTAATATATGTCATGAATGTGATGGCTGTGTATTCTATATGTTTAAAAATTTTGTGGTTTACTCACTGTAGATCTTGCCACATGCCAGGATTCCCTGCCCTTCACTTTGCTAACATGCCAACTATTTGTGTTGCACAGGATAGTAGTTTGGCTCACAAGACCTCTTAGAATCAAGGGGTAAACATTTCAACTCCTCTAAAGGCTGTGTGAGAACCAGTTTCCAGCATGTTATATTTGTGCATACAGATGTGAGTAAACTTTGACTAGAAAGTGTTTATGTGAATAATTAGAAAAACAGTACTTTCTGTGTCCTGATAAGGGCTACATAGATAAAAGTTTTAATATATACTTTCTCCCAGATCTATAAATTAATGTGGGAGTTTCCAACATATTTAAATTTCCACATGCAAGAGATTAAAGTTGGACCTTTTCTTACCCTACTTCGAAAGTTAACGCAAAATGCGTTAAAGACTTAACCTGAAGTTGTAAAGCTCCTGAGAAGGTAACATAGTGGGAAAAACTTCTTAACATTGGTCTTCAAAAGGATTTTTTGGATATGACAGCAAAAGCACAAGCAACAAAAGCAAAAATAATGAAGTGGGACTACATCAAGCAAAAAACTTTCTGCATAGCAGAAGAAACCATCAGCACGATGAAAAGGCAACCTACGGAATGGGAGAAAATATTTGCAAATCATCTATCTGATAAGGCATTAATATCTAAAATATTAATTACTTTTCTCTGATCAATCAATAACCTACAATATTTTTGTTTCCTTTAAAAATTCTAGTCTTTGGTAGCTGTCACGCTCCACCCAAAACTGCTCACCTGATTTTAGATATTTCCTTATACTTTGATCATTAATTTCTGAACACTATCCCAAGTCCAGCCCCATTCCCTTGCTTAGTTTCCATCAGGCTAGCCTTGTGTACTAGTTTTCGAGGTCTGCTATAACAAATTAACCACAAACTTGATGGCATAAAAGAAAGGGAATTTATTCCCTTGCAATTCTAGAGGCTAGAATTCCAAAATCAAAGTGTCTATAGGGCTATTCTCCCTCTGGAGGGACTAGGAAGGAAGATTCCTTGCCTCATCTAGCTTTGGGTGATTGACAATAATCCTTGTAGACACACCAGTCAAATCTCTGCCTCTGTCATCATATGGCATTCTCCCTGGAGATCTGTGTCCAAAATTTCCCCTTGTTACTAGTTACTGGTTATAGGGCCATCCCTAATTCAGTATGATGTTATCTTAAGTTGCTTATATCTGCAAAGGCCCTGTTTCAAAAAAAAAAAAAAAGGTCACATTCAGAGATACCAATAGTTAGAACTTAAGCTTTTTTTTTTTTTTTTTTTTTTTTGAGAACACAGTTGAACAAAAACCACCTTGACCCAACTCACAGGCCTGACTCCACAAACTGAAACCAACAATCCATGCCATTTCTCATCAGTGCTTCAACCATTTAACCAGTATAGCTTCTTAATGCCTAGTTCAATTCAAAATGCTAGTGTTTCTAGAGTTACTTTATTTCTTTGAAAGCCTACTGATCTATTTGTGACACATGGCTTCATTTACAAACTTTCATTTACAAACAGTGGCTTGTTCAGTAGGACTGAAGTAACCTTGAACGTACAGGATTTAATCCCATCGATCATATCATGGAAAAAACAGTTTTGACACTCATGTAACATTGATGGTAATGGTAGAGTGGGCTTCTTTTCTTTCAAGCTTCTTTGATCAGTTGGCTTTATTTTGATGAGAAAACTTGTAGGAGTCATCTAAAGTTTATGAAAACTTCTACTTTGTTTTCATATACTTCCAAGCACATATTTTTATGAGAGGTGTGACAACAGACAAGCAATATGTTTAAGGATCACTGTCCTGAATTCAAGGAATCTTGATCTCTTGCATAGCTACTCACTTGGCACGTTACCCAAGATATTAAAAATACTGTCCAGAAACACCACCACCCCCTCATCTGATCATTTTGTACGTTTAAAAATGTGACTGTATTTCACCTGAGATCTGTGACTACTGACAGTTCTTTGTTTTGCCCCCATATTATTTTACTACATTTGCAGTAACAAATCCACAAATTAGGTGGCTTTAAACATCAGAAATTTATTCTCTCATAGTTCTCAAGGCTGTAAGTCTACAGAGCCATTCTCCCTCTAAAGGCTCTAGGGAAAAATACTTCCTTCCCTCTTCCTAGCTTCCAGTGGTTGCCAGCAATCCTTGGCATCCTTTGGCTTCTAGCTGCATCACTCCACTTTCTTCCTGTCTTCATATGGCCATCTTCTGTTTCTGTGTGTGTCCAAATATCCCTCACCTTTCTCTGATAAACATACCAGTCATTGACCATGGTAATCTAATACAACCTCATTTAACTGGATTACATCTGCAAAGACTCTGTTTTTGAGAAAAGTCACAATCTGAAGTTACGGGTGAACCTCAGTTCTGGGGAAATATTGTCTAACCCAGTCCAGCCAAAGAATGCAGTCTCCTAGGGAAAAAAAAATCTGTTTCAAGTTCAAGCCTTACTCATATCAATATCAGACTGATTTTTCTCTATGACTTCAGCTTGAAATACTTTAAAAGGCATTAGTTACAAAATAAGAAGTCTTATTCCCAACCTCTGTGCTCAATTTTTTTTATTTTTTTTAAAGTTAATTAATTAATTTTAATTGGAGGCTAATTACTTTACATTATTGTAGTGGTTTTTGCCATACATTGACATGAATCAGCCATGGGAGTACATGTGTTCCCCATCCTGAACCCCCCTCCCACCTCCTTCCCCATCCCATCCCTCAGGGTTATCCCAGTGCACCACCCCTGAGCATCCTGTCTCATGCACCGAACCTGGGCTGGCGATCTGTTTCACATATGATAATATACATGTTTCAATGCTATTCTCTCAAATCATCCCACCCTCGCCTTCTCCCACAGAGTCCAAAAGACTGTTCTTTATATCTGTGTCTCTTTTGATGTCTTGCATATAGGGTCATCATTACCATCTTTCTAATTTCCATATATATGCATTAGTATACTGTACTGGTGTTTTTCTTTCTGACTTACTTCACTCTGTATAATAGGCTCCAGTTTCATCCACCTCATTAGAACTAATTCAAATGCTTTCTTTTTAATGGCTGAGTAATATTCTATTGTGTACATGTACCACAGCTTTCTTATCCATTCATCTGCTGATGGACATCTAGTTGCTTCCATGTCCTGGCTATTATAAACAGTGCTGCGATGAACATTGGGGTACACATGTCTCTTTCAATTCTGGTTTCCTCAGTGTGTATGCCCAGCAGTGGGATTGCTGGTTCATATGGCAGTTCTATTTCCAGTTTTTATCTCTGACATACATCACAGCAGGATCCTCTATGACCCACCTCCCAGAATATTGGAAATAAAAGCAAAAATAAACAAATGGGACCTAATTAAACTTAAAAGCTTCTGCACATCAAAGGAAACTATTAGCAAGGTGAAAAGACAGCCTTCAGAATGGGAGAAAATAATAGCAAATGAAGCAACCGACAAACAACTAATCTCAAAAATATACAAGCAACTCCTACAGCTCAACTCCAGAAAAATAAATGACCCAATCAAAAAATGGGCCAAAGATCTAAATAGACATTTCTCCAAAGAAGACATACAGATGGCTAACAAACACATGAAAAGATGCTCAACATCACTCATTATCAGAGAAATGCAAATCAAAACCACTATGAGGTACCATTTCACACCAGTCAGAATGGCTGCGATCCAAAAGTCTACAAATAATAAATGCTGGAGAGGATGTGGAGAAAAGGGAACCCTCTTACACTGTTGGTGGGAATGCAAACTAGTACAGCTCATTTTTGAAAATTATAAATCTGTAACTTGTACTTGCATTTTGTATAAATACAAGTTCTTAGAACTCAGAGGGTTTTCAATAAGAAAGAATCTTTCAGAACTTCTGTTCATAAATATCTATGGTTCATATGATTGAGACACACTAAATGGTTTACAGGCCATTGAATTAATTATGTGTCACTCTTATCTGTGAAAATTATGGAAAAAACATTTTTTAGTATATGAAGAGGAGTTCGATAGAAATATCTGTCTGCATAGTAACACATAATCAGTTGGAAAATGTTCAACAAAACATTTCCTTTTTCCCTATCTCCAGTCTGAAATTTTTACTTTTCATTGGGATGCTTTGGTTTATATAATACATTATAGTTCATCTCTCTATAATACTTTATATCTTATAATAGACTACAGTGTTTAACCTTATTTAATTTTACTATTTTTTTACTTTGCTTCTTGATTGCTGGATTATATAGCCAGCATTAAATGTTTATTATTATCTTATGTTTCAGGGACTCCATGAAAAGACTGGTGCATTTACAGCTGTGAAAGTGATGAATGCTCGTAAGGTAATATTACATCCTGTCTGTATTCTGTTGCTTAGTGGATTGTGGTCTCGGGATAAACAGCTCAGAAAATATTGTATTTGTTTTTTGCATCATTGTTATATATAATTATCTTAATTTGCATTTATTATATTTATAATTTAATATTATTTCTATCACTAGTACATTATTTTTATTATTGATTTATTACATTTACACATAAAAATTATAATCACAGCAAAAGTCCTATATATTCTTATATTTTATAAAAATGAAAAAATCCATATTCTGGTCTATTTCTAGTTGATTATCTATTTCCAGGCATAGTAAATAGTAAATTTCCTCTAATATTGTGTTACTCCTCTGTGTTTTATTGTATTTATTTCCCTCCCCAACAATTCCTTTTGAAAACTCAGGCCATTAGGTTTTCAGTGACAGGTAGAAGGAAAAGAAGTTGTCTGAGATGCACTTTTTTTTCATGTATTTTTTAACAAATGCACAAGAGAGAGTCTAATTGGCAGTGTTCTGACCAACATTCATAAAGCTGTGTCATGGGTCATAATATATTGTCATAGATTATGCTAAGCCCTGATTTCTGTCCTCTTTCTTTAGCATGAGTACCTCACTTTCTCAGGATAATATTAGCACGAGCATAACAAAGGTCAAGATATTTTCACTTCACTATAACCTAAAAGAAAATTCTAAAATATCATATTTGAAAAAGTGTATATAGTCACTGAATTGTTATCAATGCCATAAACTGTTCTTTTCCAATTTGTGCAGGAAATTATTTAAACTATTTAAATTATGAACTATTTAAACTATATTAAACTATATAAACTATTATGAAACTATTTAAAGAGCTGCATGTTTTTTGTTTCATCCGTAAATGTCAAATGAAATTTGAGGTGTTGTGGATTTATTTTACCCTGTAAACCATGACTTCCAAATAATCAGCTTGGTACTCTTTGAGTGAGACTCTCTAAAATACGTATTCCCTTTTTTTCAACTTAATAGACTTTGACCCACATTTTTTCCTTTTTTTTTTTAATTTTTAAATTTTATTTTTAAACTTTACATCATTGTATTCGTTTTGCCAAATATCAAAATGAATCCACCACAGGTATACATGTGTTCCCCATCCTGAACCCTCCTCCCTCCTCCCTCCCCATACCATCCCTCTGGGTCGTCCCAGTGCACTAGCCCAAGCATCCAGTATCGTGCATTGAACCTGGACTGGCATCTCATTTCATACATGATATTTTACATGTTTCAATGCCATTCTCCCAAATCTTCCCACCCTCTCCCTCTCCCACAGAGTCCATAAGACTGTTCTATACATCAGTGTCTCTTGCTGTCTCGTACACAGGGTTATTGTTACCCTCTTTCTAAATTCCATATATATGCGTTAGTATACTGTATTGGTGTTTTTCCTTCTGGCTTACTTCACTCTACATTTTAAATGCTCTGACTTGAAACAGTTAAAAATTATGTTCAGCCCATAGATAGTGTCAATTACCTTGTTTGTTAGAGGAAATAGCACTTTACAATCATCAAATTGTAATATTCCATAAATGGCAGTTAAATCTGTTACTATGAATTTTTTGCCAAGTTTCTGTGTATATAAGAATCTGATTTTTTTTATTAAAACTATTAGTGAAAATTGAGAGAGGAATTATGTTACTCTTTCATTTAGTACTTAAGCACAAAGTACTCAAGAATAAATCATTTTCAGAGTGTACCAATGCGTTTAATAAAGTTTTGTTCTTGGCTTTGCAGACCCCTTTACCTGAAATAGGAAGGCGAGTGAGAGTGAATAAATATCAAAAGTCTGTCGGCTGGAGATACAGTGTGAGTACTGAAAGCCTTCATTAGCGTCCAAGCCATCTTTCCTTTAATTTTCAACTTTAAACTAATCCCTTTGTATTGTATCATTATCTCTAGAAGGCCACCACTAAACTCTTCTTGCCTAAAAGTGATATTTATGTTTTTAATGTACTGACATAGATTCATTCATCATATTTGAACACTAGCAACTTTCGGAAAGTAGGGCCTGGAAGAAATGGTACCCTGAACAGGTAAGTGTTGACTGCAGATGAAGGACTAAGTAAATTCACAGCAGATATAGCCCACTAGCTGAATAATAACAAACGAGATGATGGGAACAAGAGTGAATTTTGTCTAAAATTGGCCTTATATGCTTAGTCACTCATTGTGTCCGACTCTTTGCAACCCCATGGACTGGAGCCTGCCAGGTTCCTTTGTCCATGAGATTCTCCAGACAAGAATACTGGAGTGGGTTGCCATGCCATTCTCCAGGGGTTCTTCCTGACCGGGGGATCAAACCCAGGTCTCCCACATTACAGGCAGATTCCTTACCGACTGAGCCACCAGGGAAGTCTAAAATTGGCCTTGGCAAGGTTCTTTTCATACCTTTTACATGATATTCTGGACTGACTAGCTTTTCCCCCATCAAGATTTTTAGAGACATTGCCATCATGTATGAGCCCAATGAAGACTACTCTTTTCGTGTGTGAGAGAACAGTCATAGACAGAAAAGCAACAGGCTGCCCAGCCTGAGTGTTCAGACATCTGGCCCAGTACTTGAATGCATGAAGGTGATTTCTACCTGAAACTTTTTAACTGCCTTACAAAGCAGTTTCTATTACTCTGATAATTTGCTGGCTCTAGAATAAGCTCTGGCAAAGGAAATTCTTTTTCAGTAGATCTTGATAATCTAGATGTTAGTGATCTATCAAAGTATTCTGGGGGCCTAAATAGAGAATTTTGCTCTAACAATATAACTGATATTTTTTTCTTGATTTTTCTCCCCTGCAGTTATCTATCTAGTATTCAAATATTTTCAGCCTTTTGTATCTTAATAATAAATATGCTTCCAGACTCATTTAAGAATAAGCTTTTCCATTAATAATCACACCCAGAAGAACTTTCTAGTTATATTAAGAAGATATCGGTAAACAGTTTCATGATTAGTTTAAAAGTACTGGGCTCCTATTTTGTTTACAGTGTTTCTTGGGAGACAAAGCATATCTAAATGTAAGAGGTAATGCTTATGTTAATCAAGAAGCTGTGAAAGGTAAGGTTTGAAAATTAAAATTGTTTCACTAATTCTGGTTTTATCAAATATTTGTGGTAATTCATTTGAAGATCATCTCCAAACTCTCTCTAAAGTCTTTCTATAGGGAAAAACACTTAGATTTTAGAATTGGGTGAAATTGCAATGCAAGTTTTGGCATCCTGAGCTGCCTCTTCTTGACAAAAAGCAGGATATTCAGGCCACTCTGGGATCAACTGGCCTTGAGCCAGGAAATGCTATAGCATCATATTACTGGGATATGTGTGAGAGTTTTAAATTACCCACTTGGCCTGATGGATATAATGTACTTATGTGTTTCTCACAAGCTCAACTTCCTGTTAATTGAGAATGGCAAACATACTAATGCTTTCCAAACATATCTGATCTTGGTTTATTGGTTTTGGGGGAGTTTACATTTATGTGGGAGACCCACTCTTAGAAGTTTTTTCTAGTTGGGAGCTTTGAGTTCTCTGATTATATATTTTAGTAAGAAAAATAATTGATTGGCCAGTTAGCATCTCTAAATCATCCTGAATCCTTTGGGGTAAGAAGTTTGTGACTTGCACACACATCTCATTAATCAGGGGTTTACGAAAATAGCAGTAGTGTGGAAGTCAAGAAACATGAGTTCCAATGCCAAGTCTACTGCTAAATAGCTAAGAAGTACTTGGAAAAATGGTCTTACCTCTCTAGTCGTCAGGTTTCTCATAGGAAAAATGGCACCAGAATATTTAGCCTACCTATGAGAAGAATAAACGTATAGTTAAATACAACTACATGGTTACCAGGAGCCCAGCTATTCTCTTCCTGCTTGAGGACATGAGGTTTCTAACTCAGAAAGAAAAGGAAGTTCTTTGATACCAAACTACCAAACAAGTTGAAGGACTCAATCTGGCCTGCTCTTCTCTTTAACCTATTCTATGTGTTCTTATCCTCACATTACCATCTCATTCTTATTTATTGAGTCTTTATGAGTTCATATTTCTCTCAGCAGAACCTTGGTGCCTTGCTAGAAACTGAGATTACCCCTCTACATTTAGAATTACTAGTTTCTAAGGTTTATTTCTATATGATGGCAGATATTGTTATCATTTCAAAGAATAACAACATCACAAGGGAAGCAGAAAGTTTAAGGGTCCTATATGGCAAGAATGAAAGCCACGAGGATCAGCCTTTATCCTACAGGTTAAGGGAATGTGAAGGCAACTTATCAACCAAGCTTCCTTGGGAGGCTAGGGTGAAACAGGAACCTGAACTTCTATATAATTCTCATGCTACAGGTGATTGTTTTAATTGTTCATGCTTTTATTACACAATAAATGCAAATCCTGTTGTTGGGGTTTCCAACTGGAGAAATAAGGCTCCATCCCGTCCCCCAAAGACATTCAGGTGTCTAGATTTGTTTTAGAGTTGTTGAATGGTTATGAATAAATCCACTGGAAAATCCTAGGGAAATGCTAAAAAATGTTCTACAGATGTATTTTCTACTACCTCAAGGTTGTCAAGTCAAGTTAATTGAGGGAAATGCTGGGGATAACTAAAGATAGTTAGAGGTTCACCCATTAATTACTTTTAATGCCAGTGGGCCCTGTTCTAATTCATTGCCCAGAATAAGTCAAAGGTATCCTTTTTCACTGGATTTTAGAATAGGAGTATAACTTTATCTTTAAAAGTCTTCTTTTCTTCACATACTGCAGATATATCTCACTCTGTACAGTGAGAGTATTCCTGAAAAGGTTATATAAATTGAACTTTTATAGATGCTGTAGGAGAGCTTTTTTTATTTACAATGAAATGAAATTTATAGCTACTAAGAATTCAGACCACTGGATTGATAGCTAGCTTTATAACATATTTACCACTGTAGTGATTAGGAAAATAATGAATTTAAGCGTATCTTTTAAAATTGTAGGACAAATCAAACTAGAAAATTTAAAATTCAGTTAATCAAGGCAACGTGGTACAAGCATAAGGATAGACATATAGATCAGTTCAGTTCAGTCGCTCAGTTGTGTCCAACTCTTTGTGACCCCATGAACTGCTGCACACCAGGCCTCCCTGTCCATCACCAACTCCCGGCGTCCACCCAAACTCATGTCCATTGAGTCAGTGATGCCATCCAACCATCTCATCCTCTGTTGTCACCTTCACCTCCTGCTCTCAATCCCAGAATCAGGAACTTTTCAAATGAGTCAGTTCTTTGCATCAGGTGGCCAAAGTATTGGAGGTTCAGCTTCAACATCAGTCCTTCCAATGAACACTCAGGACTGATCTCCTTTAGGATGGACTGGTTGGATCTCCTTGCAGTCCAAGGGACTCTCAAGAGTCTTCTCTAACACCACAGTCCAAAATCATCAATTCTTCAGCACTCAGCTTTCTTTATAGTCCAATTCTCACATCCATACGTGACTACTTTGGAAAAGCCATAGCCTTGACTAGACGGACCTTTGTTGCTTTTTAATATGCTGTCTAGGTTGGTCATAACTTTCCTTCCAAGGAGTAAGCATCTTTTAATTTCATGGCTGCAATCACCATCTGCAATGATTCTGGAGCCCCCCAAAAATAAAGTCAGCCACTGTTTCCCCATCTATTTGCCATCAAGTGATGGGACCAGATGCCATGATCTTAGTTTTCTGAATGTTGAGCTTTAAGCCAACTTTTTCACTCTCCTCTTTCACTTTTATCAAGAGGCTCTTTAATTCTTCTTCACTTTCTGCCATAAGGGTGGTGTCATCTGCATATCTGAGGTTATTGATATTTCTCCTGGTAGTCTTGATTCCAGCTTGTGCTTCTTCCAGTCCAGTGTTTCTCATGATGTACTCTGCATATAAGTTAAATAAGCAGGGTGACAATATACAGCCTTAATGTACTCCTTTTCCTATTTAGAACCAGTCTGTTGTTCCATGTTCAGTTCTAACTGTTGCTTCCTGACCTGCATATAGATTTCTCAAGAGGCAGGTCAGGTGGTCTGGTATTCCCATCTCTTTCAGAATTTTCCACAGTTTATTGTGATCCACACAGTCAAAGGCTTTGGCATAGTCAGTAAAGCAAAAATAGATGTATTTCTGGAACTCTCTTGCTTTTTCGACATAGATCAGTGAAATATAATTATTTCCATATATCTGTGATCAACTAATTTTCAACATGAATGAAAACACGATTTATAGGGAAAGACTTGACTTTTCAACAAATAATGCTGAGGTAACTAGATATCCACAGGTAAAAGAATGAAATTGGTCCCCTGCTTTCTATGAAAATTAATTCAAAATGGATAAAAAACCTAAATGTAAGAGCTAAAACTATAAAATGTTTGGAAGAAAAAATTGGAGTTGATTTGGTGACTTTGGATTTGACAAGAAAGCCTTAGATGTGACACCAAAAGTACAAACAACAAAATAAGGAATCGATAAGTTGGACTTCATCAAAATTTAATTTTTTTAAATTTTTTAACTTTACAGTAAAATTTTGTGCCTCAAAAGACACTATCATGAAAGTAAATGACTGCCCACAGAATGGGAGAAAATAATTGCAAATCATGTATCTTATAAAGTACTTATATATAGAATATATAAATAAATCTTACAATTCAATACTAAAAAGACAAGTGATCCAACTTAAAAATAGGGGCAAAGATATTTTATTAGATACGCCTCTGATGATCATAAAATGGCTAGTAAGCCAATGAAAAGATCCTTAACTCCATCAGTCTTCAGGGAATTGCAAATCAAAACTACAATGAGATTATCACTTTACACCCACTATGATGTTATAATAATTAAACAGAAAATAATGAGCGTGAGGTGAGGGTATAGAGAAATGAGAACCATCATTCATTTGGGAATGTAAAATGGTGTAGCCACTATGGAAAACAGTTTGACATTTCATCAAAATGTTAAATACAGCATTACCATTGGACCCAACCATTTTACTCCTAGGTATATACCAAAGGGAAATGAAAATATATATCTACACTAAAATTGAAATGAATGTTCATAGCAGCATTATTCATACTAGATAAAACGTAGAAATAACTCATTCAGTTGATGAATGGTAAATAAAAAAGAATGAAATACTGATATGTATTACAACATGGATGAACCCTGGGGGGAAAACAAACTAGTCATAAAAGTTTATATACTATATTATTTTCGTTTATATACAATGTTAAGGATAGATAAATCTATAGAGATATAAAAAATGTTTGTGGTTGCTTGAAGCTGGGATGTGGTGGCAGAATTTGGGGGTGATAGCTAAAGAGTATGGGATTTCCTTTTGGGTTGACAAAAATGTTCTTATGGTTGAATAATTTTATTAATATACTAAAACCATTGAATTTTTCAGTTTAATTGGGTGATTCCATTTAGTGCAAACTTCATACGGTGGTCACTGCTGGTCCAGGGATCATACTTTAAGAACCATTGAATTAAAAGATACTCAATTGACCTTTATCTTCTCCCAAATTCCCAGTTAACCCCACATCTCCATTCTGAGAATTCTAGTTGGGATTTTATTATAATACATTGCTGTGGGGTATAAAGGGTTGCCATAAGATTCTCCTTCTTTGATCTACTATAGCTTAGGATACCATAGTCATTGAGTGGCATAGCTTAGGAATTTTACTATCCTTATTCTATAGGATGAAGAAGAGGATCTCAGGACTGAACTCAACCTTTTGAAGAAGTACTCTTTCCACAAGAACATTGTGTCCTTCTACGGTGCATTTTTCAAGCTGAGTCCCCCTGGCCAGAGGCATCAACTTTGGGTGTGTATTTAGTTACCTTGATCTTATTGCATAAGACTAAGTCTCACTTCAGAACATATACTTTCATAAATTGAGATGTCATTTTTGTGCACCTACAGAAGAACTTAAGCATGCAACTGCTCAAAGTAGTATGAAAAAAAAATGTGCTCTAATTCCTGGAAATGGGAGTGATAAAATATGGAAAAATAAATTAAGTGATTGGCAAGGGGTTCAGGGATAAGATGTGAGAAGACTCAAATGAATACTGGAAATATCTAATATATTTCTTTTCAAATAGAGATTTGCTGCTTTTAACTTTATGTAGCTAATACATTTGCTTATAAATTAGAGGTATAGCTAAGGAGATTACCTGATGGATTTGGGCCCAATGACTGAATAATAAATATCTATTCCAAGTCACACTTGGAATGAGTATATGAGTGCAATTTAAGTGTTTGCTAAGTGCAATTATCTTTAAACATAATTCCTATAAACTGTTTTTCTAAGTGGTTAGTTGACTTATCCTTTTCTGAGGCTTCATGCCTATAGTATCATGAATTACAAATCAATGAGCTATAAATTTTAAAGGCTAACTGAAACCCATGCTACAGTTACCAGAATTGTTGCTGCCCTCTGCCATAGGAGACATAATCAAACCACAAGAAAATGAGCTTCAATCAAGTATATCTTTATTTAAAAAGGAATATTTAGAACATCACCTGGGGTCAGTGTACATTCTTTTGCATTTCTAGGCCAAGTTAAGAGTGGTATTTTTAAAATAATACCTGAGACTTTTCAGAATTTTCGAGTCAAAGAAAGATTCTGTTACATTTTATATGTGAACTTTAGGAAGCAGGATAGTGGGCAATATAGGAAGGTTTCAACAAGGGATTGAATTGAAGCTATGGTTCTCAAACTTTAGCCTGCAACAGAATTTCATGGAGATCCTAATAAAAACAGGTTGCTGGGCCCCACCCACAGAGTTATTAATTCAGTTAGTCTGGGGTAGGGAGTCCACAAATTTGCACTTTTTAAAAAGTTTACAAGTGATGTTGATGATACTCGTCTAGGTACCACATTTTGAGAACCCTCAAATTTAGAGATCTTCAGTTTAAACCTATTTTCTCCCAAATGTCCAGTTAACTAAATCCTCTATTCTCTGACAATGCCAGTTCAAATTTTGTTAAATATCACTGTGCATTTTTCATGGCTGCTGTTTTGTTTTGTTTTTTTTCCTTTTGTGGGGGGGCATACAGCATTTGTCTTTAAATATATTTTTATAAGTTTTTTTTCTCTTGACAGTATGGCAGTCTACTTATTAGATATGTTTCTCAGTGCTCAATTAATTCAGTCATATAACATCTATTCATTCAAAGCTATCTGTTTCCAGGCTTTCTCCTAGATGCTGAGGATACAGTCATAAGCTGAATTTACGTGGCTCTGGCCCACTGGAGCTTACAGTCTATTTGTGAAGACAAATATCAATCAAATAATCACACAAATAAATGTATAATTGGTCAGAAGGGAAGTAACATGCTTTTGAATGGGCAAATAACAAAGGAATCTAAGTTAGGGAAAGGAAAACTCTTCCTTGAAAAACTTTTTCTTACACTAATATCTGAAGGATAAATAGGCACTGCATGCAAAAGGTATTTGTTGAGGTAAGAGTTTTCCTGGGACCATTCACACTTTCTTTCCTATGTAAATCTGAACACATAGGAAGCAAATAACAAAATAATTACCATTTATAAAGTATAGCCAGGCACTGTGCATACAAATTCGGGAAAATGAGAATGTCTTGCATTCTTTTCATAGTAGAACTCTTCTGACTCAGGTAATACTGGCAAGATTTTCCAGTGTTCACCTTAGTGAATGACTTTAATTCACGTTTGTCATGGTTCAAAATGAGCCCCTTTTCTTCCATTACCACAGTGTATATGTTGTAACCATTCGATATAGTAGACATGAAAATTAACCTTTTTGTGCTTTATCTGTACTATCTGGTTTGTTAGGCTGCTTTTCGTATTTTCGTTTATTGGAATAGTGTACTCAGGTAAAAGACTCTGTGTTATATCAGTTGTGAACAAATAGAAAATAAGGAAGTAATTTTCTGAAAGGAAAATCTTAGCATTCCAAAAGGAAATAAGGTATACCTTTTAAATATTCATGATTTGGGGCCTATCCTTTTACTTCCTTTCATCTATGGCAATAATTATCTTACCTATAGTTTTTTTTTAAAAAAGCATGTCTTGTTCTACTGACAAAGTAGTATTACCATTTGACATTGGCACTAGAGCATAAACCTGCACTTAAGAAAAGTTTGTGAAATTGATTATAATAGGCAGATTCTCCTTCACATTGGTCAGTCCTCTAGTTAGCTAATATATGAAAGCAAATTTACTAGTTGAGCAACTGATACATTAGTGGCAAAAACAAATTTCCTGAAAAATTGCATTTGTTAATAAAGTAAAATCTGAATGAGACACTGTCAGAATATTAGACTTAAAATAGACTTTCCTTAGCAGTTTGTTTGGAAAAAAATTGCCCTACAGTAATGGGACTGACAGTTTCCCCCTTCAGGTTGTATTTTGTCAGTATCTTGGGGAAAATATTCTAAAACTTGAAAATAAAACAACAGTAAAAACAAATCTAGTCAATGCTTAAGTGTAAATTGTTTTGAGATACCCTCCATATCCTGTTTTTCTACCCGCAAACTATTCCCTCAACTGTCTTTTTTATTCTACTCCAGTCATCACTCAGGCTTAGCCCTGTGCAAGCTTCTTTCTAAAGGCATGTGCTCATTCTGTTTTCAATAAGCTGAACATTCTTCTTTCTCAGCATACCCAAACACAACCTATCCTTCAAGGCTTAGCTCAAATCCCACCTCCTGGTTTAAAAATCCCTGGTGTGGTACCTCCTTTCTCTCCCTCCAGAGATCTTTGGATTTTTTTTTTCAGTTCTTTCTAATTCTACTAGCTTCCTACCAGACAATTGAGCCAGTCTTTGCAGTATCTTAATGTCTAAACATAACATATACATGTAAGCCATATGAACTAAAACTCTCCAGATATTTTCAGAGAACTACTTTCTAAGTCTTGATACTTTCTTTGCTGGCTTCCCTGCAGATGGTGATGGAGTTATGTGCAGCCGGCTCAGTCACTGATGTAGTGAGAATGACCAGAAATCAGAGTTTGAAGGAAGATTGGATTGCTTATATCTGCCGAGAAATCCTCCAGGTGAGCATTCATATAGTCATTTGCCCCTGACCTTGAAGAAACCTGGGGGTAATATATACAGTGTGTCTTATACTTGCTCATATAGGATGGTTTAAAAATTCTAAACTTCTGGATCAGGATACTGAAAAAAAACCAAAAGGCTTTAGAGAAAGCAGCTTTGACATAATGTCATTCCAAATTATGGCTTTTAATGGCTCTTTCAGAGTCAGACTACAGTGTTTGGTGGATCATGGGTGTAACTTAAAGTGTTAAGTTGTTGTGATTTTAGAGTTCTTTTTTTTTTTTAAAGCATAGCACTATCATTGGAGATTAAGATAGGTTGAGAAATCTGTGTTTTACTCAATGGCTCCAAATCATCTACAACTCTTTTGCAGATAGATATCCTCTCTGAATAATGTCTTAATGTTTAAAACATTGCTTATTTTGAACACCAAATTGGATGAAAATGACAGTCTTCTTGATCTACCAAACTCAGATTTTTCTTTGTGTCTTAAGTGCTTAGAGTCACCCAAGAAGGATGTTAACAGAACTGAACAGCATCACTGATAAAATATTAGAATGCTGTCTTAACTGGATTCACTCATGGTAATAGTGTACATACTTAAGAGTGCGAACTCTGGACTGAGTTTAAATTCTGGTTCATCATGTATTAGCTGTGTGTCCCTGAGTCAATTACTTAATTTCTCCAAATCTCATTTTCCTCACCTGTAATTTGGGGTGGAATTAGCACCTTCCTTAAAAGGTTGCTGTAAGGATTTAAGAGTTGACTCCATGTAAAGTGCTTAGCACAGTGCTTGGCAAAGAATAAGGACTCAATTGATATTAGCTGTTTTTACTGTTATTTCTATTATTAATCTCCTGTTAGTATGTAGAGCAATCTCACTGAAGCCAGGGCATGGGTTAGTTTTAGTGGTGAATGGTCTGGAGACAGCATGGTAAACCAATACAAATGGCAAGTACTTTAAAGTGAATTTCCACAGGCATATGCGTGTTTCCCATCCTGAACCCTCCTCCCTCCTCCCTCCCCATACCATCCCTCTGGGTCATCACACGTGTATGCCTGTGGCGGATTCATTTCGATATATGGCAGAACCAATCAATATTGTAAAGTTTAAAAATAAAATAAAATTTAAAAAAAGAAGAAAAAAAAATAAAGTGAATTTCCATATTCCTCCAAATTCTCAGCCTACAAGGTTGACTTGAAAATATTTTGGACTAAACGAATGGTTGGATAAGTAGAGTAAAACAATGGCTGAGCTAAGATAGTTCAGATATCCAGGTCTTTAGTCATGTGGTTAGTTGGAAAAAATGGAGACTAGAAACGAAGGTAAATGGCCCAATATATACAAGCATTAATTTTTGGTGTTCCTTCTCTTTCATGGATGTCCTGATTTATTTTCCTTTCCTTATAGCCGAAAGTACTATTTCTGGGAACTGGTTGTAGTATTTCCAGCCTAAAGAAGAATTTTGTCTGAAAAATGCAAATCTGGGCCATTTTTCTTACCAAAAGTCTTTCCAAAAATGCTAAAAACAGTACCAGAAAAAGAGAAAAACTGTATATTGATCTTGCTTTTTTATATAAATGTATATATGTATGTATATGCAGGGCTTAGCTCATCTTCATGCACACCGTGTAATTCACCGGGACATCAAAGGTCAAAATGTGCTACTGACTCATAATGCTGAAGTAAAACTAGGTAAGTTTATTCTTGTAATACTTTAAATGAACCCCAAAATATCTTAACAGAGAAAAATCCTTTAAGATTACTGTTTTCTCTCATGTCACTAATATCCCCCTCTACTTATTTACACTATGTTGTCCCTGCCTGCAAAATAAATCAAAATTTGAAAATTTGTTTTGGAAGGGATGTGGGACAAGAGAAAGATGCACCTAACTGTTTCTCAGAAATCATTTTGAGACAATTTTGAAATGGGAGTTTTACATTTTGGTCATTGCTTTACCTTCTATTGAGCTTACCAGGCAGCTCAGTGGTAAAGATTCCGCCTGCCAATGCAGGAGATACAGGTGATGCGAGTTTGATCCCTGGGGTTAGGAAAATCCCCTGGAGGAGGGCATAGTAACCCACTGCAGTACTCTTGGTGGGATCTGCTATTATATTTATTTCAACAATTTAATTGAGTGTTTACCATGTGCAAGTTTGTGTGTCATGAACAAAGATTAAACAAAAAGACAATTCTTCCACATCACAGAGCCATATTTTCCAAAGAATATCTAAGAACTTTTAAATTTACTTAAGCACAAATCGCTTCATTGGAATTTTCCCTCAAATATTTAAAGAACTGATATAAGTTAGAAATGATGCTCCAGTAATGTCCAAATCAAATTTGGAATTAGAAATCTAAAATCCAGAGTTTCTAGCTTTCAGTTCCAGGGTTCAGAATGGTATAGTTTATTGAAAATAATTATTATATTGTCTCACAGGCACACAGGGAACAATATGTTGTGCTCTTTAATGTTTAAAATAAATATTGTTGTGGATTTATAAATAATATCATATAAATAATGTCAGTACTATTTAATGGCAGATGACCTCATTGATACAGAACATAAAATCACTGGCATCAAATCCTGTATTTAATCATATCAATTCTTTCCTACCATATCTGTGTGTGTGTGTGTGTGTGTGTGTGTGTGTTTAATAGTCACTCAGCTGTGTCCAGCTCTTCGCAACCCCATGGGGTGTAGCCCACCAGGCTCCTCTGTCCTTGGGATTCTCTAGGCAAGAATACTGAAACAGGTTGCGATTTCCTTCTCCAGGGGATATGCCTGACCCAAGGATCAAACCCGGGTCTTCTGCATTGCAGGCAGACTCTTTACCATCTGAGCCACCAGGGGCTTCCCCTACCATATCTCTAGCATGATCTTAAGATCATTCCCATTTTTCCTGCCAAATAAATATAACCAGAATAGAGTTTTTGTTCATTCACTAAGAATGCTTTTCACTGAATATTTGTGGAAGAAGCATGTGGTAATAATTGTTCCTGCAGTAAGTTAAAAGTAATTTCAAGTAAATGTATTATTCTTTTGTGTCTAAAAGCTACAAAGCTAGAAACGGAATTTTAAGACACTGTGTTAAAATACACAAGGGTCATTTGGATCTCACAGTGAAATGTGTAGCATGGATATAGTATGTCACACAGCTACATTCTGTGTTCACATATATGGTAGTGTTCCCATATATTTGGGTCAAGTTGCTAGCCAACCCTATCATCTGCATCACAGAACAGAAATTGTAAGTGAAAAGCCTCTGAAAAATCTGTCACAAAGTCCCTGCACTAAAGATCATGTACTTGACTCTGTAGGAGAGACCTTTTAGCACTGGATTAAAATTTTGCAGGCTTCTCATCTATATATAATCCTTATACATTGGTTTTTAGATTTCTTAGATCCCACAATATTTTTAAATGACAAGTTATAAGGAGAAGGTTGAAGAAGCAAAACCCAAAGGGAGTAACAGAAAGGAGAGAGACTGGACAATGACTGTATTGCAGTCTCAACTGATCAATAATCCTCATATTCTGGTCCCTAAGTCAGTAAGGAAAAGATGAATGATGCCACTGTTGGGATCTCATCCCTACTTTTAATTTCAGGTTTTCTTTTTTTCCTTTTTCTTCCATTTATCACTCTTTTCTTCCAGTCTTTGCTCATTTCCTTTTCTTCTTTGAATGTCATACATAAGCTTATGGCCTTCATAGATATTTCTTGGCCCTTAAAGTTGGCCCTCAGGGATAGTGAGAATGCTGAACTCTGATGTAACCTATTCTCAAAAAAAAAAAGTATCTAGATAATGAGATTGTGCAACACCCAATGATTTTCATGTATTATGGACATTGTGTTGATATTGTTCTTATTAGTCCTTCCTTTAACACTGCCTTAAACTCTTAACTTCTTAATTTTTCTTTTCTTTTCCTAAGTTCTTTAAACTACTTTTCAGTCAGGGTTGTTAGCCATCCTCTAGATTCCTGGAAACCATTCTAAATTAGAAAATCTACTTCATTTTTCATCCATGTCTTATTTTTTCTGGACTAAATAACCCCAGTCTACTTTAGCCTTTTTTTCTGTCTGTTTCTGAGGATACCATACTAAATATTTTCATATAATATATCCCACAGATGAATAGAAGACTGAACTTTAATAGTCTAAGCTGAGATATGGATACCACACTAAATATTTGCATCTGATTCAGAAGATCTGTAGAAGAACTTAAACTAAATTTTAGCATAAATTTATTTTTCTTTATTAGTGTAGTAGAACTTTCTAACATCATCAGTGAGACTTCCTAATGAAGTACTAATAAGTTTTTGATTTCTTAGATATTGCTTATAGTGCTGGTCTTCTTCCAGCTTGGTGGCAGGTCCAAACACTACATATGTTATCACTTCAGAGGTTTAGGGTATACTGATGGAACTTTATTTTTAATATTCATGGTAAACATTCAGCCAAACCTACTGTAGATTTATAATAGCACTGCTGAATCTCTTTCCAACATAAATACCAGCAAAAGCCTGTTTCCCAGTGTTACTGGAGTAGACTTCATGGTAAAGTTTGCTGGGCTGGAATGAAAATCTGTTATCCATTGTGGCTTTTGTATTGGCTTTCCAAGTTAAAGCAATAACTTATTGAGCTTTTTGTTACTCATTAATTATTTTGACAAATGAATTTTGCAGTGGATTTTGGAGTGAGTGCCCAGGTGAGCAGAATTAATGGGAGGAGAAATAGCTTCATTGGAACCCCATACTGGATGGCACCTGAAGTGATTGACTGTGATGAGGACCCCAGACGCTCCTATGATTACAGAGTAAGTGTAAGGATTCAGATAGTAGGAAACAAAATTTGTAAAGGACTTTTGACTTTTTATTTTAAATTATGAAATAAAAGAATAAAAACCACTACTCCTATATGTGGTTTGATGATGTGTGTAAGAATAATATTTTCTAAGAATGTAGGCAAAGTAGACCATTGGGAGTTATCCATATTTGAGGAAGAATGTCTAGTTCATCTTGTTTACAACTTCTTGGTAAAGAATATTATATTATGTGGCTTTATATGGAAATTTAACTTCCAGGGACAGAGTGCTTTATACTCTTAAAACTGAATAAATGTAAAGCCAATTATTAATCCCCACAGTAACTTAGCTCCAAAGAGAAAAAAAAATAATAATTTGATTACTCAGGGTAATGGAGAAAGTCCTTGGCATGGTTCAGCTCCAAACCACAGAAAATCAGTGGAATAGACAAATTAAGTAACAATTTATGCTATTTATTAAAATTTCCACTGAAGCTGCAATTTGGACAATATACATCTATGTACACATTTTAAAAAGTTGATATGGAAAGAAAACACTCCATTTGCTACAGACTGGAAAAACCACACTCACTCTCCACATCATAGCTCATCCAAACAATTCATTGTGGTTTCATTGTGTGGAACCTAGAACTCAATACTCAAAGTTGATTAATTCAAATTTCATCTCTTTTCCTTTTCCCTTAAATGCCCTCTGCTTGATTTGCAAGCAGATCTGTTGAGAGCCAATACTATTAGGAGCTATGGAGACAATGGAAACATAATGTTCTTTAAGTGACTTGCTGTAACAATAATGCTTTAGAGCGGTTCAGTTTTTGGCAGTCTTCCAAGGACTTTCACCTCTATTAATTATACACTTTTAATTTTAAGTCCCACATAACTTAAAGAAAACTTAAACTTATATCATCACAACAACTCTTTGAAACTAAGACATCTATAAACAGGTAATTTAAGAATTCAGTTAACTTGTTTAGGAGTCATTAAGCCAAACAGTGCACTTCTAGCCCTGTGCCCTTTCTACATTCTAAAAAACAAAGTACAGTTAACAGTAGTGAAGGTCATTCCCTGGAGCCTCCTAAAATGTATATTTTCCTAGAATTATAATAATTCTGTCCTCCGTTTCCTGTATTCAAGGAACTCCTGAAAGTGCTTATGTATATAGTATTTCATTTAATATTTATGCTAGCTCTATAACATGGATCCTATTATTATAATCTCTATTTTGAAAGTGAAAAAAAGAAAGTGTTAGTCACTCATTCATGTCTGACTCTTTGCGACCCCATGGACTGTAGCCCGCCAGGCTCCTCTGTCCATGGAATTCTCCAGGCAACAATACTTGAGTAAGTAGCCATTCCCTTCTCCAGGGGATCTTCCTGACCCAGGGATCAAACCCATGTCAAGCCCTAATAGGGTAAAATTGAGGTGCAAAGTGTCAAATCATTTACCTACGATCTGACTTCTTTAGAGCTAGTAGTATGTGATTGGATTTCTTTACAACAAATTCCTTTTGGTATTTCAGTTAAGGTAACAATAGCAATACATCCAAGATGAATTTTCCTTTCACTGAATCCTCACCCATATCAACTTGTTGTGTAGTGCAGTACTGGCTGGTCATAGGGTCAGATAACATCTTCCTATAACATCAGTCTATAATGAAGAAAACCCATAAAATGGCTGTGGCATTGGTACCTCCCCTCAGCCAAAGATTGTTTAGAGATTCTAAATACTATCTGTTTCCCACTTTTAAGTGACTTTTTTTTTTTTTTTTGGTCATCTTTTCCTTTGCAGAGTGATGTGTGGTCCGTGGGAATCACTGCTATTGAAATGGCTGAAGGGGCTCCTCGTGAGTAATAATATTTGATGTTGGTTAAAAGTTATGAAACATGCTGTACAAATCTGCCACTTGTACCAGTCAGCTTGTACTGATCACACAGGTGCCACACCACGTGCCAAACTATAAATGATGGTCTTTCCCAAATTACGAAATGCCATAGTCAGAATGGCCAGATATGTCTTTAAGAAGAGTTTGTATTTTTCTCTGTTAAGATGTCTTATTTTAGGCTGATTGAGTATTGACTCAATTTAGCCTCAATAACATTTGGTCACGATAGTAATAACCAAACAGAATCTAAAGGCGTTCCAGTACTTATTCACTGATGAAATATTTAGGTTCCTGAACAGTTACACTTATATACTTCAGACTGTGCCAGTTAAGAAAATCCTCCAGTAGTTCCTTTTAATTGAGCCAATCCTCAACAATATTGAGAAGGAAGCTTTTTTCCCCACTTTGGAGTCAGTCCAGCTATCACTGGTGCCTTCCATGCTCCTATCAGCCACTCCATTGCCCTCATTGTTCCGTAGGCTCCATTTTCTCTTGTTTCCCCCTCTTTCTCTTCATTGAAGTAACCTGTCAGTAGTCTGTTCTTCAGGTTACTGCTTTCTGATAGGAAAGTAAAAGTGTAATGTGAACTTGAGTATAAATGATTAATAACCAGCAAATGTATAATCCCATAAACAGGGCATATTTGCTGTTCTCAATACCTAAATCCAAGAATATAAGTAATAAACACATTCATAGTATTGATGAGAAGTGAGAGAAATGCCTGAAGTGTGTATGTCAGGGGGCAGGGCTTGCAACTGCTTTGCTTTTCCCTCTCCAAGCAGATCCTGTAGGTTCCCATGTTCCTATGTGCTTCATCTGTACAGTATCTACTGTTTTAACACTGTGTTTCATTGTTAATGGGAGTAATTTCAAGGAGTAGAAATAATGGTAACATAAAACTATTAAGAATCTCTGGTGTCCCTTGGAATATCAAGAATTTCTGGTGTCCCTTGGAATATCACATATCACAGAATGGGCATGGATTAAAGCTGGGTCAGGTATGGAGATCAGGCCACTGCACCTCCTATTAATTTATATAAACCTTGACCTTTGAACGATTGCCTTTATATTATTCTAATGAAATTACCCTGGGGACTTTATTTATACTACTATGAGAGGCCAATTTGGCACTGGAGATTTTTTTTTTTTGAGATGTATTTTGGGAGAGGAAGGATTCCTCTAAAGAGTTATTAATATCAAATTGTCCTCACATGAATGACACACTTTTAGTATTAGGTGAAATTTACACTATGGCTCTCCTTTGGGGAATTATTGCACTGCCAGTTTTCTTTAATCAAAACACAAGAGGAAATAAGTAAAGTGAGACACATATTTAAATACTTATTGAAAAGCCCAGAATTCCCAAGCCAATGAGGTAATGAATTTATATACCACATATTGGAATAGGCTTTTCTTTGTATGGTTGTGTTTCTGAAAAAGAGAATGAAAGTCTAGTAATTTTGCACAGAATTGAGGTGCCAGATAGCTAAAATCTTTCTTATAATATCAATAGCTAATATTTATTAAGTGCTTACTCTGTGCCAGACACTTTTATAGGTACGTTGCCATTTAATCCTCATAACAACTCTTTGAAGGAATTCTTGATGTATTTTCTGTTTTTAAGATGAATTAACCAAAGCACAGAGAGGTAAGTAATTTGCCCAAGGTCACAAAGGTAGAATTAGGATTTGAACACAGATGATCTAATCTAGAGGGTGTGTTCTTAATAGTTGTACGTGCGTGCTAAGTCGCTTCAGTCGTGTCTGACTCTTTGTAACACTATGGACTGTAGCCCAACAGGGTCCTCTGTCCATGAGAATTCTCCAGGCAAGAATACTTGAGTGGGTTTCCATGCCCTCATCTAGGAGATGTTCCAGACCCAGGGATCCAACCCATGTCTCTTATGTCTCCTGCATTGGCAGGCGGGTTCTTTACCACTAGTGCCACCTAGGAAGCCCCTTCTTAATAGTTACATTGTATCTACTTCTTTTCCTAGGACTGTTAGCTTCCAAACCAGATCATTCTCATCTTTTTAGACTACTAAATCATTGTTTGCACATTATTGTGCATAGTTACTAGTATGATAGACTTTTCAGCCTATAATTACATATTCCAGTTTTACAACTGTGGAGGATACCGGCAGTACACAAGCACAGAAGAGTACTTGACTCCACCTGTGTTTTTGACTTCTCTAGATAGAAATCATCAATCACACATTTCAAAAATTTAACCTAGTGTAATTTATTATTATTTGTCACACTTGGAAATAGTGAAGGTTTAGTATCTTATATAATGGACAGCTTGTATTAAAGTCAACTTTTCTTCTAACTACCTTCTTTCATATCTATTCTTCAGTGTCTATTCAACATGATATGTGAAAGAACACTGAGAATCCCCTCTGGAATTAGGAGTTTGTTCTGTAGTTACCTTTCTTACTCATTCTAAACTTATCTATTTTCCTTTGCAGCCCTGTGTAATCTTCAACCTTTGGAAGCCTTATTTGTTATTTTGCGAGAATCTGCTCCCAAAGTCAAATCCAGTGGATGGTAAAGATGAATGACTTAATCTCTTAAACACATTAACTTGATATTTTTATATAGCAAAGAAGTTTTAATTCATTTGATCAGTCCTGTTTCAATATCCTTGTTGGACAATATTTCCTAAAAATGAATACCTTAAGGAGTCTAAATGAGTACTGTTCATTAAGAGCTAGCTAGCCAAATAGAAATAATACTCTCCATGGTATATTATGATGACAGTACTGTCCTGGCATTAGTGACATATTTAGTTTTGTCTCCTGTAATGGGCTGGACCAATGGAAGCCATTTGTGAAGTTTTTCACTGAGCTTACATAGGCAGTCAATGATTGTGATGTATAGCCCAGTCGTTTGACCCATAAAACTAAACATTCACAGAACCTAAAGAGGATTGTTCTCTCAGAGTGCTACAGCCCGACTGAACTTGGGAATCTTTCTTCCTGAAGTTTTTGGAACTAGTACATGAAGTTCTTGCTTATTCTCAGTATATATTACTTGCCCTGGTAAAAGTGGTTACTATGATTCAGTTGCTGACATTCTTCCTTGTGATTAAATTTAACCCTTCCCACAGATTTGGCTTTCTGGTCACATCTGTTTGCATGGGCCATTTTATAAAATTAATCAGTCCTGGTGCTATTAACACCCTTTTCTGGATCATTACATGGACAGCTTTAGAGCTCAAAGTGCACATAGTCAAGAAAAACACTCAGGCTTTAAAAATATGACTACTATGGGATGACCAGTCTGGTCTCATGGTCTGCATAAATCACATCAACCACTTAATTGCCATCCCACCACTCGTCTTTTTTACCACATACATTCTTTTGAACTCACCGAAGTTTCTACTATTATTTGGGTAGAAAATATCATTGACTCCAGCCTCTTCTGAGGCTTGAATGGCATTGCTGTGTAATGTACATTGTCAAGCTATAGGATATCTGGTTACTGAAAAGACTATTACAACTAAGACAACTCTCTCCAAAAATATGACCTTCAGAGTGGCATGTGGGTGGAGGTGGGAGGTGTGGAATACCTGAGAATGTTCTTTTACCTCTTTGATTCATTTCTTTTAGGTCCCGCAAGTTCCATGATTTCATGGAAAAGTGCATGATAAAAAATTTCCTATTTCGTCCTACTTCTGCAAACATGCTTCATCACCCATTTGTTCAGAATATAAAAAATGAAGGACATGTTGTTGAGTCATTAAAGAAGCATCTTACTGGAATCATTAAAAAGAGACAGAAAAAAGGTAGGATATGTAAATCTTCATTTTACTGGAATAAATGTTCAAATGAGAGAAAATTTTATTATTTTTTTAGGAAAAATAATATTTAAGAATTAAGTTGAAATTAAAGTCTGAGACCTTTTGACATTTAGCTTTTCCACAAATATACCATGTGCTTTTAATTCATTATCTCTTACCTCACCATATATATATATATATATATATATATATACACACACACACACACACACACTTAAGATTATAAATTTTTGCCAGTTCATCTAGCATGTGTTCATATTTAGAAAGGCCTTTGAAAGCCTCAAGAAGAATTTTATGATGTGCTAATTTTATTTTAAGAAAACTAACTGGAGAAATAAACACAAGATAAAATCTTTATCTTATTGTTCTTTCTCATCTAATATGTTAACTCCAATTAGATAAATGGATTTATGATTAATCACTTATTGACTGCTACTTTTGATGTAGTATCAGTGAACTGCACATAGTTGATTTTATGTATTAATCTCCAACTTTAAGATGTAGTTAACAAAGCACAATTTATGCAAATAAAATTAAGCTTCTAGATATTAATGCCAAAAATGACAGGATGGTTATTCATCAAATCCAGAGGAAACTACTTAGAAAGTTCCAACTTTATAGGTTATATGCCATATTTTGCATTTAATTTAGGGCACCATATGCAGAGTTGAGTGATAGTGGAATGGAAAGTGGGGAGCCTGAAAAAGATAGTAAGCCTTCTCAGATGCACTATAGGATTGATTGCAGCCAATCTTCTTCTATCTGCATAACTATACATATCTTATTTTGGAGTGAGAAGCAGAAGGAATTAGTGTATTTAACCATGGTAGAGAATTTATTGGACCAGCATCATCATAAAAGTCGACCAATCTCAAATGGGTGCAGAAAGATACCACATCTAGTTGAGAATTCACTAATTTCCAGAGTTGCAAAATTTCCAAAATGTAATCTGCAGAAAAAGTCACATTTATAGAGAAATTGATGGACGATGTCAATATAGTTGGCCTAAACTTTGTCATATAGGAAATTTAAAATAAAACTCTTTTGTCTGTAAGTGTCTGTATTTCAGTACAGCACAGGTGACAGGAAAGATGCCAAACATTTTCAGTGTGTTAGTTGTAAAAACCAGAATTTAGATTTTTGCCTTCTCACTGAAAGGACCAAAGATCCTGATCCTCATTTTCAAGATCCTCATTGAAAGGACCAAAGATAGGTGTGGGCCCAAACCATAAAGTCCTTCCATCCATAGTACACACCTGTAAGCCATGCTCACCAACCATCTGGAGTTTCTCTTTGTCCCTTTGTCCCTTTACCTTTTTCAATTGTTTCTCTTTAGAATTGCAGCAATCAGATTCCTATTTTGTTTTCCTATACAGAGAGAAATTAGTCTCTGTGGAGTCACTGTGCTACAAAAGGAGGCCTAGGAAGGAGGATATTGTCTACACCACCAGTAGATGTGATGTGAAGGGTTACAGCCCTTTTGTCCTTGTAAATTCACTCAGCATCCTGAGCAGTAAAGGGTGCAAATTGACTAAGGTGGATTTATTAATTTCTGTTGATTATTATGCATTATTTTTTTCTATTTCATAAAAGGAATACCTCTGATCTTTGAAAGAGAAGAAGCTATTAAGGAGCAGTATACCATGAGAAGATTCAGGTGCGTTAGATAACTTACATATATAATTTGATGTTAGCAATTCATGTAAGACAGTTGATTCCCTATTGTTGTATTTAACTCAAATAAACTTAATCCTTTTTGATCAAATAAAACAGATCTCTATTTTCAAGAGATATTTGAATGGAAATGTTGAGGAAAAAATTTTATTACTACTCAAAGAGTCCTTAATTTCTGACAATATAATGATCAACTAGATTATCAGACCATTAATATTGAATATATTGCTAATGTAAAGACTTTCAAACATTACAGGAATGATTCAATAAAGATGTAGTGGAAGTATCTTTATTGCAGAAAAATGTTAATCTTTTAAAAATAAAAGGAACTCCCCTGAATGACATCACTCTACTGACAACACTAACTGTATGGCAACCATTTGTACATTTATTTCTAGGGGACCTTCTTGTACTCAAGAGCTTCTGAGACTGCCTACCAGCAGTAGATGCAGACCACTTAGAGTCCTGCATGGAGAACCCTCTCAACCAAGGTGGTTACCTGACCGAGAAGAGCCACGGGTTCAGGCCCTTCAGCATCTCCAGGGAGCTGCCAGGGTGTTCATGCCACTACAGGCTCAGAACGGTACACCTAGGCCTCTACAGGGGCAAGCCCAGGCACCTCAGCGACTACAAGGGGCTGCACAGATGTTCATGCCACTACAGGCTCAGGTGAAGGCTAAGACATCTGTGCCCCTTCAGATGCAGATGAAGGCACCGCCACGACCACAGAGGACAAGCTGGATGTTTATGCCACTACAGGCTCAGGTGAAGGCCCCTAGGCCTCAACAGGTACAGACCCAGGTATCCAAAAAGCAGCAGGCTCAGGGCCAACCCCAGGCATCCGGAGAGCCCCAGGATCTGGATCAGGTACCAGAGGAATTTCAGAGGCAAGATCAGGTGCCTGAACAACAGCAAAGACATGGCCGGGTCCCTGAACAACAGCAGAGGCAGAACCACATACCTGAACAGCCGCTGCAGCAGAATGGGGCACCCGAACAGCCAGAGGTACAGGAACAGGCTGCAGAGCCTACACAGGCAGAGATGGAGGCAGAGGAACCTGAGTCATTACGAGTCCATGCCCAAGTGTTCCTGCCCCTACTGTCACAGAACCACCACGTGCTGTTGCCACTCCATTTGGATACTCAGGTGCTCGTTCCAGTAGAGGGGCAAGCCGAAGGGTCACCTCAAGCACAAGCCTGGGCACTAGACCCCACACAGGCAGTTGGCTCGGTTCAAGCACTCATAGAGGGACTATCAAGAGATTTACTTCGAGCACCAAACGCACATAACTCAAAGCCGCTTGGTCCACTGCAAATCCTGATGGAAAACCTGGCATCAGACGTGTTTTACTCTCAACCAGAACAAGCACGGAAGAAAAAATCAAAAGTTTCTAGTCTAAGGCAGGCACTGGCAAAAAGACTATCACCAAAGAGGTTTCGGGCAAAGTTGTCACGGAGACCTGAAGCGTTTGAGCTCTCAGATTTAGAAGCCCATAGGCAAAGGCGCCAATGCAAATGGGAGGATATCTTTAATCAGCATGAGGAAGAACTGAGACAAGTTGCAAATGTAAGGGTTTCTGATATTTTTCCTAAGTCACATATGCAGAAAAAATATGCTAGTTCATACTCAGGTGATCCCTCTGTAAAAGCAAATGAAATAAATGTTCATTGTGTCTCAGAGAAGATTAAATAATTTGGGTTTCAAGTAAATTATCCTGAAATTTCCAAATAATTGTGACTAAATTTGAGAAAGAAAGATTTGTTTGAATGATCCAGTTATTTGCTTAATATCTCTTTAGTGACATAGCTTTCATTATTAGTTAATTTTCTACCTATTATTTCCTTAACCAACATCATATGCACACTTAAAGGTACTATTTTGGATATTTAAAAATTACTTTCATAGGTCAAAATTAAAAATATAACTCATTAAAATAAACACAAAAATTCAGTTTTGTTCTTCTAATCTCTAAGTAAGTTTATTTTGCGCTTTCCTCCCATAGAATGCTGAACATACTATTTAAGAGAATTGCACTCGTTTTTGTACTTTAGGATGTTAAAGGTTAAACATTTTGTACATGCTTACCATAAATATGACTTGTCTCACTTATTTTCCACCCATTTTACATCAATGAAGTACCTGCATAGAACATGGCACAAGTTACAAATTCAAGTTAATAAAACTTCATTCTTCAAAATTCCCTAATATAAATAGATATATAGATAATTTGGCTGGAGTTGGTGGATTCAATCTGGCAAATCTAATCTGATACTGAAGGGTTTATGGGCTTCATAAGCAAATTAAAGAGGTCAAAAATACCAGGAGAGCAGTCGTTTTCTAATACTTCACAGTATCTGTTTATATAAAAGGAATCATTGTGAAGATCCTAAATTAAACCCTGCTATCAACATCCATTTATCAAATAATAATTCATGTAGTTATTACAAATCAACCTTGTCTGAATGTCTCAATAAGGGAGTGTTTGGTTTGTGGCCATTGTGTTAATTGAGCAAATGCTGTTTCCCAGACATGTTTAACAAGAGAAAAAGTAAAAGCAACAAGAGAAGCAAGACCCAAAAGGGGAAATGATTGTCTGGTCCCCCAAATCTGACAGTTGAGAAGCACAAGAAACCAAACAGAGAAGGGGTTGCAAGAGTGCAAGTGCTAATATTTGCCAGACATTAAGCAATCTAAAATGCTAATGACTGTTCCCAATGAGCTCTAGGAACAATTGGATCTAATGGCTTTTGCATTTTTTAAAAAGACTTTTATGCATTCCTGCAAGACTCATGGTATTAGTAGCATAACACATTACTTATTGTCTTTCAGTGTTTTAAATATTTATGTAAGAAGCCATTCTAAAATGGAAGAAAAAGTCACTAAATAATAGCTACTAATCCCATGAACCTAGGATCTTGTATAGGCATTCCTGCCTTTATGTGTAACTATCAAGGGAAATACAAAGAAAAAGAAAATTCTTGTTGTTGTAATCAAGTCATAGGTCTTTCAAAATACTTGAAAGTTTATTAGAATTTAAAGATGTATGTGTGTATTTCAACTCACTAGAAAGACAACACATTTCCATTATTCCCTTTGTATTGAAGAAATGCTGATTGGCTTAAATGGGAAAACAGAAACTTACCTAAACTCCTAGGACTCAAACAGAAATATTTGCGGTGCTGTATTGCAGATTGTCCATTGCTCAGGAGGACCAAACTTTGTAATTATAACCACTCATTAAATGTTAGAGTTTTGAGTTCATGAGTTAAGCTTTAGACCAGAGATTTTTAACCTGGGTCTAATAAGTGAACTGCACATGGTCAATGACCCCCTAAAATATATGAAGAGACATGTGTCTTTCTATATGCATTTTTCTACAGAGAATCTGTAGCATTACTCAGATGCTGAAAGGGATGCAGAACCAAAAACTACTAGAAACTACACTTAAATCAGTTTGAATATTGAAAAATTGTTTTTTTTTTTAATTGAACAGTAAGATGATGATAATTGCTGCTATAATTTACAGTTTAACAGCAAGTAAGATATTTATTTTCCTTTTTGTTTCAAGGACAAAGAAGATGAATCATCAGATAATGATGAAGCATTTCATTCGATTCAGGCTGAAGTCCAAATAGAACCATTGCAGCCATACATTCCAGAACCTAAAGAAAATGAAGTAAGTCTCTCAATATGAGTTACTGTGACACTAATAAGTGCTTGGAACAATGGTTCTTAACTTTTTTGTCTCAAAATCTCTTTATACTCTTAAAACACTGAAGACCCCAAAAAAGCTTTTGTTTACTCAGATCATGTCATTGAATATATAATGTATTATAAATTAAAACCAAAAATTTTAAATGTCTGTTACTTTGTTTAAAAAGTAATAAAACTATTAGATGTTAATATAAGAATCAAATTTTAGTGAAATAACAATTCTCCATCTTGCTTAATAGAAAACAGCTGTATTCTCATATCTGCTTCTGCATTCAATCTGTTACCATATGTTGTTTGAAAAGAAAATGTGAAAGTGTTAGTCACTCAGTTATGTCTGACTGTTTGCAGCTCCATGGACTGTAGCCTGCCAGGCTACTCTGTCCATGGGATTCTTCAGGCAAGAATGCTGGAATGGGTAGCCATTCCCTTCTCCAGGGGATCTTCCCAAACCAGGGATCAAACCCAGGTCTCCCACACTGCAGGCAGATTTTTTACACTCTGGGCCACCAGGGAAGCCCAAAAGATAGACTGATACCTGAATGGGGACATGAACCCTGGACCATCAGATTAAATGTCTAATGCTCTACTGACTTAGCCATCCAGGCCAACTGTTGAAGTATATGAGTAAACGCTAGCTTCTTACATATTTGTGGTTGAACAGGGAGAATTTCCAGATTTTTCAGATAATTGTGCATATTATTTGATAATACACCACAACTAGAGAAGTGGAGTCTAAAACCATATCAGTGAGATTTTGGATATTCAATAATATTAAAATCCATCTAATCAGCTATGAATAGATGTTTTGCTAATACACAATTTTATATCTTCATGCATTGATCAGTTGGAAAATATTGGTTCACTGTGTATGTGGTTCTTTCCAAATATACATTTTATTTCACACCACCAAAAATGACATTAATTAATATCATCAACTTCATCATAAAATTGAGTATTGATAAGCTGTCAAGTGCACAGTGATATATGAATCTAAAATTTTAATTTGTTATTGAAAGCTCAGTTTTATCATTGTTAACAAATAACATCAATTGTTTTTTCCTTGATTTGACAGGCTTACTTCATTGATTTTAAATAAACTGCCTGCCAGATACCCAAGTTGAATAATCAGTTTGTCTCATCAGTCATTCTTTTAAGTAAAAATTTTGCCCATGAAAAATTCAGTAGTTCAGCTTATATCTCTTTCTGAGATGTAGATTATGACAGGGTCTGGCTCATTTTAACCTATCGTTTATTTTCTTAGATTTATGGGAATAATCATGTCAGTCCTGGTGTCCAGGTTGACTTTTGTTTTCACAAGTTTTTTAATAACTATTTAGCACATGGTATTGGAGAGGAGTGTGGACAAGGTCCTGTCATTATAGACAGCATTCCTTACAGATATTAGTAGCTATCTAAAACTTTTTTGGTCACTAAGTGCAGATAGGTGGATTGGTGAAGAACTCAGACATTCTTGTTTTATTAATAGTGAGTCATTGCTACTCTTAATCAGGACAAGCACCCAAGATCACTATCTATTTCTTTCAAGATACTTCACCGTAGTCTATTATGATGTATGCTATGGACAGTTATCCTTTTTAAATAAGTTATTTCTGATAATAACAGTCTCTTGAAATGAATAACAGAGCACTGCTTTATCAATAATAGTTAGTGGCAGAAAGAACATATGCTGGATTGTATTACTTAATTACAAGAGGCAATATGTCCCCCTCTCTGCCTTATTAAATGATGACTTTACTCTTACCCCAGATGATAATTATTACATAAGCATGATACATTAAACCCAAAATATAATGAGCTGTATCTGATTGGTTTGGAATACATCATTTGCCTTAATATATGCTATTCTTACTAATCATTTTCTTCTCCCCAATTTTCAGAAAAAATACATTCTATTCATATTAGTCATTAGCCTTTCTTATTATTGACCTTTATCTCTAATTTTGGCCTCTGGTTAACTAGTTTCAATAAACTTTCAAAGATTAGCTTCATGAACCAAGAGGCCTGGACTGAGTCAGTATGATGCCAGTTATCTGAATCAAAAGTGGAAACAGTCAGTCAGATGCTTATCCTGCATACTGCCAAACATCTGGTTGTATTGGAAAACATTCATTAGTAAAACACGTGAACGATTGACAACATTTTTCATTTCTAATCTATCTGTTGGAGTATTAAGAAAACCTCGATAGGTCGCTACATAAGAGGAAAAAAATAGCATAGTAAGGTTAATATGGTTTCTAGAAACTATAGAATGATTTCATCAGCAGGAAAATACTAAATTTATTTTTCATTGTAACATTGAATTTTCCTTTCTAAAGAATCTAGTGTGACTGCCTTGTTGAATGTCAGAATGACCTATTTGAGGGGGGTAGTTAAAAACTATTTTGAGTAGAAACCTAGAGATATAAAATTAAATGAGGCAAGGCAACAGTTCATGGCCCTATATACTAATGTTGGCAGAAAGTGAATCTGTACCACAGATGGAAGTGGGCTCCTTATATGTGCTCTTAAGTCTTTTGCTATATTAGATGATGAATAATTGATAAAATAAAATTAATTTATTTAGAATTGAAAAGTGTTTCAAACACTGATTATGATATGATAAAAGGACATACTTCCTTAAAGATTTAACACTTTAAACTCTTGAGACATTTGAATAATGTATGCATGTATGTTACAACTTTTGAAAATTTAGTATTAGCTTAGAAGGGTTAGTGGGTGAAAAATTTGAATTTCAATTCTGGGCAAGAAGTTTGAACTTGATATAAAAAGTAATATGATAACATAAAAGGAACAGTAAATTATCAGGTGGGAGGCCTACAGTCTGATTAAAGATATTCTTTGACTTGATGTAAATACTTAGAAAAGTCATTTTCCATCTCCAGGATATAGATTCCTCAATAATAAAATAAGGGTGTTTGATTATATGATCTCCAGAATCTGTTGTTATACTAAAATTCAAGGCTATATTCAAAGATTTTGGTTAAGCATTTCTAATGTCATACTATAAGTAATTAGGAAAATATGAGTTATTTATGAAAATCAGATTTTATAAGTTGGGTTTTTAAGAAAATATCTCTATGTGAAGAATGACATTTTCACATAAATTAATAACTCAAAAAATTTATGATTGAGAATTCTACTGAAGTTTTGCATTTTATCTCAAGGTTCAAGAGAGATCTGCTTCTATGCCTCACAACAAGGATCGTGTACATCGTGTCAAGTTCTCTTCAAGGTATGTATCTCTGATTTCTATATTCAGATTACTCTGATTTACTATCATATGGAATATTAATGCTTATTTATTTGACACTAGGTTCTATGTAAATTCAAAATTAAAATATTAGTGACAACATAGTCATCAATGATATCACTGGCCCATGTTTAAAACCACAAAACTGCAACAATCCATTAACTAGATCTTTCATATTTGGACATACTGCAATCTCAGTGTTATTTAGTTTGATGATTAGCTGGTAAGATTCACAATTTAATAGAAGGAACAACAGTGAATTCTTGAAAAGCTTTCAGTTAGTAATTTACAATAAAAAGATGTGATATTTTAGTGTATCAGGTATACTTCAATTACATATTTTATCATATACAACATGTACTACATGATAAAACACACATACAATTGATAACCTCAGCAATTGATAACTTCAATTACATATTTTATCATGTAGTACAGCTAATGCCACAGAATGGGCAAACCTGAAATGACTTATGCTGCTGCTGCTGCTAAGTAGCTTCAGTCGTGTCCAACTCTTAGCAACCCCATAGACTGTGCGACCCCAGAGATGGCAGCCCACTGGGCTTCCCCGTCCCTGGGATTCTCAAGGCAAGAACACTGGAGTGGGTTGCCATTTCCTTTTCCAATGCATGAAAGTAAAAAGTGAAAGTGAAGTCCCTCAGTCGTGTCCGACTCTTAGCGACCCCGTGGACTACAGCCTACCAGGCTCCTCCATCCATGGATTTTCCAGGCAAGAGTACTGGAGTGGGGTGCCATTGCCTTCTCTGAAATGACCTATAAGGAAAATCAAATCTAAAACTCAATATTATATCATTATTTTATACCAATCACTGTAATTTTTAACTCTATACTATTGATAATAATCACTAATTTTCAAAGATCATGTTTCATATTTTAGATGTTGTATGCCATGTGTTATGTTTGACTGCTAAATTTTAATATAGATGTTCCTTGAAAATCATACCCCCTCCAACTCCCAACTCATACTAGAGAGAACTTAGCCTATATTCATTCACTTAGTCATTCAGTGAATACTTACTGTATTCAAGATTCTGCACAGTATGGTCAGATGGCATAGAGCTGATAGTATTTAGTATGTATATTCCTGTCTTATTATTTTTTAAAACACCCATGAATTTATGTCATTTAGATTTAACTGGTAGACAGAAATCTTGAAAAAATTTAAAGCAAAATTGGGAACTTTCCCTTACTATGCATTCAGTGAATGAGTTGTCATGATCCTTCTGACAAAAAAAAGGAGAAATCAGTTTAGTTTTTGTGTATCTGTTTCGGCATCATGGGTATAATATAAAATCCGTATGACTATTAAATTGTTAAACATGGGTATATAAAAATTCAATATTGCTTTTAAACTGGTTTTGGTTGTTTTTTAATCACTAAAAGGTTTTTGAATTTATGTATAGCAAATATATTTACTTTAGATATGGTTACATTTATGAAACAAATTTAACTGAACCTTGAGTCTTTTCTGAAATTCAGGGTCATAGAAAAGACTCTTGTCTGTTCCAGGCCTAAATCAGTAATCAAAGTACTTCCTATATAGAAATTTCAAAGCAACTGTAAAATTTAGTAGTGCTTGTCCAAAGAAACTTTCTAAATATTCCCTGAATTTGAATCCTGAAAACCAAAGTGTCCTATCTATCTATTTATTCATGTATCTAATGCAGGATGACATTAAAAGTAATAAATTCCAAGCATTTGAAATAAAGATGGTAAAAGAATATTTAAAATAACAATAACTTAGCTTTTTATCATGTTAAAATCCTCACATACACTATAAATTTATGATTATTGCTGGTTTACCTAGGTAATGATAATGTCTGAATATTAGTTTAAAGAAACTTTATAGAAATTTTTGGAAATAAACATGATATGTGAAGGAAACATACTTGTATGGAGACAGTTTTTTTATATTTTAGAAATTGTTTCTCTTTTCTAGATAAAATAATAGATTTGCGGAAATTGGAAAATATTACTTAAGCTCTACTTCTTTCAGTTTGATATATACCCATATACTTAAAAGTTTGTTGGTCTTGATGTTGAGTTATACATTCCCTTTTTGAATGTTAGGACATGGCACATGCTTTTCTGTCTTTTCATTAGTGTTCCTCAGCGGTCTGTTTTGGAACAAGCTCAGAAGCCCATTGACATCAGACAAAGGAGTTCGCAAAATCCTCAAAATTGCCCAGCAGCATCAGGTGATTCAAAGCACAAAGTTTAAACAGTCAAAACGGAGTTAATGTTTAACAGTTTATTTTGCAAAAGTCAAGAAAGAATTTCAAGAAGGAATGAATCAATAGTGTCAGGGAGGCCAAGTAGGATGAAGACCAAGTCATTGGATTTGGCAGTCCTTTGAGAAATGGAGAGTAATTTTGATGACCTTTGAGAAATGGAGAGTAATTTTTCTGAAGGTTCTTTTTTCAGTTGGGTAGTAGTTAAGAATGTGTCTAGGGAGGTGGAGGGTTGGAGTTCAGCTTTAGTTTCTATACCATGTGTGAAAAATATGGGAAAGGAACTTGAGAGAGGACTCTCCAACAGGCTAAAATTTATAGACAGTCTTTAGAATATTGAGATATTAGATGGACTAGTTGTGGGCATGTGTTTTATTTATCAGTTTGTTATTTTACCTCCTCAAAGTAAAACATATACAGTATCTCATAAATGTTAAAAATTAATATAGTTACTTAAAATTAATAAAATCATAGCAAATAGCTTCACAAACTGTGATATGAATTTCAAATAAGTATTTTATGATGTACTTTTGAGAGAGTTTAAATGAATTATAGATTTATGAAATATCAGTATAAACAAAGTCAAAATTATGCCTTGGAACATAAAATCTAGCACTATCTACTTTTAAGCAATTCAAGTAAGTTAAGCATGGGGAAAATGACTGACTGAGTCCCCAGGTCACCTGTAAAAATATAGCATATAGATTTTATTAAAACGTTAATACTTAAATGAATATATAGGTATACTGTATGAAAATCAGATACTCAAAGACCTGAATTTTAGAGGTCATTCTTCTTCTTAGGAAACTCAGATAGTGATGTACTTTCTTTAAATAAGAGTGTCCCCTTGTGCAGAAATATTATCTTGTGAGAAATAAGACAAGCCTATGTGAAGAGAAACTTTAGCAATTTTTTCCCTCAGAATCTTTCTGGTTTGACCAGGGTTAATTTGCTAATACTAAAGAAGCAACTAAAAATTGAAGATTTATTCATATTGTATATTTTGAAATAAGGAAATTCTGGACTAGGCCCCAAAGCAGTTATGAACAGTGGTGGGAGAGAGAAAGGGAGAGTATCTATGTAGATAATAGCTAAGGTTCTTTTCAGCTCTAAAATTCTTTTATTGTGTGTGCTACATAGATGATTTGAAGTTCCTATAATATTACATACCTCATAATACAGGAAATCAGAAAACCTTACTACAAATTTGCCTCAAAATCTCATACATTCACTCAAACTTCTTACCTAGCCTAATGACACACCAAAACACTTGCAAGAAAATAGTTTTCTGCAGAAAGGTAATAAACTGCAAAGGTACAACAATGTCAGAAGGCATGAACACAAATTGTAAGATGTGTTCAGTATAATATCCTCAAAAGATAGTAATATTTTCAAATACATGCTTTTTGGAGTTTTAGTGTCAGTATTTTGGCTATATAAATATCAAAGCTGCAAATAAAAGAGAGAGAATACTATTTATCTTCAAAATCCAAGCACCCAAAAACAATACATAGGGACTTGAAGGTCCCCTTAGTGAAGCTTTTTCCAAGTAAACTCACCCAGATCTACTGATCTTTGAACCTAAATATTCTCACCCTGTTTTAACCATGGATGTTATTTACTATACCACAAACCTTAATATAAAAAATCCAGACTTCTGGGCAGAATTGCATTTTAAATGGAAAAATTTACACTATAAAATTGAACTGTGTGTTATGATACAGCTAGCGAATGTGGCTATTAAAATTAAAACTAAAATGAAAATGAAGTTAAATTTAAAATTCAACCCCCCAGATACACTGGCCATATTTCAAATGCTCAAAAGCTATGCGTGGATAGTGGCTAATGTATTGGACAGTGCAGATACTGAACATTTCTGTTACTGCAGAAAGTTGTATTGCATAGTGCCTCTATAGAAAGGCTCACAGTTTTATAAAAAGGGCTAAGATTTGTCACTTTTCAGTTGTTCATGTCGCAACTGTATTGCAGTTGAGGATATATCATTGAGTGGAAATTGGGGGATTAAGACTGAAGAGTCAACTCTCCTGTTGAAATTTTTGTTTAAACTATCATCTTCTATACACCGTTGGGCTCTTTTTCTACTGGTTATTAGGGGAGGCCAGAAATACCACCCAGCCCTTACTGCTCTTGATGCATTCTCTTTTTCTCATGGGACTATCTGCATACCAGTCTTACTATGTACCTTTTTACACAAAAATATTCAGCAAGTATATATTTAATATTAAAAGCAAAAAAGCCATGTAGTCTAACAGAACAAACTTTGAGTCTCTCTCTACCTGTGAAAACAGAACATAGGATCTTGGCCCCATAAGAATTTATCAAGTGATCTCTCCTGAACGGAAAGAGGCTACAAGAAAAATACCAAGAGATTGAAGTGGTTCACTATAAAAATGAAGATAATGGCTGTGATTACCACTGTTACTAATGTCTTTTTGGCACTCTACAGAATCTTCTTCTGAGGAAGCAAGTCCTGTGATCAGGAGGAGGTCCCAGTCATCACCACCTTATTCTACCATTGATCAGAGTTTGCTGGTTGATATTCATGTAGGTTTCCATCTTAACTCTTAACATATTTATATTTGTTCTCTTTAATCTTCAATTTCTTTTGACTTACATATTTTCATCTTCATTTGAGGGAAAGGTTAAAGTGTTGAGTTTTTAAAGTAATCTTTCAAATATAGATTTCTATTGTTATATCAGCATGCAGAATATGAAATCTAGAAATGACATTTGATATGTAAAAATATTTAATTGATCATAAAATATTTTATTTTCACATTCCAGTATCAGAATATATTTGACAGAGGAGAGATAAAAATCTGCTTGTAGAAGCGTTAGCTCAAATTAAGAAGTACAGTTTAAATGCTCATTTTTTGTCTAATATCATTTCTTAGAAGATGAGGCAATGCATAAAGATTAAAAAAATAGTGAAAAATGAAATGCCTTCTAATTTCATAAATAAAAAGACCTTCTAGTTATTTTATACTTTAATGCTTTCAGATCATTCTGTTTTACTTTTGCAATTACCTCTACCCTACTATACATACACCCCTTTCAGATTGCTCAGAGATTGCTTATAGGACATTATGTGTGTATGTGTGTATGTGTGTGTGTCTGTGTTAGTCACTCAGCTGTGTCCAACTCTTTGTGGCCACGTGGACTGAGGTCCATGGGATTTTACAGGCAAGAATATTGGAGTGGGTTGCCATTTTCTTCTCCAGGAGATCTTCCCAACCCAGGGATTGAACCTGGGTCTTCTTCATTGTAGGTAGATTTTTTTTAAGGTGGATTTATGTTGGTTTGCTTCTTAGAAGTGTTTGCAGCTGGGAGGGATTGGGGGCAAGAGGAGAAGGGGACGACAGAGGATGAGATGGCTGGATGGCATCACTGACTCGATGGACGTGAGTCTCAGTGAACTCCGGGAGTTGGTGATGGACAGGGAGGCCTGGCGTGCTGTGATTCATGGGGTCGCAAAGAGTCAGACACGACTGAGCGACTGATCTGATCTGATGTTGTATAAAACTAGAGAGGGGAAATTAACACGTTAATTTTAAGAGCTATGTGTTAATCCCAATATCAATGGATAAAACAAATGGAAAATAGTGACACTCTTCTGTAGAGTGTCAAATCATCTGTCTTCTTCTCCAACACCAAAACACTCTTCTCCAAAACAAAACTAGAATGTCTAGTTCTCAGCAGGTAAGTAGAGCTAATTAAAAACAAAGTGAGTAAATTTTGTCCTGTGTGATCTAGAAAGGCCATTAAGGATCACAGCCTGAGGTTTGGGTTTTGGCAGCTCATCCTTACAAAAATGTTGGCTCTACCTAATGAGTGAACATCTTCATTTCAGTTGAAAATATATTTTAAAATATTGTCAGCTTGGAAGCTTTCCAATCTAGAAGAAAATGAAAAGCTACTAGAGACTACATTAATCTTTCTTGTGCACACAGGTTCCAGATGGATTTAAAGTAGGAAAAATATCACCCCCCGTTTACTTGACAAATGAATGGGTAGGCTATAATGCACTATCTGAAATCTTCCGGAATGACTGGTTGACTCCTGCACCTGTTGTTCAGCCACCTGAAGAGGATGGTGATTATGTTGAACTTTATGATGCTGGTGCTGATACTGATGGTGATGATGATTCTAATGATGCTTATGAAGATAGTTATGACCATGACAATGGCAGTGATGAGTTGAATGACCAGCTTGATCAGGCTAATGATGTTGGTGAAGACCATTATGATGATGACAATGATGAGGTTATTGATGACAAAGGCAATAATCCTGATGATGCTTCTAGCTGGCCAAGGTTGGTTTTCTTGGATTACTTGCATTGTCCATGTTTCATAATTTCAGAACAATTTGTATCTTTGGTTTACCTTTAAAATTTATCACCAGGAGGGTGAATGAATTGTATTTGCATATTAGTAAATGGTCGATTTTCAATAATAGGTTTTTAAATTATTTTATTAAAAATTATTTTAATACAAAACACTTAATTTTGCATTTCTTTTAATATTATACTTTATTAGCATTCAACTCTTTATTAGGTTCTTTATAACTGGGATTATCTGGGTGTTTCTCTTAAAATTAATGCTACTGGATCATTCTGCCCTGTAAAATACAATGAGTGTGATAAATGGGGTGACAAATTAAGTAGTGTGCTTCTTAATAATTGTAAGTTGAAGCCCTGATATTTAGGGCTTTAGAGAACAAAATCTCTAAATTTGCTGAGCATATTTAATACCCACTTGATAGTTTTAAGCTCCAACTTACTAACATCCTTGAGACTCTGAAAACTGAAGAACTAAATTCAATGCTCATTCAGTTTTATCTTCTTATAGAGTAGCTACTCAAAGTGATAATATTTAGTCAAGTATTGTTTTTGGCATACCACCAGTTCTCTGCTATACATATAGTTACTTGGTCCTGCTTTATAAACAGCCAATGTGTTCTTATTTTACATTTGCTTATGGTTTGTATTTAAACTGCTCTTAAAGATGATTCATTAACATAGTATATTTTTGTATTTTTAGAAAAATAACAGTGGGAAAATTGTTTGCTTTATAATATTGAAATTCATATTTTGTTTTGTTAATTTTCAACTGTTACCAAGGCTTTATATGACAGAACAGACTACAGATTATTCAACATTTTTTCTTTTTTTTTTTTTACCAAGAAAACTACCAGGAATTCTGATCTCAAATTCATTTGCTTTTAGAATTATCATAGTTACTTATTTATGTTGTCTCTTATGCAAAAGATTATTGAGACATTTTGCTAAGCTTGGTGGTCCTAGCAAGTAATTAAGTGACTATATTAACTAAATGAGATCTATATTACTAAACTTCCTGGTGATAGTAGTAGAAAAATCAATGAAAATCTGTTGCAGAATGGATGATACACATGTTAGAAGATCAAGGCATGTGTTTAAATTAACATAAATTAAATATAAGAAATATTCAAATATGTTATGGTTGAGCCAAAAATATGGGCTTGATCATTCATGTGGCTGTGAAGTTGCTAATGTATGAAATAATCTATGATTTAAGAAAAAAACATATTATTACTGCTAACCTAATACATGTTCCTAATACATCCTTTTCCATCTGTCATGCAAATGTAGGCAGGGAGTTGATGGTGACTATGATGTTAATTCAATATTAAGATTGACAGGACATAGGGACATTTTTCATATCTATATCATACCAGTAGTGTTCACATAGAGCAAAAACATGCCTGGAGATGATACATATGTGTTAGTCAACCTAATTTTGTTTCATTTGTTGACATTTATTTTCGTTGGGTGACTTTCTATCATTAACTGAATCTTGTTATCAGGCCAAGCTGTGGCAGAGGCAGAAGCTACAAGCAAGATGGTAAAGATGGAAGTGATAGAGGAGAAGGATCTTTCAGCAGCTATGGAAGTCAGAGAGTTAATAGAAGCCATGGAGGAAGTGCAGCCAGTGGGGACAGTGCAGCCATTGGAGACCATGAAGAACACACAGCGAATGTAGGCAGTGGAAGAAGAGGCAAGGAGAGTAATGGAAATGAGGGAGTCAGTGGAACCAATGAAGAAAGTGAAGCCCAAGAACTGAATGGAGGAGAAAATTGCTCAGAGACAGATGATCCAATATTGGAGAGACCAGTATTCCAGGAATTTGAACATCAACTAGAGGTAATACACCATTTGAAAAGGAGAATGAATTCATCTCTTTGTAAATGCATTTATTCATGTGATATGTCATATTTCCAGCCATTACAAATATATTTTAAACTTCTATTCCAAAGTCTTAACATTTTAAATTATATCTGTAGATACATCTTTATTTCTTCTAATTTGGATGCTTCCTATTTTCTTCCAAGAACAAAAATATCTTATTTGTCCACCTTTATTACTCAGATCATATGCTTGGGATCAGTTCAGTTCAGTCACTCGGTCATGTCCAACTCTTTGTGACCTCATGGACTGCAGCACACCAGGCTTCCCTGTCCATTACCAACTCTCAGAGCTTACTCAAACTCATATCCATCAAGTCGGTGATGCCATGCAACCTTCTCATCCTCTTTTGTCCCCTCCTCCTCTTGCCTTCAATATTTCCCAGCATCAGGGTCTTTTCAAATGAGTCAGTTCTTCACATCAGGTGGCCACAGTATTGGAGTTTCAGCTTCAGCATCAGTGCTTCCAATCAATATTCAGGACTGATTCCTTTAGGATTGACTGGTTTGATCTCCTTGCAGTCCAAGGGACTCTCAAGAGTCTTCTCCACCACCACAGTTCAAAAGCATCAATTCTTCTGCACTCAGCTTTCTTCACAGTCCAACTTTCACATCCATACATAACCACTGGAAAAACCATACCTTTGACTAGATGGACTTTTGTCGGCAAAGTAATGTCTCTGCTTTTCAATATGCTGTCAAGATTGGTCATAGTTTTTCTTCCATGGAGCAAGCATCTTTTAATTTCATTGCTGCAGTCACCACTAAAGTGATTTTTGAGCCCAAGAAAATGGTCTGTCACTGTTTCCATTATTTCCCCATCTATTTGCCATGAAGTGATGGGACCAGATGCCATGATCTTAGTTTTTTGAATGTTGAGTTTTAAGCCAGAATTTTCACTCCCCTCCTTCACTTTCATCAAGAGGAAATGGCAAATGGAGAAGGGAATGAAGAAGGAAATGGAGAAGGAAAAATGGAGAACTCCATGAACAATATGCTTGGGATAGTGTCTCTTAATACATACATTTTTTCTGGGAGATTTTTATTGTGATAGAATACACGTAACAGAAAGTTTCACATTTTAACTATTTTTAAGTGTACAGTTCAATGGAGTTAAGTACATTCACAGTGTTGTACAATCATTAATACTAGTAATTTCTGGAGATTTTTTATCACCTCAAACAATAAACTCCCCATTATCCTCCAAAGTTCCCAATAACCTCCATTCTACTTTTGTATAGGTACCTTATATGAGCAGAATCACACAATATTTGTCTTTTTCTGTCTGTCTCAGCATAATATTTTCAAGGTTCATCCATTTAGCATCATATATCAGAATTTCCTTCCTTTTTAAGGCTTAATAAATAGTATGAATACATCACATTTTTTTTATCCATTCATCTTTTGATAGACACTTGAGTCATTTTCATCTTTGGCTGCTGTGAACATTGCTGTACAAGTATCTGTTGTTGGATCTGCAGTTTTTAGTTCTTTGATCTGTATACCTAGGAATGGAATTATTAGCTTGTATTTTAACTTTTTGAGGAACTGTTAACACAGACAATTTAAACGGAAGTAATGTACTGTGTTTAGACAATGATTTTGACATTCAAAAAACATTTACTGACTTTATAGGTAAGTTTTAAAATACTCAAATAGCTTCACAGATGGTAGATAAATAGGAATTATCACAGAGAAGATTTCTTGAAACATGTGCTATTTGAAATAGTTCTTGACAAATGTGGAGTATTGGATATCTGAAAACAGAGCTGAGATTCCAGACAGAAGAATTATCATGCCAATTTACTTCCCCAGCCCATTGTCCTATCATACAAACTAACTTAGAAGATGCCTTGCTCTTTCATGAATTAATGACCCTATGCCAGAAATTTTCTCTGTCTATATGGCTTCCCCTTACCTCTTCTCTGCTTTTGAACTAGTCATCCTTCATGACCCAACTCATACTATGTTTAATCCATCCTTGACAACTGTTCTTCACCTACTCATCCAGTCCCAGGGTCCAACCTCAGGCTTGGGTTATGGTAGGTATACAGTAATTATGGTAAGAAATCAAGGAAGAATCAACAAAATTAGAAATGAAAATGGAGAAATCACAACAGACAACACAGAAATACAAAGGATAATAAGAGACTACTATCAGCAACTATATAACAATAAATGGACAACTTGGAAGAAATGGACGAATTCCTAGAAAAGTATAACCTTCCAAAACTGAACCAGGAAAAATAGAAAATCTTAACAGACTCATCACAAGCACGGAAATCGAAACTATAATCAAAAGTCTTCCAACAAACAAAAGCCCAGGACCAGATGGCTTCACAGCTGAATTCTACCAAAACTTTAGAGAAGAGCTAACACCTATCACTACAGATGGTGACTGGAGCCATGAAATTAAAAGACGCTTACTCCTTGGAAGGAAAGTTATGACCAACCTAGATAGCATATTCAAAAGCAGAGACATTACTTTGCCAACAAAGGTCCGTCCGTTCAGGGCTATGGTTTTTCCTGTGGTCATGTATGGATGTGAGAGTTGGACTGTGAAGAAGGCTGAGTGCCGAAGAATTGATGCTTTTGAACTGTGGTGTTGGAGAAGACTCTTGAGAGTCCCTTGGACTGCAAGGAGATCCAACCAGTCCATTCTGAAGGAGATCAGCCCTGGGATTTCTTTGGAAGGAATGATGCTAAAGCTGAAACTCCAGTACTTTGGCCACCTCATGCAAAGAGTTGACTCATTGGAAAAGACTCTGATGCTGGGAGGGATTGGGAGCAGGAGGAAAAGGGGACGACAGAGGATGAGATGGCTGGATGGTGTCACTGACTCGATGGACATGAGTCTCAGTGAGCTCTGGGAGTTGGTGATGGACAGGGAGGCCTGGCGTGCTGCGATTCATGGGGTCGCAAAGAGTCGGACACGACTGAGCGACTGATCTGATCTGATCTGATCTGAACATCTGTCCTACTCAAACTCTTCTAGAATTGCAGAGGAAGGTAAACTACCAAACTCATTCTATGAGGCCACGATCACCCTAATACCAAAACCAGACAAAGATGCCAAAACAAGAAAACTACAGGCCAATATCACTGAAGAACAGAGATGCAAAAATCCTCAACAAAATTCTAGCAGACAGAATCCAACAACATATTAAAAAAATCATGCATCATGACCAAGTGGGCTTTTATCCCAGGGATGCAAAGATTCTTCAGTATTTGCAAATCAATCAATGTGATACACCACATTAACAAACTGAAAGAAAAAAACATATGATGATCTCAATAGATGCAGAGAAAGCCTTTGACAAAATTCAACATCCATTTATGATTAAAAAAAAAACACCCTTCAGAAAGCAGGCACAGAAGGAACATACCTCAACATAATAAAAGCCATATATGATAAACCCACAGCAAACATTGTCCTCAGCAGTGAAAAATTGAAAGCATTTCCCCTAAAGTCAGGAACAAAACAAGGGTGCCCACTCTTACCACTACTATTGAACATAGTTTTGGAAGTTTTAGCCACAGCAATCAGAGAAGAAAAAGAAATAAAAGGAATCCAGATTAGAAAAGAAGTAAAACTCTCACTGTTTGCAGATGACATGATTCTCTGCATAGAAAACCCTAAAGACACCACCAGAAAATTACTAGAGCTAATCAATGAATAGAGTAATGTTGTAGGATATAAAATTACCACACAGAAATCCCTTGCATTCCTATACACTAACAATGAGAAAACGGAAAGAGAAATTAAGGAATCAATTCCATTCACCATCACAATGAAAAGAATAAAATACTTAGGAATAAATCTACCTAAAGACACAAAAGACCTATATATACAAAACTATAAAACACTGATGAAAGAAATCAAAGAGGACACAAATAGATGGAGAAATATACCATGTTCATGGATTGGAAGAATTAATATAGTGAAAATGAGTATACTACCTAAAGCAATCTATAGATTCAATGCAATCCCTATCAAGCTACCAATGGTGTTTTTCAGAGAACTAGAAGAAATGATTTCACAATTTGTATGCAAATGCAAAAAGCCTCAAATAGCCAAAGTGATCTTGAGAAAGAAGAATGGAACTGGAGGACTCAACCTGCCTGACTTCAGACTATGCTACAAAGCTACAGTCATCAAGACAGTATGGTACTGACACAAAGACAGAAACATAGATCAATGGAACAAAATAGAAAGCCCAGAGATAAATCCATGCACCTATGGGCACCTTATCTTTGACAAAGGAGGCAAGAATATACAATGGAGAAAGACAATCTCTTTAACAAGTGATGCTGGGAAAACTGGTCAACCACCTGTAAAGAAAAAAACTAGAACACTTTCTAACACCATATACAAAAATAAACTCAAAATGGATTAACGATCTAAATGTAAGACCAGAAACTATAAAACTCTAGAGGAAAACATAGGCAAAAAACTTTCTGACATAAATCACGGCAGGATCCTCTATGACCCACTTCCCAGAGTAATGGAAATAAAAGCAAAAATAAAAAAATGGGACATAATTAAACTTAAAAGCTTTTGCACAACGAAGGAAACTATAAGCAAGATGAAAAGACAGCCTTCAGATTGGGAGAAAATAATAGCAAATGAAGCAATTGACAAAAGAATTAATCTCCAAAATATAAAAACAGCTCATGTAGCTCAATAGCAGAAAAACAAACAATCCAATGCAAAAGTGGGCCAAAGAAGTAAACAGACATTTCTCCAAAGAAGACATACAGATGGCTAACAAACGCATAAAAAGATGCTCAGCATCACTCATTATCAAAGAAATGCAAATCAAACTACAATGAGGTACCTTCTCACACCCGTCAGAATGACTGCTATCCAAAAGTCTACAAACAATAAATGCCAAAGGGAACTCTCTTACACTGTTGGTGGGAATGCAAACTAGTACAGTCACTATGGAGAACAGTGTGGAGATTCCTTAAAGAACTGGAAATAGAACTGCCATATGACTCAGCAATCCCACTGCTGGGCATATGCACCAAGGAAACCAGAATTGAAAGTGACGTGTACCCCAATGTTCATCACAACACTGTTTACAATAGCCAGGACATGGAAGCAACCTAGATGTCCATCAGCAGATGAATGGATAAGAAAGCTGTGGTATATATACACAATGGAACTTTACTCAGTTATTTAAAAAAATGCATTTGAATCAGTTCTAATGAGGTGAATAAAACCAGAGCCTATTATACAGAATGAAGTAGGTGAGAAAGAAAAACACCAATACAGTATACTAATGCACATATATGGAATTTAGAAAAATGGTAATGATGAGCGTATATGTGAGACAGCAAGAGAGACACAGATATGAAGAACAGACTTTTGGACTCTGTGGGAGAAGGCAAGGGTGGGATGATTTGAGAGACTAGCATTGAAACATGTATATTACCATATGTAATAGATCACCAGTCCAAGTTTGATGCATGAAACAGGGCACTCAAAGCCAGTGCACTGAGACAACTCTGAAGGATGGGATGGGGAGGGAGATGGGAGGGGTTCAGCATGGGGGACACATGTACACCCATGGCTGATTCATGTCAATGTATGGCAAAAACCACTGCAATATTGTAAAGTAATTAGCCTCCAATTAAAATTAATTAATTAATTAAAAAAGAAATCAAGGAAGGAAAGAAACAAAACAAACAAACAAAAAAACTCCCTAGGAAGTTTTTCTTTCCAAGGTAGGAAGAAATTCCCTAGATGATTTCCAATGGGAAAGCAATATCAGTAAAAAGGAATCTATATCTGCCTGACTGTCTGTCAGTCTATCTGCTTGTCTTTCTATCTACCCATCTGCTCATCCATCCTAGTAGGTAGCTCTTACCTACCTACCTACTTATCTTAATTAAAGACATTAAAACAAGATGTCCCAGCATGGTTTTCATAGCACCCCTGGGTATCTCCAGTTATCTTAAGAAATGTTTTAAACATTTGCGGAGAGAATAGATCTTCCTTTCATTTTCATTTTAAAAGGACATGTTGGCATATAATACTTTTATGGTAGGAAAGGTCATAAAAACAAATTTTTGGTAGGACAGGATAACTGTATCAATGCCAAGAATCACTGTTTATACATAAAAGAAATGCTTATTTGCAAACAGGCTTACCAAAAAGAATTGGTATGTTTTGCCATCGGATATGGCATCCCACATAAATTCTGTCACATTTTGTGACTTTATCCTTGAATTTCTTATCTGTAAGTCAATAGAATCTAGCTAGACCTTCACTGAAGCATTTTTGCAGTCTTGAAATTGTGTTGGTTGATTTTCTATCATTAGCTTTGTCCTTTGACAAAATGAAATTGAATCCAGCACAATAGTACTTTTTTATTTTTGCATGCAGCTATTTGAAATAATGTAACTGAAAGCATAAGGTTTGGAATCAGACAGACTTTGGCTTCAAACTTTAATCCCCCTAATTATTTATATTACCTTGAATAGATTGTTTAACTTCAATAAGCTTTAGTTTCCTTATAAGTAAAAGGGAGATAATCAAACTTACTTTTGGTGTTGTTGCAAGGATTCACAACAATCTGTAAATAAGATGCCTAACAGGATATCTGATGCATAGTAAAATTTCCACAAATTTTAAGTCCCCAAATTATATAGCTGAGGATTTCATGCTCCATTAATTTCTGTTCTGACATCAGTTGTCTCACTATAAGTTAGTTCTTTCTTTTCTGCTAACATTATTGAGTTCTACTGGTAAATGTGGGTTTTATAAGGATCAAGAATTACAGATGTTACAAAATTTGCATTCCCTCTTTCAAGTAACCCCTAGGCATCTTACATTTCTCTCCCTGTTAATTTCTTAATAAAGTCAATATCAATTTTTGATCATCTTTTAGGAGTCAGGTGGTAGAAGTGAGGCCTCAAATGCCATTGCCCCAGGTGCTGCACCCGCAGTACCTGATGCTGAGAATGACACTGTGGACATATCAGAAGTATCAACAGAATCAGGTTTCTCTGCCAACCACTCATCTCCCTCCAATGATTCTGAAAGGACTGCAAATGCTGACTTTGCCAGTGCCATCTGTAAGTGTATTTAATATAATCTTCAAATGCTGCAGTCTATTCCATATTAAATACAGTTTGTCAAAAACCACTGGTTCATTATCAGAAAAGAAGTCATTCTGATACTCAGTGACATAAATTCAGATGGATTTTTAAAAAATCTACTCTTCACTAAATCTTTATAGCACCTAAATTCAAACTATAATTGAGAAATTGGCTCCCTCATCTGGATTTCATTTGATATCTAATCACAGTAACTTGAAATGCATTCATATACAGAAATATATTCTGTCTTGATTTGTGTCATCTGATGATTTATGAATTATAGAAATGATAGCTCCATAAAAAATAAAATACAATAAAGGAAAAGGAATTTTTCTAAGCTGTGTCTCATTTGTAAAAACACTCAAGTGCGTATGGTGTACACACTAGTAAGTTCTCTCAATATCTTCTCTTCACAGTATATGCTGGATTAGTGGAAGTACCTGAGAAATCATCTAAGCGACCCTCTGACGTTAATGTTAACCCATTATATGTCTCTTATGAATGTAAAAAACCACTAATCCATATGTATGAAAAGGAATTCACTTCTGAGATCTGCTGTGGTTCTTTGTGGGGTAAGTTTGATTTCTTAAAACTGAGTTGTGTTTTAAAGAGTACATTTTTATCTATATAAAAACTAGTGTAAAAGCACAGATATAAAATATGTATTTGCTATTGACAAACTGTTTTCAGGGCTTCCCTGGTGACTCAGATGGTAAAGAATCTGCCTGCCATGCAGGAGACCTGGGTTTGATCCCTGGGTTAGAAAGATCCCCTGGAGAAGGGAATGCCAACCCGCTACAGTATTCTTGCCTGGATAATCGCCATGGACAGAGGAGCCTAGTGGGCTACAGTTCATGGGGTTGCAAAGAGTCGGACATGACTGAGCGACTAAGCACAACTGTTTTCAATTATGCATACATGCTAAGTCACTTCAATCCTATCTGACTCTGTGACCCTGTGGACCATAACCCACCAGGCTTCTCTGTCCAAGTGATTATCCTGGCAAGAATACTAGAGTGGGTTGCCATGTCCTCCTCATTTCCATGTATGTGTGTGTGTGTGTGTGTGTGTGTTTGTATGTGTTATTAAACATGCATATACACATGTATGTACACACAGAGAGAGCAGTTAACTTGCTTATTTATTTTCACTCAGTGCAGTTTGGTGTTTGAATTACTCCCTCTCCTGTTCATTCTGTTTTTCTTTATAACCTGAATTAACTTTGCTAAAATATAAAATTGGACTAGGTTATAATTATTTGAAAATTCAAGCTTAGTATTTTCAATTTGTGATAGAATGCAATGTATAATACCTAATGAGATTATTGCAAGAAGTTTCTTCAAAAGTTCTTGTTTTTAAAATATCTTGAGGATTTGTAGACAAAATTCCTTGTATAATATCTTAACTTTAATAGACTAATTCAATCCTTTATTCAAGGAGAATTTTAACCACTTGGTAATTCTGAGACAGTTTTTTACCTGAAGCCAGTCTGAATCATAAATGAAATAGAATAAATTAATGCAAGGAAGTGAAAAATCCAAAATAAATGCCAACCTCCAACCTGCAGTTTCATAGATTTTGCTTAATGTATGATTGAACAGGGGACAGAATTTTAAATTAAAAATAGAGCAGTGTAGCAAATATTACAGATTTGCAGAAAAAAAAGCCATCCTCAAAGTTCTACTAATGTAATGTGTCAGATAACAAGAAAGCAAAGTTTACTTCATTATCATTTCAGTCAGGCAACTACCCAGAGATGAGCTTCATGTCTAGTAACCCATTTTTATAACTTGTGATTTTATATTTTAAAATATAAAAGATTTTAGTATGTGTCATCATGGTAGAACAAGATGCCCCAAATGGCCGCTGCCAGTGTCTCAGTCCCCAGGGGTGTCCCAACTGCTTCTGTCTCTCCAAGGGGATTCTCCAAGATCAACAAGTGGGTCTGACCCAGGCACCTTTCAAACCACCGTGTCTGCCTTGAAACTTGAAGCATATGAGATTTTGTGTATGCCCTGTAAAAATGGAATTTCTTTTACTTATGGCCCTTCAGCTCTCCTGAAAATAAGCCCCACTTGATTTTCAAAACCAATTGTTCTAGGAGCTCATCTTCCCAGTGCCAGACCCCCGGGCTGGGGAACCCAATGTGCATCTTGGATGCCAAACTCCTTGGGCAGAACCTCTTGTTTATGAGTCATCAGCTCTTGAATATGAGTCTTTACTAAACTGCATCTCTGTCATTCCTTCCCATCTTGTTGTGGCTCCTTCTTTATGTCTTTAGTTGCAGAAAATCTTCCTGCTAGGCTTTAGGTCATTCTCATAGACAGTTGCTCTGTAAATAGTTGTAATTTTTGTTTGCCCATGGAAAGAGGTGTGTTCAGAGTCTTTCTACTCCACTGTCTTGATCCTGACCCCCATATGAAGTGCATTCTAAATTTAGTTGAATCTTCTATTTTAGTCTTCTCATTCAGTCTTTAAACAGTGCTTATATTTTAATGAATACAGCCAGCACACAAATAACAGAGTATAGGAATGTAAATATATGAAATAGGAACGAATTTTATAGACATTCAGCAATATAAGTTTTTTAATATATGCATGAACACAGAATCACCCAATTTTAAAATAATTTGCATATAATTATTTAAAAGTATTAAATCGCTGTTATAGTTAGGAATGAGAAACCAACAAGAGGGAAGGGATATACGTGTACCTATGGCTGATTCAAACCTATGTTGAGGTTTGACAGAAAACAACAAAATTCTGTAAAGCAATTATCCTTCAATTAAAAAATAATTAAAATTTTAAAAAAGACTATATATACTAGGCCTCATGAATATTTAATAGTAACTTTCAAAAGAGTTGACTGATTTTTGTAAAGTATGGGACATTACTAAAAGGTACTAACATATACACAAAGTTCTATCTGTGTGATGGCATACCAGACACCAGCCAGTGGAATATTATCAGAAGGTGTTATTTTCTATATTTTAATGAAAATAAATTTGTTCTGTTAGTAGAGAGTTCCCTGTTACACAAAATGAAGTCAACAGTAGCTTAAAATGACAAACATCACCTTTACATAGATCAGCTCACTGGAGGAGCAAGAATACTAATATAAATGTAATTATAAAAATGTAATCTGAGCTAATATAGCACTTTTCTTTTTGTATATGAACAGGAGTGAATTTACTGTTGGGAACTCGATCGAATCTGTATCTGATGGACAGAAGTGGAAAGGCAGACATTACTAAACTTATAAAGAGAAGACCATTCCGTCAGATTCAAGTTGTAGAGCCACTCAATTTGCTGATTACCATCTCAGGTTTGTTTAAGAACTAAAATTAGCTGAGTTATTATGCAGATTAATTAGGTTGTAAACTGGGCTAAAGACTTTCTCAAGTGAAAGTGTTCCGAGGAAAGCACTGTAAATATAATTTTTAATTGGGACACCAGGCTTTCCTACTTGCATTTTCTTAACTATTTACAATTTAAACTTCTGACTCTCCTTTGATGTCTGGATATTTGATTGCAATGTACCTCTACTAGGTCAGGGAAAGGAAAAACCATGCCATTTGCATCCTATCAGGTCTTCTGTCAATAACCATGTACAACTTTGGAAGTCACAGCTTCAGCCACCCATGCACTCACCACCACAGTAACCTCCAGTATATACCTTTCCTGTGATGTGTTAGAAGCAACAAGGAACAAAGAGGCCAATAACTGGATAAAAATGAGAGTCTGTTGTACCTACCACAGCCCTATAATAAGGGTCTACAGATAGGGCTAGTAACAAGAATGGATCCTCTATTCTTCCCACATAGTAGTAGAACTTTTTAGTTTGAGTCAGTCAGAGCCTGAACCTTGGAATATGAGAGATCAAGTATATGGATGTTAATAATTATTGTGATTACTAAACAGTACTTGGTATCAGAAAAGCACTAACATTAATGCTGACTTTAGGCAAAAAATTACTCTTGAAAAAGATTGGAAAAAAATGTTAAATGTTTTAACTATAGGATAAAATGATGCTAATCACAGTAATTTTATGTGCTTATATACTTCCTGTCTATACCTAATAATGATATTTCACATTAACTAATGATTATGTATAGTCCTAAATATGATTAATGTTGCTTTAAGTTTTGGTTAGAGAAAATCCCCTAGAAATATATACCAAAGTATCATGATTTTTTAAATCATTTTTCATGGCCATTCATTTATAATTGTTTGAGGCACATGGAAGCAACATTTAGTTTTTGAATACATCTGGATGGCTTGCAGGCTGCACATCTGGATAACAGATTTCTTTTTCTCCAGCTTTCTCTAACCCAAATATTCTCTTTTTATTGCTGAAGTTTCTCTTAAATGTGGATTATTTTTGCATAAGATAGTACAGAGAATGTTAGTATAGAAAGATACCTGATAGTTTGGAGCTCAACTTTGTTATTTGAGAACAGAATGACAATAGATATAGATACTTGAATTCTAACACTACTGAAAAATGATTAAAAATATGTTTAAGATTACATGAATAAGAATCTTAATGTTGGGCCTAGAAATCTTATAGTCTTTAAATGACTATAAAGTACTATATATGAAAATAAATGTGTGATTTTAATGGCTTGTTTTTCTGAAAGAACTGTAAGAATTTGATGGGATTTACAATTAGAAAAATAACATTAAAGATAGATTGGGCTGAGAAAAAGTAATAAACCATTGGATTTCTTTGTAAGTTTACTGGAATGAAAGAGTACAGAGAGAGACACCCATCTCACTGGCTGAGGATGCCTAACAATCAGTACACCAGACATATCTTCTCATATATGCACACTACCAGAGATAGCTTCTAGGTCTCTGAGTCCCAAAAAACTCATGGCTTAAATTAAAAGCTAAGGAACAAATGAATGGATGGTAATTCTGTTGCCCACATAGTAGTAGTCTTAACCTGTTCCAAAGAAGTATTGTACATTCACTTCTACATTGATAGCTGGTAGACACTTCAGCTATTTCTTGGAAGTGAGAGACTAAAAGAAACTTTGCTATCATATTTCCAAACTCTAAAGGGGAAACTCAATGCAGTATAGTTTTTTAAAACTGCTTTTTACTTTAATTAAAAGATTTGATTAAAAAGACAAAATACCTTTACCTTTTTTTGTTCTTCTAATATGTAAAAAAAAAAGAAAAAAGACTGAATTAAAACACTGTGTCTTTTCTTATCTATCAGGCCGTAAGAACAGACTTCGAGTGTATCATTTGACGTGGCTGAGAAATAAGATTTTGAATGATGATCCAGAAAGTAAAAGAAGACAAGAGGAAATGCTCAAAACAGAAGAAGCCTGCAAATCAATTGATAAGTTGACAGGCTGTGAACACTTCAGTGTCCGTAAGTCTCATTTCACATTTGTTTTTGTTGTTATTGTTTAGTCATTGCCATGTCCAACTCTTTTGTGACGTCTTGGACTGTAGCCTGCCAGGCTCCCTAGTCCTTTGAATTTCCCAGGCAAGAATACTGGAATATGTTGCCATTTACCTCAGCTATATAAATTTTGCCTCCTTTCATTTGGTGAAGTACATTCTTGTGAAAGGTAAAGTAGAGAAAGGAAAACATTTGCAACTTCAAATACAAAAATGAGTAAATTTCTCTGAGACATCTTTCAAGTCTTTTATGTCACAATAATGGCTGTTATTGAAAAAATATTGATTGACTGAAATAGCTATTGAAGTTAAATTTGGTTTACTTTTCCTCCTTTCTTCCCTTCCCACTCACTCTAATTAGTTCACATTAACTGATGTTTCTTCCTGCTTCTATTTAACTTCAATTGTATAAATGTTAATGTGTCTTCAGTAACCTGCAAGATTTATATGACATTGTCTTTCCTTGGAGCAGCAATAAAATAGAATCCCATAATGATTCCTTTTTTAAAAATTGGAAAATCCCTCTTAATACTGACCAAGAAACTTTACCATGAGTCAAAAAGAAAATTTATCAATTATCTGCTGGCTCTCATTCCCACTTATGATATTCATGAGTATAATTGCAAAATATTTCCTGTCTGATTAGTGTGTTTTCATATCCCCTGTGTCTTCACAACCATCCACTGTGGAATGGAGTAACAAATCCAGGGTCTCAGAGTCCTGCTGTCATCTCTCAACAACTTGGAAGTAATGTTTTCCCATTCTTTCTATTTCTGAAGCAAATCCCCTCTACTCTTAGCCTTTTTTTTCTTCTTTCCTCTTTACTAATTGTCTATCAGTCAGAACTAGTGGCATAGGTAAGAGATAGTTGGAATCATATGAGTTCAGAGAAGGCAATGGCACCCCACTCCAGTACTTTTGCCTAGAAAATCCCATGGACAGAGGAGCCTGGTAGGCTGCAGTCCATGGGGTCGCTAGAGTCGGACACGACTGAGCGACTTCACTTTCACTTTTCACTTTCATGCTTTGGAGAAGGAAATGGCAACCCACTTCAGTGTTCTTGCCTGGTGAATCCCAGGGACGGGGGAGCCTGGTGGGCTGCCATCTATGGGGTCACACAGAGTCGGACACGACTGAAGCAACTTAGCAATATGAGTTGTGGCAGGATATTTTTATCCTGACTGACCATTTCTATTCTGCATACTAAGAGGCTTTCCCAGGATAGGTTTCATGTATGTATACATATGTGATGCCATGTACTATAGCCTACCAGGCTCTTCCATCCATGGAATTCTCCAGGCAAGAGTACTGGAGTGGGTTGCCATTTTCTTCTCCAGGGGATCTTCCCAACCCAGGGATCGAACCCAAGTCTCCCACATTGCAGGCAGATGTTTTACCATCTGAGCCACCAGGGAAGCCCATATACATACATACATACACACAAATAAAGGTAGAAATGAGTGCCCAGACAACTTAAGTATTAAATAAATATACTATTTTCTTCTAGTTTTGTGTATCATTACTTTAATATTCCCAGATGTCAACCCAGAAGTTGATATAGCAGAAGTACCTCTTAATAACTTATCAAGTTTTTAGTTCTATAAGAGAGAGTTTACAAAGATAGTCAACCTTGCAAAGATAGTTCTGTGCATTTGTGAAATGAATGGACTAGTTTAGTCTACTTTTCCTGGCTGATTGCATTCCAATCCATCCCAGCTCTCTAATAACACTTGTCCTACTGACGAGTGGAACAGTAGCTCCTTCCCAAAGGAGAATAACAACATAACCATACTTGCATGGTATTTTCATAGCCTTCCAAGGTCCACAAAATAGTGGACTGATACCAATTACTGCCATATATTGAAATTATCAGCATTATTTGCTTAAAAGAGAATTTGTTTGCTTGTTGGGGGATTTATTAATCATAATTCTTTGACCTACTTCTGAACAGTTAAAAAAAATAAAGAAAGAAAGTGAAGCTAGACTCAGAGAGGCAGAGACACAGAGTGAGAGAGAATGAGAGAGGGAGAGGAAAGGAGAGAGAGAATTCTTATATATTAGTCTTAGATGAAGTCTGGCTAGAGAAGACAGCAGCAGTATCTCTGCCAAAGAAGAGGGATTTAGCATAAACATAAATCTAGAAGTAGGACAACATATTTCATAAGAGCCAGAAGGTCTGGCCAAGGGCAAACATATACTTTTTATAAACTTTCTCTTTCTTTAATAAAAAAGCTCTATTGAAATATACCCAATTAAAGCGTACAATTAAGTGAGTTGCAGTATGTTTATAGAGTTGTGTAACCATCACCATGATCTGATTTTCATCATTCTAACAAGAAACATCATAGCCATTAGCAATCACTGCAAATTTAATTCCTCTTACCTTATTCCCTTCATAATCTGAATAAGCTACTGATCTACTTTCTCTGCTATAGATTTGTCTTTTCTCCATGATGTACTTAAATGGAATTATACATTATATAATCTTTTGTGACAAGCTTCTGTCACATACCATGTTTTCAAGGTTCATCCATGCTATAACCAGTACAACATGCATCAGTATTCCTTTTTATTGCTGAATAGTATTGCATTGTATAAATACTTCATCTTTTGTTTATCTATTATAAATTCATTGTTTAAAATGTCTTTCTTCTGGTTCCAACCATCCAAGTAGGTATAAAGTGGCATCACATTATAGTTTTGATTTGCATTTCCCTCATGAATAATGTTGTTGAGCATTCAAGTGTTTATTGGCCATTTGTATATCTCCCTTGGGCTATTTATCCTTTTGTTATTGAGTTGTGTTTTTTGTATATTCTGGATACTAAACCCTTACAGATATATGATTTGGAAATATTTATTCCTGTTCCATACTTTGTCTTTTCACTCTGTTGATAGTGTCCTTTGATGCATAGAAGAGTGAATTTTAATGAAACCCAATTTAGCTGTTTATTTCTTTTGTTGTTTATGCTTTTGGTGTCAAATATGAGAATCTATTACCATGAGGGTTTATTTACTTTTAATAGCTTCATAGTTTTAGCTCTTACATTTAGGTCTTTGATCCATTTCAAGTTAATTATTGTATATATGGATTAAGGTAAGACATCCAGTTCATTTTTTTATATGTAGATATTCAGTTGTCTCAGTACCATTTGATGAAGAAATTGTTGTTTCTCTATTGAATATTCTTGGCACCATGACCATAAATGTACTTTATTTATAGACATTCAGTTCTACTCCATTGATCTATATGCCTATCCTTATGTCAGTACTACACTGCTTTGATTACTATAGCTTATAATAAGTTTAGAAACTGGGTACTGTGAGTCCTCCAACGTTGTTTTTTATTTTTAAGAGCATTTTGGCCTCTTCTAATTCCATGTGAATTTTAATCAGCATTTCTGTTTGTACATAGGGGGCCATTGGGATTTTAGAGATTGCATTGAATCCATAAATCATTCTGGATGCTATTGCCTTCTTAATTGTCATTGTTACGACATTTTTAACAACAAATACAAATACTTGAGTGTTCTTGTTAACCCTGTGGCATTGTTACTTCTTTGTATTTTATCATTGTAGTCCAACATGAAGAAACAACATATATTGCAATTGCTTTGAAATCATCGATTCACCTGTATGCATGGGCACCAAAGTCCTTTGATGAAAACACTGCCATTAAAGTGAGTGGTCTCCATTTTCATTGGGCTTTCTTTTGAGAAATTGTAAACAGAACAGTATTTGGAATATAGTAGGAGAAATATAGATGCTATTCTTCTACAGTTAATGTAATTTGAATATACCATGTCAATAATTATCATTTAACCCTTTTCTAGACAATTTGCAGGTACCAAACCAAGGGAGAATGTGAGGGAAATCCCTGACCCCTCCCCTTACAGGAACTCCCTACCAGCTCCTCACTCCCAATTCCTGTAGTTAACATGAAAAACTCCTCTTCTAAAGCCACAAACACAAGCTTTGGGTGCTACCCCAATGACTTGAAGCTGAGAAAGTCCCTTTTCTCTCTTAGTGAGGGGTGGAGAGCAGAGGGAAGGTAAGGAAAGATGTGACAGTGGTAGAGTGGGGAACCCCCTGGTAGACGAATAAAGGAAAAGAAAGCCTTTGCTCTCATGACCAGGACTATAATAGGTGGGAGTGGGGAGGAAAGGGTGGCTCTATATTCCTTCCAAGCTGGATCTCTAAACACATTTCTCTCTAGAACTATTACAAGAAATGCTGGTTAGGCTTATTTGGATTGCAAGTACTGTTTCCGCCCTTATTTTGGTTTAACTGAACTTCTATGGATCAGCCTCATAAGGTAACCATTTAGTGTCCCAAACAATTAAGTCGCTGATGATTTTTAATCACATTTCATAAACTGGAGACTATTTTTATCTTTATTATCTTTTTACAGTGCTTCAGAACTCAACATAAATAAAATTATTCTGTGTTTATTCTGTATTAATAAAGACTGATTAATGAACCAGTGGTACTACATAGAATCCGGTAGCTTCTTAGAATCATCTGAAGCATTTGTTAAAAGTTTAGACCTCAGGCGAACTCCAGGCCAAATTAGGTTTGGAATGGGGCCTGGGGAATCTGTATTTTTAGCAAACATCCTAGGAGATTTTGAACTGGTTGGTCCATGGAGTTTTTCAAAGCACTGATAGGGACACATCATGATAGACCCCAGTAAGGTATTCATGAAATACAATCATATCTTAGGTTAGGATCTGTTTACATATTATATTTTATAGACTAAAACATCACATGTGTACAATATAGATGGGGTAATGTTTATGGCTGCTCCTCAAATGTCTGAAAGTGAAAGTCGCTCAGTTGTGTCCGACTCTTTGTGACCCCATGGACTATACAGTCCATGGGTTCTCCAGGCCAGACGACTGGAGTGGGTAGCCTTTCCCTTCTCCAGGGGATCTTCCCAACCCAGGGATCGAACCCAGGTCTCCCAAATTGTGGGCGGATTTCTTTACCGGCTGAGCCATTTGTACAATAAATATGTTCTTTTATAAATAGCACAGACTACTATATAGATAGTCTGGGCCTGTCCTGACACAAATCACATCCCTGATCTGATCTCCCTAAATTGGACATTGGGTCAGTTGTCAGTATTTGGATATGGGTTTGTTCCTGGGTGTCTGCTGATTGGTCAGAGCTGCCTGGTATGGAGCTGGGAAGCAAAGAAGGTAAGTACCAACAGTCTGTCTGGCCTGATATACAGTTCCTTGTCTAAATCCTCACTCCAGTTCTTGAATCCCACCACATGAGTTCAGTATGGTGAAACCTGTGATGCCCAGTCCTCTACTGTGACCTGAACTTGGCAATGTATCCTGTTTGGCTTTTTGTTTCCTTGGACTAGGAACCATAATAGCCTAGAGTACACCCAGTCTATGGTAGGTTAACATGTCTGGCCTTTCTCATTCCCTACCAAGTGTGCATTGATCAATCAGCAGACTCCGAAGGAGACTACATGTCCTATGAAGCCTATATACGAATATTGGCAAAAATACAGGCAGCTGATCCAGCAAACCGGTTTAAGAGACCAGATGAGCTCCTTCATTTGCTGAAGCTCAAGGCAAGGAATTTAAATACAGCACATAGGATACAAGGCCATATAAAACTCTTATGATTTTTGAAGATTTGGCCTTTGAAGGAAAACTCAATATTTAGAACCTGAATATAATTGTTCTTGTTGAGTTAACAGATATGACAAGTTGTAATACATAGGTCTCTAAATATGTAATTTTAAAAATCATTCTGGGTTCTATACACCTGTTAAGCAAACGGGCGGGAGAATTTTCACCTTAGACAGAATGTCATTTTTGGCCTTTTGGCCGTATTTGGTTTTATACCTACAGGTGTTTCCAACACTTGGTCATAAGCCAGTGACAGTTGACCTGGCTATTGGTTCTGAAAAAAGACTAAAGATTTTCTTCAGCTCAGCAGATGGATATCACATCATTGATGCAGAATCTGAGGTTATGTCTGATGTGACCCTGCCAAATAACGTAAGATCCCTGGAAATTATTGTGTAACATAATTTGAGTATTTCCAACTGTGAAACTCTTAAAAGGTTTAAAAATACGAGTAACAATATCTATATTAGAACTGAGACCTAAAAGGTAAGTATTGAGTGCCAGAAGGTAGTAATGGATAAACAAAAGTCACTGATGGTTTCTTAGTCCAGAGTGCTAAGTCTGTTCTGCAGATAGACTTTGTCTGGCACAGTGATGTTTTGTATTTGTTTTTAAATGAACCACCTCATGCGAAGAGTTGACTCATTGGAAAAGACTCTGATGCTGGGAGGGATTGGGGTAGGAGGAAAAGGGGATGACAGAGGATGAGATGGCTGGATGGCATCACCGACTCGATGGACATGAGTTTGGGTGAACTCCGGGAGTTGGTGATGGACAGGGAGGCCTGGCGTGCTGCGATTCGTGGGGTAGCAAAGAGTCGGACACGACTGAGCGACTGAACTGAACTGAATCCCTAGTTTACACTTAAAATCTGGATTTCTATTGAAAAACCAATGATCCAACATTACTATCTGGCCATAATCAACTGGAACCAATTGGTGCCTGCCCACTTTTGGATGGAACATATGCTATGCATTCTCTATCCATCCATGTTTATGTATTTATAATAACTGGCCCTCTTAGGCATATGAGTTTATAACCCTTGCTTTTAGTTCTCTGCATCTCATTATGCATTATTATGTATATGCCCTTTCTTTATCCAGATTTTAGTAAACTATGATAGATAGCAAGTTATCATAAAGTATTCTCTTATAGTATACTTTATACTTAGAATTTCTGATCAAGGATTCAACACTTTAAAAGCTAATGCATATCAACTCTCAACTCTTAAATAATTATAAACATGAAAATATGGCACAGCATCTAAAATATGAATAGTTGTAAAAATACTATACACATCATTTATATAAAGAGCTCAAACATAACATAAACCTCACACACTCACACACACAATATACATATAATGGTAGAAATGACATTTTTTTCCTATTGAAAATTATATTAAAAAGAGATGAATCAACAAATCTTTTTAAATTCCCCATTTTGTCAAACACTAAAGTTTTAGCAGTTTAGTGTTATACAAAAGTCCAGGAGAAAACTTTTTTGTACTTCTGAATCACTTTTGCACAGTTTTTGCAATCACACATTGCACAGTTTTCAGAGTTATCTCGTATATCTCTGACAGATTACACAGAACAGTTGTCAGATCATTAATGAAGGCTGTTTTTTCAAGTTTTGGTCAGATTTAACAATCCAATTAGATGATCATTCTGTTGTCACCTATGATTATATAAAAATCACAATTTATAATGTCAAAAACACTGAACCGAGCCCCAGACAAAGCCACTTAAATATGAGTTCAGGTAAGTTTTAGTATAAATATTATAGTATTCCTCACTTGGAAAGTCTTCCATCACTTCCTGCATCTTATTTTTTTTACATCACATCGTGTGTTATTGAAAACCTCAGTATTGATCCAAGTTAATACTTATTTGAAAAGTCATTCAGGAAGATTGAATTCTGTGTTCAACTTGACTACTAAGCAAGAAGAATTACTTTCTTTTCGAGCAATCTGTTAATTATTATGGAAACAATGAGAGAAGAGGATTTTTTTTTCATCATTTTCTGGCCTAATTAGGATACCTTAAGTGAATTCAAAAATAGAATTTTTAGCTAAATGCCCTAGTGTCTTGACCCATTAAAAGAGAAAGGACTCTAATATAAGGGAGGAGAGAGTGTCTTCTGAAACAGGATGTACTAAAAATAATTTTTCCAACAGTGCTAGATTACAAAAGCTATAAAGCTACAAGGGAGCTATGTGTGCTAAAAGAATATCTGATTACTTCAGGAATCATCTGAGAAGCAAGAGAATTACCTCTGATGCTTTCTGATTTACAGCAGCTCAGCTCTATTCTAAACAAATTTTTTGAGACAATCTTTTTTCTTGCAATTTCTTTTTCTCTCTTCCTTCATCTCTTTTCTGATTCAGTTGCTCATGCGAGTGCCCAGGGAACGCATTAAAATTGCTTTTGGCCTCTGGATCCCCATTTTAGTTTTAAGAATTGTTGTTGCTGAGACTGAGGCATGGCCACAAGCACTTGGCCTGAGTGCGCTGGGTTTGGCAAGTATAGTTTCTGACATTTTTTCCCTTAAATTGCTAAATTGGAGACATGATAAGAGGAATTGATTGTTCATTTTTAAGGGAAATATGATTAACGTGACAATATCTATAGTTTGGGCGTTTTGTCACATTGTTTTGTGCATCATGAAATTTAGAAATTCTTAGATATTTCTTAATATTTCATCACCTAGTACCTCTCTGAATTGAAGATATTTTAAGATTATGTAAATTGGATAATAAATTCTATAATTTTTTTGAAGGGAGGATGACTGTTACATTTCAAGCAGTGAAAAATATTATAAGGCTGTTCCTTGTAAATATTTAAGCTCAAGCTATTTTAGAGTTAATTTTCTATTTCTGATTTGAATGAACTGGATGATAACCAGTGATTTTGTATTTGTTAATTGGTTCATTCCTTACTAAATTTAGTATTCATTAATGTGCTAAAATGAATCTGAAATCAAACAAGTGATGTTTCTTCTATCATTATACATCATACTTAGTGAAATTTCAACAAATTTCTCTGTTAGAAATATATTCTGCTTTTTACATATATAATTTTTCTCCTAAAAATATAGGAGAATATTAAACAATAACAACCTTATGACATAGGGAAAGCTCTTCTCAAGTGTTGGATAGCATGCTGTTTAGTGCTAAAACAGAAATTTCTCTCCTCTCTGTACTTTGAACCCCTCTTTGGTCTTTATTGTTCATCCAAGCTGCTTCTATTAAAGTAGTAGTGATAAAATGTTGGACATATAAATCCTTATGGAACATAATTCTAGCCCCTGGAAATCATTATACCACAGAATATCATCATTTTACCTGATTCCTTGGGAATTGGCGTGATGCTCACCTTCAATGCTGAATCCCTTTCCGTGGAAGCAAATGAACAACTCTTCAAGAATATCCTTGATGTGTGGAAAGACATACCATCCTCCGTAGGTATGTGGAAAATTTTTCTCCTTTCATATGATCCCAGAAAAGCTTCTATTTCCTAAAGTGTCACTTTTTCTCAAGGCATCTAGGGTTAATTTGGGGTACTGCATATTTACTCCCTTGTAAGATAATGTATATGTTTTTCTTATGCTTAATGATTTCACAAGGCTACCACAAAGAGACTGATTTTGGCTGTCTTAGTAGTTCATTTTCAATAAGCATGCAATTAAAATAAGAAAGTGATTATTTTCTATAATAATCTATCATTTTATTTTAACTCCTTTTGCTTGCAGATTTTACACAGATGTTGAAAATGCTTCATTCCATAACATTGATTTGGGGTTTTTACCTTTATCTTAGGAGAGTGCCAACTAATATAAGAGAGGAGCCAAATATTTCCATTTTGTACAGTCAATAGTGTTCTGTTTAGCCAGTAATATTCTTGTGAAGAATCAAATACAAACTGCTTTTGTGACTCATTGGTTGTCACTAAGATTTCATCATCCTTCATTTACAAAACAGATAAATATGACTGACTGAAATGCTCTTAGATACTACCCAGATGGCAACACAAAGAAAACTGCCTTTTCATCTTCATTAGACCAGGGAAAATTTTTTTTTTTCTTCCTGACCAGCACAGGACTACCAATCTGGGAAATCTGAATAACTTGAATCTCTCGTACATGTCTCTGAGGCTTGATGACTACAGAGGTAATTCTAAATAGGAAACAGAATAATGCCTATAAACAGCAAAAATACTAGAGTAGAATGATTTTGTTGAAATGTTCCTGGAAGGAGGATAAGTTTAATGAAGCAAATAAAGGAAAAGGGAGAAGGAGAGGGGGAGAGAGATAGACGGAAGAAGGAAGGAAGGAAGGAAAGAAAAGAAGAAGACAGAAAGATAAGAGAGAGAGAGAAAAGTAGTTTATCAATAAAAAGTTAGAAGCTTCTGAAATCTCTATAAAATGGCTAAATGTGGTCCACATGTGACTTTAAGGACCAGTTTGAGAGAGCGTTTTTAATGGACATTTTTTCACTATGGATGATGGCACATTGCATTGCATCTGCAGAGTCCTTTCTTTTTGCATACATAGTGTTAAGGAATGTCCTGAAAACATCCAATTCCTTCAAAAGGTAAGAACTCACAGAGGGTTTAAAACCATTTTGTGAAAAGAAGTAAATGCTTACAATATAATTGACAGATCTGGGGCAAAATAAACTGAAAATAATGCCTTGTTCTAACTTTTACAGTGGTTGTGATCAATTTATTAATCAGAAATTAGAATAAGGAAATTTAGCTCAAATGCGAAATGTAACCCCTATATTTATGTCAGTAAACAATGATAGGAATCAAAAAGATCTTAAAAAGTCATCTGCTACAGTTCTTATCCTTAGGCAAGACAACTTCCAACCTAAAACAGAGCTATTTTAAGTAACTAAAATTGAAAAGTACCTCTCTATATGTAAAATAAATTAGAGCACTATGAGAAGATATTTTGGTCTGTGTATTAAGGGTAATTTGAGAGCATGTAAAGATTGCTTTATAACTCTAATATTAAGGAAATCAATTGCTCTCTTTTTTTGTCTAAACATAACTTCTTTTTTAATTTAAAACTAACCCAGATCCAGATTTCCCCAATCTAAATTTTACATTTTCCTTTAGATATAATGAATGTTCTCACTAATAAGATCATTGCTTTGGATTTTTAAACAAATATATAGAGATGCAGCAATCATAGGAAGCATCATTAAGCATTCCCAACTAAATCATTGGATTCTATCTCATATACAAACTAGCTCAGTAGCTAGGTTAAGTGGCAAATTAATGTGCTTTAGAATCAAGGTAGAAATTATTTAATGCCATATGAACTGGGTACTTGGACTCAGCAAGTAGACTGTGCATGAAGTTTATAAATTTTGCTGTATGCAGTTGTTGAAAAAAATACTGCTCACCATGTCAGAAAATACCTTACAGTGTTAGCTGATTATATGGCTATTTACATAACTAGGTTTTCTGTTTTAAAGCAGTTGTCATAATCTTAATTGTCACTGAATAATATAAAGCAGTACCCAAAAGTTTTAATCTTAATAAAAATTTCCTAAGCAAGACAAAGGCTTAACAGTGTCAAATTAGCTTTAGTTCTGTTTATAACATGGTACTTAATTGAATTACATTAGAGTTGCTAACGGAGAAGGCAATGGCACCCCACTCCAGCGTTCTTGCCTGGAAAATCCCGTGGACGGAGGAGCCCAGTAGGCTGCAGTCCATGGGGTCACTCAGAGTTGGACAGGACTGAGCTACTTCACTTTCACTTTTCACCTTCATGCATTGGAGAAGGAAATGGCAACCCACTCCAGTATTCTTGCCTGGAGAATTCCAGGGATGGCAGAGCCTGGTGGGCTGCCGTCTATGGGGTCCCACAGAGTCGGACATGACTGAAGTGACTTAGCAGTAGTAGCAGCAGCAGCAGAGTTGCTAAAGTCATTCTTTTAGCAAGTCATTTTTTAACAGTTTTAATTTTGAAGAGTTAGGTTTCCATGTATGTCACTTAAGCACAAGTACAAACCCATACAGGATATTGTACCCCAACTAGATTATAAAATAATGACTGTGAGTAGATTTGATTTTCTACAAAGGGGTTAACATTAACCTTCAGCTTTTTCTGTGGTGTTGGAGAATGTAAATACAAAAATTAACTTAGATCTAGTTATTCACTATGGTGAATAGTTGATCACAATGATGGGAGTACAGAGCTAGCTTGAACATTCTGTTGAGCAGCATAATGGCCAAACTACTGACTTAGACGGAGGAAAATAAGAATGTATTCATCCAAACTGTAGTAATGTCCCTCTTAATAATCAAACATTAGCTGTAGTTATAATTTTCCATCACTGGCAGAAATATTTTGTGTTTTTCTGATTTTTAAATTTTTATTGTAGCTTTTGAGTGTTCACAGAGAACCACAGGGTGGGGCCAAAAGGCCATGGAAGTCCGCTCTTCGCAGTCAAGGGTTCTGGAAAGTGAACTGAAGCGCAGATCAATTAAGAAGCTGAGATTTCTGTGTACCCGAGGTGACAAGGTATAGTTTACATACTCCAGTTAGAGCAAAAGTAAAGCAAGCAATGCAAATTAACTGAGGAAATTTATATTGTTTTCTTTCTGGCTATAAGTATATTTATGTTAATTTCCCAAATTGACATATTAATAATATAATAAAAATAAATTTGCAATTTGCATTAGAAACATTGATTTGGTAAATGATGAAATTTGGTTTCAAGAGAAATCAGTTTCAAAAATGTAAAAATTCTAATGGTGTTCAAAGCAAAACTAGCCTCTATTTATTACAAATTCCATTATTGTCTGTGATGCATAGTTCTTTTCACATTCATATTAATATGACATTTTGAAAGATAATGCTTGAGTAGATCTGCCTTTTATAGTTTTCAACATAATCCAATAACAGAAGAAGGAAAAAGTTAATTATGTTTGTTGAACACCTAATCATATAGTAGAGTTTGTGCTAAATACTTAAGAGGCTATCACACTTAATCTTCATAAGTGGACATTACAGAAAAGAAAAAGGAAATCAATATTTGGCAATTATTTGTGTAATGTGATCAATTTTAACCAATTCAGTTAGTTTATATGGAAAAAATGAATTGTATGATATCAGAACAGTCCCTACATGTTGTGACAAATAATAGCATGAAAAAATAATTCTAATAAGACTAGGAAGCATTCACATTTGTAAGAAATTTCAGAGGATTTGAATTATCAGAACCCACAGGGTAAAGCACTGGGCATCAATAAAAGGTACTGGTTTACAGTATAAAGAGAGAGAATGGCAAGAACCAATGATTGAGATCAGGTACATCTAGGATACAGTCCCAGATCTAACTACATGTGAGAACCTGGAAGTTTGACTTGTTTTTCTGAACCTTAGTTTTTTTCATCTCAAAAATGGGAATATTAATAACTTGGAACAATTCTGTAAATTATCAATAATGTATATATAATAAGCATCTCGCAGGTCGACAGCCTGGCACATAAAAGGTTTTAAGTCAAGGGTAGCTAGTGTTGTTTTCATCATTACGTCACACACCTTCCTAAGTATATCCATTGTGGAGGTTGAAAACCTTGGTCCTAACAAGAATACTTCTGTTTGCTATTTATATTCTTGTACTGTCCTAATTTTCTTTATGGCACAGACCATATTTGCACAACATGTTCCTCTCTAAGTCAATTGGTTTAGCTGATAATATCAATCTATTCATGTCAGTCTATTACACTGAAATAGAAAATTGTACCCAGTAGAAAATTTCAGTGGCCACTTAAGCACCAGCGACAGTGTGAACTGCATCTAAATAATATGATATTTTCCATATATTAAAAGTAAAAGGAAAGCTAACTTAAGTAAAAGTAGATTTTTTTTAAATTGTTAATGAAACCAATCAAGAAATTTAGCAGATAAATGTCACCTACAAAAACTTAATTTTATTTAAACTATATGAAGTACAGTCATATAGAATATGGTAAAAAGTACTTTTTAAATTATAATTTTGGCTCCATACTCATTTGAATTTGTATATTTTAATCTAAGGAAATCTCTTTTTGAAATTGATTGATAACAGATAAATTGAAATGATAGTTGTACCTATCAAATATCAATTTGCAGTTATTAAATATTTACTGATATTGTCTCTTTCTCTCTTTTTAAAGCTATTCTTTACCTCTATCCTGCGCAATCATCACAGCCGGGTTTACTTCATGACCCTTGGAAAACTTGAAGAGCTCCAAAGCAATTATGGTGTTTAAAAGTTTCCAATGATTTATTATACTGATTATAAGCATCATAAATATACAATTTGCATTTTTAAATTTTCTGAGATTAAATGAGCATTCACTTTTACTTGTAGGGAAAAATTAAATCAGATACTTTACTTTTAATGTAGCACAGAATAGTTTTAATGATAAATGCAGCTTTATATATAAAATTAACTATAGCAAGCTCTATGTACTCCAATGGTGTACAATATCTTTTGCACAAACTTTGTAACTTTTGTTACTGTGAATTCAAACATTACTCTTTGGACAGTTTGGACAGTATCTATATTCGGAATTTTACAACATGGAGTTAAGAAACCTGTAATGCGTTAGATTCCAAACAGCTTTCAAAAGAGTTGCCCCTGAATGAGGGTTTTTTTTTCCCCCCAGAAAAAAATCAAAATAGCACCAAACCATATACAGATTTGCCAAGTCCTAGAAAGAACCGAATGTTAGATTATGAAATGAAAATAATAAGGACTAGGTATAAACCAGACCTAAGGCTGAACAACCTGCATGCCTGGAGAAAATACAGTGATAAAGGGGGAAAGGCCCCCCTTTTCCCTCATTGCTCCATGACAGTTAAGCCCACGGTTAGAGACCAGTTATGTTCTTTTCATCCCATGTTAAGCTGGTTTTCTCTTGATAAGGAGAAAGGAAGAAAGCCTAAAATGGTTGATTTTCCTCAGAAACCCCAAAGATGTGCAATAACTATAAGAACCACCAAATAATACACTTGCAAGCCTGATTACAGGACTGAACTCCTATACATATGTACTGTAGAATAAGTTGTATTTTTTAATACTTTAAAGTAGGCGTCAAGTTCTGTCCCAAAGACAGATTGGTTGATTTATCAAAATTCTTATATGGCCAACAATGTGACTATCAGACAGCTTTGAGTATTTTCCTGATCCCAGATTAAACTGTAGGAAAACTTCCCTCCAGTTATTAAGCAAAAATAAGAAAATAAAACAACAAAAAGTTTTGACCGCTAATACTTGTGTTTTTCATGGTTCTATTTCTGTAAAATCAGAAATTAATCTAAAAGTGATAAGTTCATATGTAGGGACTTAATGTAATAGGTTAAAAGGAAAGATTTGGAAAAAAATACAACTTTATCAAATACCTAGGTCGCAAATTTATAGCAGTGAAAAAAATCATGCTAGTCCATCACCCCTATATATTATAGACGCCATAGATAGGTGGCATTTGGTCGCCTATGGTAATTGCTACCTGGTGAAAAGTATCATTTCTCCATATCCATCCTCAATACCATGGTTAGTTCTGGGGCAATAAAGAAGCAACAGAACTACCACAAAGTATACCTCACTATAATTCCTCTAGTTCTACTTCTAAAATCTGAAGACAGTGCTAGTGGGATAATAATTTTCAAACTACCTGGTTAACCAAAATACAAAAGCAGCTAACTATATGTGATTTCATAATAGCACACTATTTCTTGGTACCTAGGTGCCAGGAATGATGATTTGGATTTTCCTAATAACTTTTATCAAGAATGTAGTAGCTCAATAATGAGAATTTAGGAGAACCTGAATCCATGAATTAAAGATAAATGTGATTCGCATTTGTTACTGTGACACAATAATGTGATCTTAAAACTGGCTTATCCTTGAGTGTTTACAACTCAAATAACTTTTTAAATGCAGTAGTTTAAAGAGAAAACAAACTTTTATGTCAAATTATTTCCTTAGAATTAGTCTTCCTTTTTAATTTGTACACCAAAAAGGCCATGGGGAACTTTGTGCAAGTACCTCATCGCTGAGCAGATGGAGCTTGCTATGTTTGAATTTCAGAAAATTCTCTCATTTAAGTAGTGTGTAGAATCAAGTCTTTTAAAAATTCATTTTTTTCTTCATAATATTTACTCAGTTAAGGTTCAAAAATAAGTTTTATCTTAAATCGTATTTTTAACACAGTAAGACAGTAAACTATTTTAGGAAGTCAACTCCCATTGTGCTCTGTGGCTGTCATTCTAGCAAATATACACAGTAGTGAACTGCATCTACAGAGGTGTCCCAAAGTAAATAAGCAAGAGAGATTGCAAATGTGTAATTGAGCGTTAAATGATAAGGTGCTAAGAGGAAAGGAAGCTAGGCACACACTAAGGGAGATTAGATGTTGGATAGCCAGCTTAGGAAGGACTGAAAATATTTAGTCATTTGTTGGTAATGAATATTTCCAATTTAGATGTTTAATCCATCTGGAATTTTTACATCCTTTGCCAGCTGAAACAAGAAAATGAAGGAGCAATTACATTTCATAGTCAGTGCACAGTAAAGAAAAAATTGTAACTACACCTCACCTTGTAGCAGCAGCACCTGGAAGCCCTGGCTCATCACAGAAGCATTGACAGGGATTCCTGGAAAGCCAAATTCCCAAGTCCTGTGAGTTGAAGCATGAAAGTTCTGGCAGCTTGTGAGTAGCATTGGGACAGAGTACAGTTTATTTTAGTGTACTTTACTTTTTACTCCAAAGCCCTTGTCCAAAATAGAAGAAATCATTGTAAACTAGAAATGTGATATATGCAAAGAGCTGACAAGAAAAGTTCAGTATGATTAGGTCTTTTGAAGTAAGGTTAAGCGCCTCAGGAAACAGAAAGGATAATCGTTAAGATAGTAGATTAGGCAAAGCACAAATCATACATGCATACACACAAGCACACACACAAACCATTTGAATGCATACATTTTAATATTTTAGTGCTACCAGTTTCTAGATAATTAATCAGTAAGTGTTTTCTGCCAGGACTTACTTAACTGAGGCACTATCAATTAAACTAGGAATCATGCCACATGAAATCAATGGGATCTTTTAAGTACTCTTCAGTTCTTTTCAAAACTGTACCTATTTAAATCGATTTGTATTCAATATGTGCTCTAATTTTAAATTTTATAGAAATAGTCTTTGAGACTGCGAATTGTTTCATCAGAAAACCTGCAATGAATCATTGTTCAATCTCTAAAAAATTTTAAACGTATTGATTGATGTCATTGGATCTTTTAAGTACTCTTAAGTTCTTTTCAAAACTATGCATATTTAAAATCAATTTGTATGCAATCTGTGCTCTAATTTTAAAATTTATTGAAATAATCTTTGAGACTGCTAATTGTTTATTCAGAAAAATTGCAATGAATCATTGTTCAATCTCTAAAAATAAAAAATTTTAAATGTATTGATTGATGTCATTATTTGAACTATACTCATCTAATACTTCAGAATTAAGACTCATTGAAGGATTATTCATTTCCTTAAAGTATGTAATAATGCACTGATTAGAAGGTGTTAGGGGTTCTACCTATTGTTCCATTAGGAATTCTAGTGAAGGAGGGGTATATTAATTGGACCAAAATCTTTATGGGTTGTGCAGTAGTGGAATTAAAAACTAATAACATGGAAGCAACCTAGATATCCATCAGCAGATGAATGGATAAGAAAGCTGTGGTACATATACACAATGGAGTATTACTCAGCCATTAAAAAGAAGACATTTGAATCAGTTCTAATGAGGTGGATGAAACTGGAGCCTATTATACAGAGTGAAGTAAGCCAGAAAGAAAAACACCAATACCGTATACTAATGCATATACATGGAATTTAGAAAGATGGTAACGACAACCCTGTACGTGAGACAGCAAAAGAGACACAGATGTATAGAACAGTCTTTTGGACTCTGTGGGAGAGGGAGGGGGAGGATGATTTGGGAGAATGGCATTAAAACATGTACAATATCATATAAGAAACGAATCACCAGTCCAGGTTTGATGCAGGATACAGGAAGCTTGGGGCTGGTGCACTGGGATGACCCAGAGGGATGGTATGGGGAGGAGGTGGGAGGGGGTTCAGGATGGGGAACACGTGTACACCCGTGGCGGATGCATGTTGATGTATGGCAAAACCAATACAATATTGTAAAGTAATAAATAATAATAATAATAAAATTTAAAAAAAAAACTAATAACACATTTCCTCTAAATGTGTAGAATTTTACACAGACTCATGGGGTATGAGCAAGGGTAAAACCTGAGCAAATTTTAATGCTGACTTCCTTCCCATCCCAAAGAGTAAAAACTGTATCCAAAGAGAGTAGTAAATATTTATAGATCAGGGCTTCCCTGGTGGTTCAGTGGTTAAGAATCTGCCTTGCCACAGAGCAACTGAGCCCATGGGCCACAACTACTGAGCCAGCGCTATAGAGCCTGAGAGCCGCGTCTACTGAGCCATGTACCTAGAGCTAGAGCCCATGCTCTGTAACAAGAGAAGCCACCACAGTGAGAAGCCCAAGCACCACAACTACATAAAGCCTGTGCACAGTAACAAAGATCCACCACAGTCAAAAAATAAATATTTTTAAAAATATTTATAGTTTATTGATATCCAAGAAAAGGTTTAGTGTGGAGTGGTGGTAGAAAATGGAAGATAGAGCAAACATGAAAGATTTGAGTCCTTCAGCTGGGATCAGAAGAGGAACAGCACTTCTCTCAACAGATCACAAAAGCATTAGAGGAATGGTTCCATGAAGATGCTATTGTCTCAGAACATTTTGGAGAGGTATTCATCAGACTTAACTGTGAGTGCCAGTTGGTATGGTTCTAATTTGTCAAGTATGGCCAGACATTCTGGAGTTGTGTTACCTGTACACGGCATACTTGCACAGGCTTTTATAGGCTAAATTTAAAGTACTTCATTATAATCAAATTGACTCATTCAGCTTGATACATAGGTCCCACAGACTTCTACTACTTTAAAAGACACTGTTATGAGCCAAGGAGTAATAATATCAACACAGATTGGAATTAGAATGGTCAGGGTAACACCCCAAGACTGAAAAATGGCATTATCCTGGGAACCCTTTACCAAAGGAGAGGATATGGTAGGTCATGAATAGAAATCGTGGTTAGTAACTTTATCATTCTCAAAGGGAGCAGTGGGTTTACAGACTCCAACACTGCAAATCTATTAATCTTTTTCCAATATAATAACACTTTTTTCCTTATAGGTCCTATAACCTTCACCTAAGGATATTCAGGTTGGCTACTTTTTAATAAACAGCTAATATAATAAAGGCCAAACATGTTTCAAAAAATATTGTAAATATCACATTTTATGTTATTAATAACCATGTCAACTGATATAAAAAGAATAGTTCCTAAGGGAATAAAATGGATTATATATGGATTTATCTTTTCAGAAGCTAGTACACAGCCTACTTTGTAGATAAATGTAAAATCAGGTTCAAGATTAACTTTTTCTTATGTTGCCATCCCATATGTCCAAGTGGCTCATTTGGTACTTATACTCAATAAAAATAATAGTTGAAAAATGAGTTTTTTTTTTTTTTTTTTGCTTTGTATTTAGTACTATTAAATTTACAACAGCCTAAAATTAAGACTGACAAATTCAATTCTTTCATCAAAGTACCATCCGGGTTCTGGGGACCAAAGGGTAATGACCTTTGGGGTAACTTCACATGACTTTACCCTATAAACCTGAAGTGAAACAAAGGATAGATCAAAATAAAATTAAAATAGTGTCTTTTAAAGTTTTGTTTACCTTTAAAAGCAACACATAATGGACCACTATGCCCCATTAGTAATTACCCAAGGATCATGAGAAATGACAAAGGTCATTTAGTAAAACAGCACAAAAAACAAGTCATCTAACTGTTTTGTACAAACACTTGGTTTGAATGTGATTCTTTTTTCACAAGAACAACTCAATGTTGCAAGCGTCCTGAGACATATTTAAGGATCACCAAAGTATGTCAATATACTTTTGATCCCAAAATTTTAAATTATGTTCCCATAAACCAATATACCAAATTCTAGGCAATCCCCAAAGGTACTTTTTTAGATGATGAAAGAATGTGTCTGATTTGCTCAGTTCAGTTCAGTTCAGTTCAGTTCAGTCTCTCAGTCATGTCTGACTCTTTGCAACCTCATGAACTGCAGCACACCAGGCTTCCCTGTCCATCACCAACTCCCAGAGTTCACCCAAACCCATGTCCATTGAGTTGGTGATGCCATCCGACCATCTCATCCTCTGTCGTCCCCTTCTCCTTCTGCCCTCAATCTTTCCCAGCATCAGGGTCTTTTCCTATGAGTCAACTCTTGGCATGAGGTGGCCAAAGTACTGGAGTTTCAGCTAAACATCAGTCCTTCCAATGAACACCCAGAACTGATCTCCTATAGGATGGACTGGTTGGATCTCCTTGCAGTCCCAAGGGACTCTCAAGAGTCTTCTCCAACACCATGGTTCAAAAGGATCAATTCTTCTGCACTCAGCTTTGTTCACAGTCCAACACTCACATCCATACATGACCACTGGAAAAACCATAGCCTTGACTAGACGGACCTTTGTTAACAAAGTAATGTCTCTGCTTTTTAATATGCTATCTAGGTTGGTCATAACTTTCCTTCCAATGAGTAAGCGTCTTTTAATTTCATGGTTGCAGTCACCATCTGCAGTGCCAAATGGAACACTATTTCCAAAATTCTAAACGCAAACTTCCAATACCATGGAGTCTCACAAATCCACAGTGAGAAAGGAATACAATGAAGTTCAAAGAAAATTAGACCACACAAAAATGAAAATCTTCTCCCTAAAAGTAAAATTAACATTATATGACAAACTGGGGAAATAGACATTTCATTCGACAAGTAAAAAGTACCTATGAATTTTACTCCACAAACCTGTATGTGCAAAAACTAATTCAAAACAAGCAAAAATGGTTATTTGAACTCCAATTCCTATTCTACCAGTCTGAGAGGAAATTTAAACTTATTTGGACTATTGTTATTTATCCATTAGGGTTCCATGAAAGTCTGAGGGATCAGAAAAAATGGGGTATCCCATTGGTCCCTAGTCTACATAAGTCAACACTGATACGCTTTGCACTGCTCACTCCTTGAAACAATTTCCTCTCTCAGCCACTGGGATATCACTCTCTCTTGATTTGTCTCCTACATCACTAATGTAGTTGACTATGGCTCTACAATCAGGTATAGGTAAAATTTTGTTTCTTTCTGGCTCCTTTCAAGATTTTTCCTTTGCCTTTTGTTTTTAGAAGATTTATTATTCTGGGCCTTGGAGTGGATATTTTTGGATTAATTTTTTTGTATACCAACAAGGTCACTGGTAGGGCTTCCCTGGTAGCTCAGCTGGTAAAAATCCACCTGCAATGCAGGAGACCCTGGTTCAATTCCTGGGTCAGGAAGATCCGCTGGAGAAGGGATAAACTACCCACTCCAGTATTCTTGAGCTTCCCTGGTGGCTCAGCTGATAAAGAATCTGCCTGCAATGTGGGAAACCTGGGTTTGATCCCCAGGTTGGGAAGATTCCCTGGAGAAGGGAATGGCTACCCACTCCAGTATTCTGGCCTAGGGAATTCCATGGACTCCATGGGGTCACAAAAAGTTGGACATGACTGATCCACTTTCAATTTCACTTTCAGCAAGGTCCCAGACACAGAGAAGAGAAAAAGAGGGTAGTGCAGAAAATAATATAAAGAAATAGTGACAGAAAGCATCCCCAATACAGTTAAAGACAAGATTAACAATTCAATAATTTGATTAAACTCTTGGAACTATTTTTACAGGATCTCATGTTTCAGTATGTTGTTTTTACATTTTCATATTTTAATATATTTTTGATTTCCCTTTTGATTTCTTATTTGACTCATTGGTTGTTCAGGACTGTGTTGTTTAATTTCTATGTATTTGTAAATTTTCCAGTTTCTTGGTTTTGACTTCAAGTTGCTTACCACTGTGGTTGGAAGTGACATTTGGTATGATTTCAGTCTTCTTAAATTTGCTAAGACTCGTTTTGTGGCCTACTATATTATGTATCCTGGAGAATATTCAATGCATCCTTGATAATAATGTATAGTCTGCTGCTGTTGGCAGAAGGTCCTATATGTATCTTTTAGGTCTATCTGTTCTACAGTATGGTTCAAGTCCAATAATTTCTTATTTATATTTTGTCTGGATGATCTATCCATTGCTGGAAGTGGGATATTAGAGTTTCATACTATTACTGTATGTTGTCTATTTCTCCCTTCAGATCTGTTAGTATTTGTTTAATACATTTATGTGCTCTGATGTTGAGTGTGTATATATTTCCAATTGTTATGTCCTCTTGTTTAGTTGACCTCTATATCAATATTATGACTTTGTCTCTTGTTACTGTTTTTGGCTTAAAGTCTATTTTACCTGATATAAGTATCACTACCCCTTTCCTCTTTTTGGTTTCCACTTGCATGGAATATCTTTTACCATTCCTTCACTTTGAGCCTAACTGTGTCCTTAAAGCTGAAGCAATTCTCTTGTAATCAGCATGTATTTGGGTCCTTTTTTAAAAAATCCATCCAGTCATTCTGTACCTTTTGGAGAATTCAATGCATTTATATTTAGAGTAATTACTGATATGTAAGGACTAATTCCCATGGAGAATGGCAACCCACTCCAGTATTCTTACCTAGAGAATCCGATGGACAGAGGAACCTAGCAGGATACAGTCCATGGGGTGGCAAAGAGTCAGACACAACTGAGCAACTAACACTAGACTAGAAGGACTAATTAATATTACAAATTGATTTCTGGTTGTTTTGTAGTTCCCTTGTTTCTTGCTATCTCTCTTATTGCCTTCCTTTTTAAATTGGTGATTTTCCATTATGGTATGCTCTGATAGCCTTATCTTTATTTTTTATTTTTGAGTCTATTATAGAATTTTGCTCGTAGATACTATGAGACTTACATAAAATACCTTGTAATAGTTTATGTTATGCTGCAAACAACTTAACTTCAATCACATAAAAAATCTGTACCATTTTACTCCCCACTTTATGTTTTCAATGTCACAATTTACCACTTTTTATATTATGTATTCATTAATAAATTATACTGGCTATAGTTATTTTTGATACTCTTGTCCTGTAACCTTTATATATAGTTAACATACCATCATATTAAAGGATTAGAGTCTTATTCTAATTGTGTATTTACCTTTACCACTGAATTTTATATCTCCACATGTTTTTTTCTACTGAATAGTGGCCTTTCATTTCCTTTTAAAGAACTCCTTGCAACAATTCTTGTTAGGCATGTCGTGTGTGCGTGCATGCATGCCAAGTCGCTTCAGTCATATCCAACTCTTTGCAACCCCAAGGACTGTAGCCCACCAGGCTCCTCTGTCCTTGGGATTCTCCAGACAAGAACACTGGAGTGGATTACCATGCCCTCTTCCAAGGGGTCTTCCTGATCCAGGGATTGAAACTGCATATCTTATGTCTTTTGCATTGGAAGGCAAGTTCTTTACCACCTGGGAAACCCTAAGGCATGTCTAGAGGGGATAAATTCCCTGAGTTTTTGTTTGTCTGGGAAAGTCTTTATTCTCTTTCATTGTTGAAGAATAACTTTGCCAGATAGAGCATTCTTGGTTAGCATTTTTTTTTCCCTTTCAGAACTTTGAATTTATCATCCTACTCTCTCTTGGCCTGTAAGGGTTCTGCCAAGAAAGTATAATGAGAGTTCTTTTGTAGATTACAATCTTCTTTTCACTTGTTGCCTTTAACATTCTTTGTCTTTCATTTTGGCAGTTCTATCATAATGTGTCTTGGAAAAAAAATGTTTTGTCTTGAAATAATGGGATGAACTATTTCATTAATTTGGGGGTCTAAACTCTCCCCAGTTGTGGAAAGTTCTCAGCCACTATTCATTAAATAAGCTTTCTGACTCCTCTCTCACTTTGCCTTCTGGAATTTCAATGATTTGTGTGTGTGTGTGTGTGTGTTTTCATGGTCTCCCATAGATCACATAAGGCTTTATTTCACTCTTTTTGTTGTTGTTGTTCTCTGACTGGGTTATTTCACAGTCTCTATCCTCTATCTCACTGACTCCACTGATATTTTTTCTTCTATTTGATCTATTCTGCTGTTTATGATCTTTATTGCATTTTTTTTTTCATTTTCATGAATTCTTCAGCTCTGTGTTTGGTTCATTTTTATGATTTCTATGTCTTTGTTAAATTTTTCATTTTGATTATGTATTGTTTTCTTGATTTCACTGAATTGTCTGTAAGTTTTTTTTGTAGCTGAGTTTCCTTAAAACCGCTATTTTGAATTCTTTATTGTATAAAACATAGAGCTCCATATCTTTGTGTTTGGTTATAGAAGGTTATTGTAATCTTTTAGTGCCATCGTATTTCTTTAATTCTTCACATTCCTTAGAGTTTTGTGTTTCTGTCTTCACAGTTGAAATAACAATTACTACTTCCAACCATTACTAACTGCATTCAGGTTAAAAATATCTTTAATTAGTCCTGCTGTTAATCCTGAGACTCTCTCAGACATTGTATGGATACAACTGCTCCATGCTTCTTGTTCTTTCTTGTGGCGGAATTCTTAAGCTTATACGGCTTCTCATTATCCTACAGTGCATCAGGCCAGTTGTTGGTTGCCGTTCTTTTGTTTTCTTGAAGGAAATACTACAGCTAAACTTTATGCTTTCTCCCTTGCCCACAGACCCTGACCTGCTTTCTGTGAACGTTCCCTAGTCTTCTTCCAAATCGCACTGTCATGGTCACCACAGAGAGCCAGCTGCAGAGTTGGGGGAGGTATGAATTTGGTATTATATACTGTGGGTGTCTGTGAACCAGTCCGGGGGATTTGCAGTTGAGATTTTCCTTGAAGCTTCTGGGTAGTTTTCCTAATGGACTCCAGAATGCCATCATTAGAAATCATATCCCTTTAATACCCTCTAGGAATCTTTTATGCTACTCCCCTGATCTTTCTTACCCCGAGTCATGCAACTCAGAAGTTAATACTCTGGATGCTATGAGAGAGAAATTTCTCTTTGGCAGTGTCCCATACACGTGGAAAAGGCAGGTGTTTACTCACCCAGTCTCCCATTCTCCCCTGGGAAAAATCACACATTTATTTCTTTGGCCCTAAGCTTTGTTGCCCTGGGGGAAGGGTGATGCTAGCAAAGTGAAGTTTTTTTTTCTTTTACCCATTCCAGTGTGTACAAATTTGTAAATATTTTACTCCAAGGAAGTGCTGAAATTTTTCTTCTGGAAATCTGAGCTTATAAAAAGACTCACATCCATAGCTATCTGCCCAAGTCAGTGTTCTCCAGTTACTCTCAGACAATAGCCAAGAGGGACTAGAACTGGTTCACATTCTCCTGCAGATTTCAAAACCAGTACCAAGATCTGTCTACTATTCAATGCACAGGTGGTGAGACTCCCCCAGGTCCTTTGGCACATGGTGCTGGATCTCACAACTCCCACAGAGGCAATTTTGTTCATGGATTGTTAATTTTTGCTCTTGAAATTGGAGGACAAATACAAGGGGTGACTTATGGTCCACGATAATTGATGCCTAAATGACTCCAACATTTGATTCATCTTGATGTTTGGCATCTGTTAATTAACTTTTCTTTTTCAAGTTAAGATTTCTCTGATTCTTGATATGATTATTTCCTATACATTTTATTTATTATATTAGGAGATTCACATTTAAATCTTTTATCTAAGTAGGAAGCCACCATGCCTAGAGATAACACCAAAGTCCTGGTGTACTTTTGTAGTCTGTGGTTATAATGATAGTTTATTTTTAGAGGTTTTGCAGTATTACTTTGTTCTGTTTGGTTTATCTAATGCAGGAGACCCAGGTTCAGTCCTTGGGTTGGGAAGATCCCCTGGAGAAAGAAATGGCAACCCACTCCAGTATTCTTCCCAGGAGAATTCCATGGACAGAAGAGCCTGGTGGGCTACATACAGTCCATTGGGTCACAAAGAGTCAGACATGACTGAGTGCTGTAGCTCCCACTGGTAACTGCTGCTGGGGTGGAAGATGTTTCCCTTGTCCTGGGTACCTGGTGTCTTTGGGTAGGGTAGAGGAGTCTCAGGCCATGGGCAAGAGTCTTTCCTGGCAATAATGTTGTTATGGCATGGCTTCTTCTGTCTGTGGATGATGGAGTGTACTTCTCTAGCTGGTCAGTTGTTGTAGGGTCTCATCTACTGGTGAACTAATGTCTCTGGGTGGGGAAGGGGAGTCTTATGCTAGTGGAGACAAACAAGCTTTACAGACTGGGGTGACTTTTGTGGTGGAACCCCACTTGCTGTTGTTACCAGGCTACCCACAATATTTTCCAGTGTGTAATTGGAGTCTCCTGCCCAACTGGGTAAAAGACTGCATCCCTTGACCACTTAATCTTCATGAGGTTCCTGATAAATCTCCTTTTCTAGTAGTGTTGGGCTTTCTTGATGTTGTCAGAGGAACTCTCATTAAACCTGGGGGAGAAATGATTCTATGTGGGGGATTTGGAATACTTATGACAACTTGCCATTCTGTTGTTTCTCCAGTCTTGGGAGTCTCAAGCCATCATACCTTCCTATTACCACCCTTCAGAATTTTCTCCTTTGGTTGCCAAATGCACTGTAAATTCAGAGTTTATAGTTGTATCTAGTGAGAAGGGACAGGAAGAAATGAGTCTCTTCCATCTTGTCCCTAAAACTTGCAGTGATCTAAATAATGCATCCATGCATCGTTTTATTCTCTTTCCTTCCTCTTTTTATTACTCTACCAAATCTTCAACTCCTTCTTTCTGAGATCATCTCTCAAATAAACTAAATCCTTATATGAAGTTCTCCTTTCAGTGGAAGCCAAACCCAGTAGATTGAAATAGGCTAAAGACATGAACAAGGAGAGAACAAGATGGCAGAGGAGTAGGTGGATGTGGAGTACATCTCTCTCCACAAATACATTAGGAATACACCTTCAGACACAGAAGTGCATGCAGAACACCAACTGAGAGCAGACAGGAGTACTTGATCAGCGGAAAAGAATATATTAAACCATGCAAAACTTGGTCAAACGAACTAGGGGGAAAAACAGCCCCCTGTTTTTCCAGTGTTTTAGTATCATTGGACCTGCCTTTGGCAAGTGGGGGAACTGAAGCAGGGGTCTGATCCCCACATCAGGGCAATTATCTGAGTCAGAGGAAAAACATTTAAGGCTGAGGGTGAAACAGCTGATCTGTGCAGCCTAAATGGAATGAGAATCAGACAGTCCCTACTGCAAACATGAATACTTTGGACAGGGATGCAGGTCACCTGGAAGGTGCAGCAGCTGGGAACTGGAATTTAGGGATTGTGGAGCAATCCCTGGGTGAGGGCTGCTGTTGACTGCAGAGAAATGGATCGAGGGGGATGTGAGGGAGGAGACTGTGGTGGGAAATGCCTGTGGAGGAAAGCCAGGTAGCCATGGAAGCAAGGCGACATTGTTGAGTCATGCCAAGGGAGTGGAGCCATGACCGGAGCCTCTCTCTTCCCACACACCAGCATCTGCAGTTGAACAACAGAGAGACTGGCCCATCAAATGCCTGACACACTGAACTACAGAGTAGGATCCCACCCAGGGTGCCCCTTTAAGTGCTTGGCACGCCAATCTACAGAGTAGGAACCCATCCAGGGGGGCCCCCCTCTATGTGCCTGACACACCAAACAACAGAGAAGGCTCCCAGGCAAGGGAGCCCCTTAAGTGCCTGAATGGGCAGAGCCATGGAAAAAGACTGGCCAAAGAGGCCTTCTGATTGCCAGCCACAAGAGGCTCAAAAAAAGACCCTGATCAGGCCATAACTCCTGTGGCAGAGGCAATCCATGTGCTTGCACACTTGGCACCACCAAGGTCCCCTCAACCCAAGCAGCTGTGCCACCTTCACACTCAAGCCTCACAGGGGAAGAGCTGCCACAGGCAAAAAAGAAGTCTTTCATCTATGCACACAGGGTTGCTTCAGTCGTGTCCAACTCTTTGCGATCCTGTGAACTGTGGCCTACAGGCTTCTCTGTCAGGAGGGTTCTCCAGGCAAGAGTACTGGAGTATATTGGCCAAGACTGGTTGTCATACCCATCTAGAGCACTATATTTCCTGCTGCCCTAGCCACCAACTCCCCTGAGTACTTGGTGCTGCCAGAAACCCTGAAAACCAAGCAGCTGCACCACCTCCACACCTTGCTCTCACTGGGGCAGACCCAAGTCTTCCAGGGCAGCCTCAGGAGCAAACCCCAGTGGACAACCCACATGCAGAGGTGGAAACAAAACCACAATAGAAACCCAGGGGCAGTGTGGCTAAGGAAGAAGACCCAAAACCTTCCCACCAGCTGTACAAGCTGCAGATTAAATCCACACAATCAACTAGGCAGACTCTGTGTCTATGGACTATATAAAAGGATATTGAAAGCTCCCACAAGAGAAAACTCACTAGTTCTGATAGCTGTGGACCTTGGAGGCAAGAACACACAGGAGTAGGACCAGATTAGAATCTGAGCTGCCCCCACAGCAGATCCAGAGACCAGCACAGTGTTGGAGGGCATCCTAGGGTGGTGAGGTGGACTGTGACTCCCAGAAAGGGAAAGGACTCTGATAGCAGTGACTCAAGTAAAACAATTATAATTCTTATGTTTTGACTTGTTCTATAGATTCTTTTGAATTTTTTTCTTTGTTTTTTCCTTTTCTCCACCCCCACCCCCCATTGTAGTTGTTGATTTTATTGGCACAATGATATCTAATTAAGATTTTGAGTTTTTTTTTTTTCAGTCACACTTTGTATTGTTATAAACCTCTGCCTCTATGTTGGGCTTTTGCAGTTCTGTGGAGTTTTCTTTTTTTTCTTTCTTCTTCCTTTTTTTGTCTTTTCTCTTTTTTCAATTTTAATTTTTTAAAACATATTATTTTTTCTACATTTATTCCTTTGTTTGCTTTTCTTACTGTTCTTTTCCCCTTGCAGTAAATCTTTAATGTATATAAATCTTCTTTATCTACCTCTATTTACCTTTGTGTTTCCTTTCATTTCCTCTAAACATATTTGTTAGTTTTGTTTTCATTTCTTTATTCCCCACTTGGCACCTTGCTTTAATTATGTTTTATAGTTTGTGCTTTAGTTAGTTTTGTTCTTAGCTGGTGGATATAATTTTTGGTTTCCTTTGTTCACCAGGTCAATATATTGTACTTTATTTTTGTTGGACTGCTTTGATTTTGCTTATGGGTGTATATGTATATGTGTATATTCCACTATTTTAATTATTATCTTCATGATTTTGTAACTGCCATTTGTCTGGGGTTCATCTTTGGTTTCTCGTTTCTGGGCATTTGTTTTAATCTCACTTAATGCCATAACAAGCCACTTGTGGAATCTTCGCTCCTGACCAGAGATCAAACCCTGACCTTTTCAGTGGGAGCACTGATTCCAAGACCCTAGACTACCAGAGAATTAACCCTAGGGAGTGTCAAATATTGAGAACTCCCCCAAAGGAAACCACTTGAATACAAGGCCCAGCATCACCCAACCACCAGTAGCACCTTGTGCAAGACACCGCATCTAAATGACAAACAAAACAAAACTACAAACCCAATCATCAGCAGATAGGATTCCCACTTCACTCAGCCTTGCCTGTAAAAGGAAGAAAAATTCAGCACAAATCTCCCCCCATACAAAGCTTACAGAAACCACTGAAACAACCTTAGGAGGGCAGAAACCAAGAGAAAGAAAGAATTCAACACTGAAGGCTGGAAAAAGGAAACCTTAAACACAATAAGTTAAAAAATAATGAAAAGGCATAATAAAATACTACACAAGTGAAGGCACTAACTAGAAACACAGAAGTCTGAACAAATGAAGAGGAAATAGGCAAACTACCTGAAAAAGAACTCAGAATAATGATAGTAAAGATGATCAGAAACCTTGAAAGCAAAATGGATAAAATGCAAGAATCAATTAACAAAGACCTAGAAGAATTAAAGAATAAACATACAGAGACAAACAACACAATTACTGAAATTAAAAATACTCAATAAGGAATCAATAGCAGAATATCTGAAGCAGAAGAACAAATCAGTGTGCTGGAAGATAAAATGGTGGAAATAACTTCTGAAGAGCAGATAAAGTAAAAATAATGAAAAGAACAGGATAATCTCAGAGACCTCTGGGAAAATATCAAATGCACCATCATTCGAATTATAGGAGTCCCAGAAAAGAAGAGAAAGAAAAAAGGGTATGAGAAAAATTGAAAATTTCCCCAACATGGAAATGGAAATAGTCAATCAAGTCCAAGAGGCACAGAGTCCCATGTAGGATAAACCCAAGGAGAAACACGCCAAGACACATACTAATCAAACTAACAAAGACTAACACAATGAAAGAATATTAAAAGCAGCAAGGGAAAAGCAACAAGTAACATACAAGGGGAACCCCATTTGTTTAACAGCTGATCTTTCAGCAGAAACTTTGCAGGCCAGAAGGGAATTGCAGGATATATTTAAAGTGCTGAATGGGAAAACTCTACAGCCAAGATTACTGTACCCAGTAAGGATCTCATTCAAAATTGATGGAGAAATCAAAAGCTTTTCAGACAAGCAGAAGTTAAGAGAATTCAATACCACCAAACCAGCTTTATAATGAATGTGAAAGGGGCTTATATAGTCAAGGAATACAAGAGAAGAAACAGATCTACAAATCAACCCCACACAATTAAGAAAATGGCATTAGGAACATATATATAAATAAATACTTTAAATGTAAATGGATTAAATGCTCCAAACAAAAGACACAGACTGGCTGAATGGATAAAAAAACAAGACCCATATATATGCTGTCTACAAGAAACCCACCTCAGAACTAAAGACACATATAGACTGAAAGTAAGAGGATGGAAAAATATATTCCATGCAAATGGGAAGCAAAAGAAAGCTGGAGTAGCAATCCTCATATCAGACAAAATAGACCTTAAAATAAAGGAGATTTCAAGAGATAAGGTAGGACACTACATAATGATCAAGGGATCAATCCAAGAGGAAGACATAACAATTGTAAATATCTATGCACCCAACATACTGCTGCTGCTGCTGCTAAATCGCTTCAGTCGTGTCCGACTCTGTGCGATCCCATAGATGGCAGCCCACCAGGCTTCCCTGTCCCTGGGATTCTCCAGGTAAGAACACTGGAGTGGGTTGCCATTTCCTTCTCCAGTGCATGAAAGTGAAAAGTGAAAGCGAAGTTGCTCAGTAGTGTCCGACTCTAGCGACCCCATGGACTACAGCCTATCAGGCTCCTCCATCCATGGGATTTTCCAGGCAAAAGTACTGGAGTGGGGTGCTATTGCCTTCTTCGGCACCCAACATAGGAGCACTTCAAAACATAAGACAAACAATAACAGATATAAAAGGAGAAATTGACAGTAGCACAATAATAGTAGGAGAGTTTAATACCCCACTCACACCAATGGACAGATCATCAAAACAGAAAATTAATAAGGAAACACAAGTCTTAACGATACATTAGATGAGATGGATCTCATTGATATTTTCAGGACATTCTATCCAAATGCAAAAGAATAAACATTCTTCTCAAGTGCACATGGGACATTCTCCAGGATAGAGCACATCTTGGGTCACAAATCAAACCTCAGTAAATTTAAGAAAATTGAAATCATATCAAGCATCATTTCCGACCACAATGCTATGAGAATGAATATCAATTACAAGAAAAAAAAAAACTGTAAAAAACACAAACACATGGAGATTAAACAATGCGTTTCTAAATTACCAACAGGTTACTGAAGAAATCAAAAGGGAAATCAAAAAATTTCTAGAAACATGACAATGAAAATATGACAACTCAAAACATGGAATGAAGCAAAAGCAGTTCTAAGAGAGAAGTTTATAGCAATACAATCCTACCTCAAGAAACAAGAAAAGCATTGACTAGATAACCTAACTTTAAACCTAAAACAACTGGAAAAAGAAGAAGAAGAAGAAGAAGAAGAAGAAGAAGAAGAAAAACAACAACAACAACAAAAAACAAAATGAGCAGAAGGAAAGAAATCATAAAGATCCAAGCAAAAAGAAATGAAAGAAACAATAGTAATGATTAATAAAACTAAAAGCTGGTTCTTTGAGAAGATAAACAAAACTGAGAAACCTTTAGCCAGACTTATCAACAAAAAAGAGAGAAGAATCAAATCAACAAAATTGGAAATGAAAAAGGAGAGATTACAACAGACAATGCAGAAATACAAAGATTATGAACAAGTGTATGGCAATAAAATGGATACCCTGGAAGAAATGGACAGATTCTTAGAAAAGTTCAATATTATAAGACTGAACCTGGAAGAAATAGAAATTAGGAACAATGCAATTATAAGCACTGAAATTGAAGCTGTGATAAAAAATCTCCCCCAAAACAAAAGCCCAGGACCAGATGGCTTCACAGAATTCTATCAAACACATAGAGAAGAATTAATGCCTATCCTTCTAAATCTGTTCCAAAATATTGCATAGGAAGGAATACTTCCAAACTCATTCTACAAGGCCACCATCACCCTGAACCAAAGCCAGACAAAGACAACACAAAAAAAGAAAACTACAGGCCAATATCACTGATGAACATAGATGCAAAAATCCTCAACAAAATTTTAGCAAACAGAATTCAGCCACATATCAAAAGGCTCATACACCATGATTAAGTTGGTTTTATTTCAGGGATGCAAGGATTCTTCAATAGATGCAAATCATTCAAGGTGATTCACCATATTAACAAATTGAAAGATAAAAACCATATTATAATCTCAATAGATGCAGAAAAAGCCTTTGACAAAATTCAGAACGCATTTATGATTAAAGCTTCAAAAAACGGGCATAGAAGGAACCTACTTCAACATCAGTTCAGTTCAGTCACTCAGTCAAGTCCAATTCTTTGCAACCCCATGAATCACAGCACGCCAGGCCTCCCTGTCCATCACCAACTCCTGAAATTCACCCAAACTCATGCCCCTCAAGTCGGTGATGCTATCCAGCCATCTCATCCTCTGTCATCCCCTTCTCCTCCTGCCCCCAATCCCTCCCAGCATGAGTCTTTTCCAATGAGACAACTCTTCACATGAGGTGCCTCTTGAGAAACCTATATGCAGATCAGGAAGCAACAGTTAGAACTGGACATGGAACAACAGACTGGTTCCAAATAGGAAAAGGAGTACGTCAAGGCTGTATATTGTCACCCTGCTTATTTAACTTATATGCAGAGAACATCATGAGAAACGCTGGGCTGGAAGAAACACAAGCTGAAATCAAGATTGCTGGGAGAAATATCAATAACCTCAGATATGCAGATGACACCACCCTTATGGCAGAAAGTGAAGAGGAACTAAAAAGCCTCTTGATGAAAGTGAAAGAGGACAGTGAAAAAGTTGTCTTAAAGCTCAGCATTCAGAAAACGAAGATCATGGCATCTGGTCCCATCACTTCATGGGAAATAGATGGGGAAACAGTGGAAAGAGTGTCAGACTTTATTTTTCTGGGCTCCAAAATCACTGCAGATGGTGCCTGCAGCCATGAAATTAAAAGACGCTTACTCCTTGGAAGGAAAGTTATGACCAACCTAGATAGCATATTCAAAAGCAGAGACATTACTTTGCCAACAAAGGTTCATCTAGTCAAGGCTATGGTTTTTCCAGTGGTCATGTATGGATGTGAAAGTAGGACTGTGAAGAATGCTGAGTGCTGAAGAATTGATGCTTTTGAACTGTGGTGTTGGAGAAGACTTTAGAGAATCACTTGGACTGCGAGGAGATCCAACCAGTCCATTCTAAAGGAGATCAGTCCTGGGTGTTCTTTGGAAGGACTGATGCTAACGCTGAAAATCAAATACTTTGGCCACCTCATGTGAAGAGTTGACTACCTCAACATAGTAAAGGCCATATATGATAAGCCTACAGCAAATATTATTCTCAATGGTGAAAAACTCAAAGCATTCCCCCTGAGATCAGGAACAAGACAACAACAAACACTATTATTCAACATAGTTTTGGAAGTCCTAGCTATAGCAATCAGAGAAGAAAAATAAATAAAAGGAATCCAGATCAGAAAAGAATAAGTAAAGCTCTCACTGTTTGCAGATGACATGATACTGTACATAAAAAACCCTAAAGATAATATCAGAAAATTACTAGAGCTAATCGGTGAATTTAGCAAAGTTTCAGGATACAAAAGCGATACACAGAAATCACTTGCATTTCTATATACTAACACTGAAAAATCAGAAACAGAATTTAAGGAATCAATCCCATTCACCACTGCAACAAAAATAATAAAATATCTAGGAATAAATTTACCTAAGGAGACAAAAGAACTGTACACAGAAAATTATAAGACATTAATGAAGAAATCAAAGATGACATAAACAGATAGAATGGGTAGGAAGAATCAATATTGTGAAAATGAATATACTACCAAACACAATCTACAAATTCAATGCAATCCCTATCAAACTATCAATGGCATTTTTCACAGAACTAGAATAAAAAATTTCACAACTCATATAGAAACACTAAAGACCCTGAATAGCCAAAGCAGTCTTGAGAAAGAAGAATGGAGCTGCAGGAATCAACCTGCCTGACTTCAGACTATACTACAAAGCTACAGTCATCAAGACAGTATGGTACTGGCACACAAAAAAAAACAGAAATATAGACCAGTGGACCAAGATAGAAAGCCCAGAAATAAACCCATGCCCCTATGGGTACCTTATTTTTGACAAATGAGGCAAGAATATGCAGTGGAGCAAAGACAGCCTCGTCAATACATGGTGCTTGGAAAATTGGACAGCTACATGTAAAGAATGAAATTAGAACACTTCATAACACCAAACACAAAGACCAACTAAAAAACTCAAAATGGATTAAAGACCTAAATATAAGACCAGAAACTATAAAACTCTTAGAGGAAAACATAGGCAGAACAGTCAATGACATAAATCAAAGCAAGATCCTCTATTACCCACCTCCTAGAGTAATGGAAATAAAAACAAAAGTAAACAAATGGGGCCTGATTAGACTTAAAAGCTTTTGCACAATAAAGCAAACTATAAGCAAGGTGAAAAGATAACCTTCAGAATGGGTGAAAATAATAGCAATTGAAACAACTGACAGAAGATTAACTTCCAAAATATAAAAGCAGCTGATACAACTCAATACCAGAAAAACCAACAACCCAATAAAAATGTGGGGAAAAGATATAAACAGACATTTCTCCAAAGAAGACATACAGATGGCTAACAAGCACATGAAAAGATGCTCAGCATCGCTCATAATTAGAGAAATGCAAATATAAACTACAATGAGATATCACCTCACACCGGTCAGAATGCCATCATCAAAGAGTCTACAAACAATAAATGCTGGAGATGGTTTGGAGAAGAGGGAAGGGTCTTGCACTGTTGGTGGGAATATAATTGATACAGACACTATGGAAGACGGTATGGAGATTCCTTAAAAAACTAGGAATAGCAAGACATACTTAAAATGATGAAAGAAAATAACCTACAGCCCAGATTATTGTACCCAGCAAGGATCTCATTCAAGTATGAAGGAGAAATCAAAAGCTTTTCAGACAAGCAAAAGCTGAGAGAATTCTGCACCACCAAACCAGCTCTCCAACAAATACTAAAGGATATTCTCTAGACAGGAAACACAAAAATGGTGTATAAACTCGAACCCAAAACAATAAAGTAAATGGCAACGGGATCATACTTATCAGCAATTACCTTAAACGTAAATGGGTTGAATGCCCCAACCAAAAGACAAAGACTGGCTGAATGGATACAAAAACAAGACCCCTACATATGTTGTCTACAAGAGACCCACCTCAAAACAGGGGACATATACAGACTGAAAGTGAAGGGCTGGAAAAAGATTTTCCATGCAAATAGGGACCAAAAGAAAGCAGGAGTCACAATACTTGTATCAGATAAATTAGACTTTAAAACAAAGGCTGTGAAAAGAGACAAAGAAGGTCACTACATACTGATCAAAGGATCAATCCAAGAAGAAGATATAATAATTATAAATATATATCCACCCAACATGGGAGCACCGCAGTATGTAAGACAAATGCTAACAAGTATGAAAGGAGAAATTAACAACAACACAATAATAGTGGGAGACTTTAATACCCCACTCACACCTATGGATAGATCAACTAAACAGAAAATTAACAAGGAAAAAAAAAAAAAAAAGAGTCAGATATGACTGAAGTGACTCAGCATGATTAGAATCTGTGAGGTCAGTCAGAGTTTCTCTTCGATGATGGTGATGAAGCAGTATGTCCTGAAACTGATTATTGGACCAGAAACACACTTAATGAAGTCCTTCTTGGGGTCTATTGCCTTTTTTCATCATGAAGGGTAGTCAGAGAGTTTGTACAACTCAGCTCATCACTCATCATTATAATATGTACCAGAGAGTTTCACCCAAATAATGTTAGCTACCATGATGTGAAATTAGATATGAAATAAATAGTGCCACCACACACACAAAAAAAAAATTAAATTAAATTAAATTAAACATAAAAAAAAAAACTAGGAATAAAACCACTATATGAGCACTGAAGAATTAATGTTTTCAATCTGTGGTGGTGGAAGAGACTCTTGAGAGTCCCTTTGACTGCAAGGAGATCCAACCAGTCCATCCTAAAGGAAATCAGTCCTGAATATTCATTGGAAGGACTAATGTTGAAGCTGAAACTCCAATACTTTGGCCACCTGATGTGAAGAGCTGACTCATTTGAAAAGACCCTGATGCTGAGAAAGATTGAAGGCAGAAGGAGAAGGGGACAACAGAGGTGGAGATGATTGGATGGCATCACCAACTCGATTGACATGAGTTTGAGGAAGCTCTGGGAGTTGGTGATGGACAGGGAGGCCTGGTGTGCTGCAGTCTATGGGGTTGCAAAGAGTCAGACACGACTGAGCAACTGAACTGACTGAATTGAACGGATGACCCAGCAATCCCATTCTTAGGCATACACACTGAGTAAAGCAAAATTGAAAAAGACACATGTAGCCCATTGTTCACTGAAGCACTATTTACAATAGCTAGCAATGGCACCCCACTCCAGTACTCTTGCCTGGAAAATCCCATGGACGAAGGAGCCTAGTATGTTGCAGTCCATGGGGTCGCTAAGAGTCGGACATGACTGAGCGACTTAACTTTGACTTTTCACTTTCCACTTTCCTGCACTGGAGAAGGAAATGGCAACCCACTCCAGTGTTCTTGCCTGGAGAATCCCAGGGATGGGGGAGCCTGGTAGGCTGCCGTCTATGGGGTCTCACAGTCGGACACGACTGAAGCGACTTAGCAGCAGCAGCAGCAGAACATAGAAGCAACCTAGATATCCATCAACAGATGAATGGATAAAGAAGTTATATGGATAAAGAAGTTGTGGTATATATACAAAAGGAATATTACTCAGTCATAAAAAGGAACACATTTGAGTCAGTTCTAATGAGGTGAATCAACCTAGAGCCTATTTTACAGAGTGAAGTAAGTCAGAAAGAAAAAGATAAATATTGTATTCTAACACATATATATGGAATCTAGAAAAATGATACTGAAGTATTTATTTACAGGGCAGCAATAGAGAAACATACATAGAGAATAGACTTATGGACACAGGGAGAGGGGAGGAGAGGGTGAGATGTATGGAGAGAGTAACATGGAAACTTACCATATGTAAAATAGATAGCCAATGGGAATTTACTGTATGTCTCAGGAAACTCACACAGTGGTTCTGTATCAACCTAGAGCGGGTGGGATGGGGAGGGAGATAGGAAGGAGGTTCAAAAGGGAGGGGATATATATATACCTATGGCTGATTCTTGTTGAGGTTTGACAGAGAAAAACAAAATTATGTAAAGCAATTATCCTTCAATTAAAAAATAAATTAAAAAAAGACATGAACAATGAGGTCATCAAAAGAAATATGAAGTACTTATAAACTTATTTAAATATTTGGCTCACACATAATGAAAAAAAAAGGAATGAGAACAAAGATAACCATTTTTTATTTGTCAGATTGGCAAAGGTTAAAGACTTTCGTATTATTCCACTTGTATGTTCTATTGTTACAGTCTTTTTGCAAGGGAATTTGACAACAGCATTCAGCACGCACATTCTCTTTGAACCAACAATTTTAGTTCTAGAAATATATACTACAGATATACTCAGACATGTACACAGTTATATGCAAAAGAATGTTTGTTGCCTGATTGGTTGTAATAAAGTACTGGACTAGGAGGAAAAAAACTGAATTCCCATCAGTAGGTGACTGGTTTAAAAAATATACTAAACCTATACAGCAGAAAATATGCCATTAACAAAAACGGAACATATCTAGATAGGCCAATATGGTAGATCTCTCAGATTCATTAAAGGGGTTATACAAGGCACAAAAAATACATAGCATAATTAAGAATTGTATTATTTATATTATCTACTGTATTACATAATAACTTTAAACATCAATATACAATGTCTCTGAGAAAGGAAAACAATTCTGATTGGGTAAGACATCTATTTTTCTATCCTTTCATACTTGTAGAACTTTTAGTAATGTCTGAATATTACTTTTACAGTTATAAAAAATTCACCAAATAATGGATGTTGTGTTCCTCAATTGTAATTGAAATTTATCTTAAGTTTATTTGTATCTATTGGTTTAAGAGAGAAAAACAGTTTTTTCTATACAGCTTGTACATAGAACACACACACATACACATGCACACACACATACCAAACATTTTAAAGTAATTATCTACATAGAGTTAAGACTTTATATTATCTTATGTATTCTTCATAATTTTTTGAATTGTTTTTATTACTTCCATAATAAAATAACAACAGCCTCTCTCCTGAAAAAAATACTTTCATAAACTCTGCATGGCATATCTGGACCATCACCCTCCTCACTGGAAAACTCCTTTATCCTATTATCAGCTATTCATTTCCCCTTGATTCCTCTGCTGCTGCTGCTGCTAAGTTGCTTCAGTCATGTCCGACTCTGTGCGACCCCGTAGACGGCAGCCCACCAGGCTCCCCGTCCCTGAGATTCTCCAGGCAAGAACACTGGAGTGGGTTGCCATTTCCTTCTCCAGTGCTCTACCTTGCTCTAATTGCTGTTTTTAAAGAAAAAGCAACCAGTACAAGAGAAAAGGGGTTCCTTCACCTGGACTTGAGCTTAGGCCTCTAATACAACATCTAACAAAGGGGAATATAAATTTTACCAGAAATTAGATGAAACTGCAACTTTTTGACATTTGTATTATAGTTCTGCTGCACTTGATTATTTTAAACAAGCATAACAAAATTAGAAGATAAGAATGACATCTATTTTCCTATTAGGAAAGCTAAGTCTAACAGGAAAATATTAGAAAATATTTTAAATGCTACTTTTAAGCTTGCTTTTCCTATTAGCTGTACTAGCCACTAAGTGGTGCTACAGGCTCATGTATGAGAAATGAGGGACATTAGAAATTATTTTATGAAATAGATACGGCTATCTTTTTGGACTCCTCCGAGAAAAAAAAGACAAAAATTCAGGCCAGTTTTCCTCCGCAAATTTTACTGTTTTGTCCAAAATGAGTATTTAGAAGCTGAGATGTTGAAGGACTGGATGAGTTCACTAGAAAGCCTAGGAGTGGGGTATATAGGTGACAGTTATTTCATTATTCTACTTCATGCCAGATTATTTAAAACAATTGCAGTGTTATAGAATGTACAACAATTTTATATCATATAATTTTGTATTTTTCATTTAAAAATCCAACTTCCTGCATGCAATTCTATGATGCACCGGTGATTACTGAAAGACTTATAAAAGATTTATATAACTACACACTAGGAGACCACAAAAGAAAAATGCTTTAAGTTCATGTCATATTTAATACAATTTTTATTAAATGGTTAATAGGTAGCTCAGTTGGTTAAGAATCCACCAGCAATGCAGGAGACCCCGGTTGGATTCCTGGGTCTGGAAGATTCCCTGCAGAAGGGATAGGCTACCCATTCCAGCATTCTTGGGCCTCTCTGGTTGCTCAGATGGTAAAAAATCTGCAATGCATGAGACCTGAGTTCGATCCCTAAGTTGGGAAGATCCTTGGAGGAGGGCACGGCAACCCACCCCAGTATTCTTGCCTGGATAATCCCCATGGACAGAGGAGCCTGGTGGGCTCTAGTCCATAGGGTCACAAAGAGTCGGGCATGACTGAGCAACAAAGCAAACACACATTCTAAACTGGTAACACTTAGCATTTACTGTTTCAATATCTTATTGTCTAGAATAGTGGCTCTGAACTAGGTGCAATTTTTCCCCGAGAGGTCATTTGGCAATGTCTGGAGACAATTTTCATTGTCACAAAAGAGTGAGGTGGATGTTACTAGCATGTAGTGTGTAGAGACCAAGGATGCCAAGGAAGATGTACTTGATACTTTCCCTAAAGCATTGGAAGAAGCACAAGCTGGAATCAAGATTGCCAGGAGAAATATCAATAACCTCAGATATGCAGATGACACCACCCTTATGGCAGAAAGTGAAGAGGAACTAAATGGCCTCTTGATGAAAGTGAAAGTGGAGAGTGAAAAAGTTGGCTTAAAGCTCAACATTCAGAAAACAAAGATCATGGCATCTGGTCCCATCACTTCATGGGAAATAGATGGGGAAACAGTGGAAACAGTGTCAGACTTTATTTTGGGGGGCTCCAAAATCACTGCAGATGGTGACTGCAGCCATGAAATTAAAAGATGCTTGCTCCTTATGATCAACCTAGGTAGCATATTGAAAAGCAGAGACATTACTTTGCCAACAAAGGTCTGTCTAGTCAAGGCTATGGTTTTTCCAGCGGTAATGTATGGATGTGAGAGTTGGACTGTGAAGAAAGCTGAGCGCCGAAGAATTGATGCTTTTGAACTGTGGTGTTGGAGAAGACTGGACTGCAAGAAGATCCAATGAGTCCATTCTATAAAGGAGATCAGTCCTGGGTGTTCTTTGGAAGGAATGATGCTAAAGCTGAAACTCCAGTACTTTGGCCACCTCATGCAAAGAGTTGACTCATTGGAAAAGACTCTGATGCTAGGAGGGATTGGGGGCAGGGGGAGAAGGGGACGACAGAGGATGAGATGGCTGGATGGCATCACTGACTTGATGGACATGAGTCTGAGTGAACTCCAGGAGTTGGTGATGGACAGGAAGTCCTGGCATGCTGCGATTCATGGGGTTGAAAAGAGTCGGACATGACTGAGCGACTGAACTGAACTGAATTTAAGGCATTTCTATTACCCTTTCTCATCCTTGATGATCCTTGATGCTATTAATATAATACAAAGAAGAGAAAAAGAAACAAAGTGAAAGAGAGACAGGAAAAGAAAGAAGGAAGGAAATTTAAAATAAAAAATAGTAAATGAATTGCCCAAGGCCATTTGAGTTAAAACTCAGCTCTTTTGACTTTAGGGCCAATATCTCTTTGAAAATTGACATGCAATGAATGCTACAGTTTTTAAATTACTGTTTGAATGGCTTCCATATAGATATACAGGTAAAATTTTATGTAAATAGTCATATCAGTTCAGTTCAGTCACTCTGTTGTGTCCAACTCTTTGCGACCCCATGAATCGCAGCACGCCAGGCCTCCCTGTCCATCACCAACTCCCGGAGTTCACTCAGACTCATGTCCATCGAGTCAGTGATGCCATCCAGCCGTCTCATCCTCTGTCACCCCCTTCTCCTCCTGCCCCCAATCCCTCCCAGCAACAGAGTCTTTTCCAATGAGTCAACTCTTCGCATGAGGTGGACAAAGTACTGGAGTTTCAGCTTTAGCATCATTCCTTCCAAAGAAATCCCAGGGCTGATCTCCTTCAGAATGGACTGGTTGGATCTCCTTGCAGTCCAAGGGACTCTCAAGAGTCTTCTCCAACACCACAGTTCAAAAGCATCAATTCTTCGGTGCTCAGCTTTCTTCACAGTCCAACTCTCACATCCATACATGACCACTGGAAAAACCATAGCCTTGACTAGACAGACCTTTGTTGGCAAAATAATGTCTCTGCTTTTCAATATGCTATCTAGGTCAGTCATAACTGTTCTTCCAAGGAGCAAGTGTCTTTTAATTTCATGGCTGCGGTCACCATCTGCAGTGATTTTGGAGCCCAGAAAAATGAAGTCTGCCACTGTTTCCACTGTTTCCCCATCTATTTCCCATGAAGTGATGGGACCAGATGCCATGATCTTTGTTTTCTGAATGTTGAGTATGAGCTACTTATTGAACTTACTACGTGTAAAATGCTGTTCTTAAGCACTTTATATACATTATTCATATTAAAGTTGCAACAATTCCAGAATTGGTGTTTTGTCTGCTTCACGTGGCAAATTGAGGTTCAGGGAGGTGAAATAACTTGTCAAAGTTCATAGGACTTGTAAATAGAAGAACTGGGGTTTAAATCTAAGGTCTGCTGTCTCAAGATCATGTTTGTTGTTCAGTCTCTAAGTTGTGTCTGACTCTTTGCAATCCCATGAACTCTTTGCAATATGCCAGGCTTCCCTGTCCATCACCAACTCCCAGAGCTTGCTCTGACTCATGTCCATCAAGTCAGTGATGCCATCCAACCATTTCATCCTGTTGCTCCCTTCTCCTCCTGCCTTCAATCTTTCCCAACAGCAGTGTCTTTTTCAGTGAGCTGGCTGTTTGGATCAGATGGCCAAAGCACTGGAGCATCAGCTTCAGCATCAGTCCTTCCAATGAATATTCAGGGTTGACATACTTTGGGGTTTTCTTTTAAATTTTGATACATTTTTAGAGCAGTTTTAAGTTTACAGCCAAACTGAGTGATATCAAGTCCACATTTATAACCACTGTCTCATCTCATACCACCTCTTCCATAAAGACTATTCCCACTGCACACATGAGCACCTGCATACACATACATATACCTATTGATGCTAACTTCACTATATATATATATATATAATTGAGAAGGGTGGTGGCAGAGACTGCCTCTAATATCCATTTTTCTCAAACCTGCTACAGGACCTTAAATTCAATGAGCCGAATAATAGTAATTTAGTTGGAAATGTAGCTCCCTAGATAAATAATACATTTCTAAGTCTCCCTACATGTGACATGTGATAAGTTCTGGTCAATGAGATGAACGTAGAAGTGTCGTATGAAATCTTCCAACAATCTTCCTTATAAAAGTACTAAAAGTTGCATGTTGCACCTTTTTCTTCATCTTTTCCTCTGTCCTGCTACTTGTAACGTGAGTGATGCTTCAGACCTAAGAATAAGGGCCCCACTCAGCAAAGGTGAAGTCCTCTAAGATATCAATAGTTAGAGATATCATGTCACCCCTGTTACATACAACTTCAGATTTCCATGACAGAAGTACATTTCTAAAATATTTAAGCAATGGCAATTTTGAATCTTTCAGTCACTGGCCACAGATCTTAATCCTAACCATCATACTCATAAACTGTTTTTCAAAAGGAGAGCTAAAGGCCAGGAATGCCATAAGTCCTTAGGGCCTATTGATTATATCACAGCAATGCTTTCCCAGTCAGGACCACCTTGTCTTCAAATCTATAGTGTCTTTTTCCCAATAATATTGCCCCAGATACAGCTGAAAAACTACACAATCTTTCTGAGACAAAAATATCTTGACTCCATGAATCTAAATCTGATTTCATTTTATCATATAAACACCCTTCTAAACACATCTGAGGAGCTTTCCAGGTGGCTCAGTGATAAAGAATCCTCCTGCCAATGCAGGAGACATAGGTTCAATCCATGGGTCAGAAAGGTCCCCTGGAGAAGGAAATGGCAAACCACTCCAGTATTCTTGCATGGAAAATCCCATGGACAGAGAAATCTGGCAGGCTACAGTCCATAGGGTCAAAGAAGAGTTGGACACGACTGAACAACTAAAGAACAAGAACAAACACATCTGACTGATGTGCGGAGGAGGTTATGTCTATGGTCACCAGACCATGGAAGTGCCATCTTTGATGAAGGCCCTTATTAGATGCAGTTCACCTCCTAGGAAAGAACTTGACTTTGTACACTGAAGTACATGTTTATATGCTCCACATAGAAACATATCTGACAAACTATATTTGGAGGGTATGATAGAGGAAAGTACAGAGCCCTGCAAGTGAGCCCAGTCTAGCAACCATGTAACAGGGACAGAAGTTAGAGAACAGTAAGTACTGGAACGTATATGGCCTTCTGACAACATTAAGGCATACTCAGTCAAAGATAATTGAACCCACCTTGACCCCACTCTCAAGAAGCACCTTTGTGTCTTAGAAGAAATAGCTGTGAGCATAAAACTAAATGTGTTATAGCATAAGAGTTATTGCAAATGTACTGTCAGACCTTTCTAAACTAGCACAAAGATGTGATAAAAAGGCTTTTCCTTATAGTTCTGAGAAATTTAAGTCTAGGATATTATTATAGCAAATGATTATATAAAAAACACATTGTAATGGTGAAGATAATGACTCAGATACACTCTTAAGTTGTGGTCTGGAGTATTGAAGTTACATAAATGACCGGTGGCATTTGAACAGACAGGAGATCCATGAAGCTGGGCATTGGTCAAGTTTGCCCCAAATGGCGGCAGCAGTAACTAGCACTTATACATGTAAAGGGGGCTTCCCAGGTGGTGCTAGTTATAAAGAACCTGCCTGCCAGTGCAGGAGACATAAGAGACACAGTTTTGATCCCTGGATCAGGAAGATGTCCTAGAGGAGGGCATGCCAATCCATTCCAGTATACTTACTTGAGAAATCTCATAGACAGAGGAGCCTGGAGGGCTTCAGCCCATAGGGTCGTAAATAGTTGGACATAACTGAAGCAACTTAACACACAGCACACGTAGGTGTAGTGGGTCGATCAGTAATAGCAATCACCTGCATCTGTGCAGTTGGCAGCAAAATAACAATGGTGATTACAGATGAATTCAGGGTGTAACATATGTCTAAGAATAGCCTTAAAAGCAGTCCAGGTAGAATTTGATTCAAAATTCACCAACCTTTCTTGAGTATCTAGTATTTTTGAGTCTCTCTTATAGATGCTGGTGATATAACAGTAAACAAGAGACAAAACCCTTCGTCTTCATGGAACATATTTTCTAGAAGAGTGAGACACTAAATATGCAAAATAAGTAAGTATAGAGAATAATGGAAGGTGTAATATTATGGAAAAACAAAGCATGTTTAAGGGGAGGAGTGCTAGAGTAGTAGACTGCAGTTTGAAAGAGGGTGGTCAGTGTAAATCTCACTGAATTCGTACGTGAAAAAAGATTTGAAAATGGTGAGGGAGCAAGTCATGTGTCTATTTCAACAAAGAGCCTTATAGGAAGAGAAAATAGCAAGTACAAAGACTCTGAGATGGAAACATGCCAAGTAGGTTTAAGGAGCAAGAATGTTAGAGTTGCTGTAGTCAATGGAGATGATGAATAGAAGTGGAATTCATAAAGTAAATGTCTAGACCATTTAAAGGACTTTGGGTTTTATTCTGAGAGAATGTCTTCAGATGATTTTATACATAAGAAACATATGAGCTGACTTAGGTATCCGAAGGATTACTCTGACTTTGTGAAACTATACTGTAGGAGGGCAAGAGCTAAAACAGGTAAAAAACAATTAAACAAATTGGGAGATGCTGATGACTTTGACCAGGGTGACAGCACTGGAGGGAATGAGAATTAGTTGGTTGACAATATTGTATGTTGCTAAGGCCAACAGAATTCCTAAATCAATTTTTTAAGGAGTACAAGAAAGAGAAGTCAACGATGATTCCAAGGTTTTTATTCCAAAAAAGAAGAAGGAACAGAAATGAACTGAGAAAAAGAAAAATAAAAAATAAAAGTGTAGTAGAGTTTTTGATTGTCTGTTATGTTCTGTATCCCTTTTCTTTTTTTTGGAAAATAGGAATAGAAAACAAGATCTGGGTATTAGGCATGCTCATTGCTACTGATCCTGTGTGAGCATTTCTAGTTTGTGTTTTTCAAGGAGTTGGTATATTTCATGTGTTATCCAAGTTTGTGGGCACAGAATTGTTCCTAGTATTCTTTTATTATATTTAAATGTTCACAGGATCAGTAGTAATAATCCCTTCAGTTTCCAACATTGGCTATTTGTGTATTTTCTTTTTTTAAGGTTAGTCTAGCTAAATAATTATTCATTTTTCCCCCTTTTCTAGGAGCCAGTTTTTTTGTTTCATTGATATCTCTATTGTTTTTTTTTTTTGTTTGTTTTCCCGTTTTTTTCATTTCTGTTCAAATATTTGTAATTTATTTTCTTTTGATTGCTTTAGGCTTAAGTTACCCTTCTTTTTCAGGTTTCTAAGGATCAGAAGATCCTAGGTTTGACTCCTGGCTGCATTGAAACTCTTTAGACTTCCCTGGCGGCTCAGACGGTAAAGAATCTGCCTGCAATGCAGGAGACCCAGGTTTAATCCTTGGGTTGGGAAGATCCCCTGGAGAAGGAATGGCTATCCACTATAGTATTCTTGCCTGGAGAATTCCATAGACAGAGGAGCCTGATGGGATCCCAAAGAGACGGACACAAATGAGTGACTAATACTTTCACTTTCACAAGGTAAATGCTTAGGATATTGATATTAGATCTTTCTTCTTTTATAATATATACATTTAATGCTATAAGTTCTCCATTAGCACTGCTTCTGCAACATTCCAGAACTTTGATAATTTTTATTTTCATTAAATTTAGTTCAAAATATTTTAAAATTTGTCTTGAGACATCTTTGACCTGTGTTATACATAGAAATGTGTTGTTTAATTCCCAAATATTTGAGGATGTCATAGTTTCTTTCTGATGTTGATTACTAATTCAATTCCATTATATTCTGAAAACACACTTTGTATGATCACTATTATTTTGAATTTATGAAAGTGTGTTTTAGAAAGTGCTCCATGTGAGGCTGAGAAGATGTGTATTCTACAGTTGTTTGAACTTCTCCACTAATGTCAATTCAGTCAAGTTGACTATGCTGTTCTTGCCTACTATATTCTTACTGATTTTCTGCATGCTTGATTTAAAAATGATTGACAGCTTTTTCAATTCTTTAAGCATAAGAGTGGATATATCTGTTTTTCTTTTAGTTCTATCAGCTTTTTTTTTTTTTTTTATCTTTCTGGTCCATAAAATATGGATTGCTGTTTTCAAAGTACATCAACAGTGGTAATAGCTATTCCCATTAGTCAGTCTTATAATCTTTTTTTTAATTTAATTTAATTTTTATTTATTTATTAATTTTTTACTTTACAATATTGTATTGCATTTGTATGCACCACGGGTGTACACGTATTCCCCATCCTGAACCCGCCTCCCACCTCCCTCCCCATACCATCCCTCTGGGTCATCCCAGTGCACCAGCCCCAAGCTTCCTGTATCCTGCATCGAACCTGGACTGGCGATTCGTTTCTTACATGATATTATACATGTTTTAATGCCATTCTCCCAAATCATCCCCCTCTCCCTCTCCCACAGAGTCCAAAAGACTGTTCTATACATCTGTGTCTCTTTTGCTGTCTCGCATACAGGGTTGTCGTTACCATCTTTCTAATTCCATATATATGCGTTAGTATACTGTATTGGTGTTTTTCTTTCTGGCTTACTTCACTCTGTATAATAGGCTCCAGTTTCATCCACCTCATTAGAACTGATTCAAATGTATTCTTTTTAATGGCTGAGTAATACTCCATTGTGTATCTGTACCACAGCTTTCTTATCCATTCATCTGCCAATGGACATCTAGGTTGCTTCCATGTCCTGGCTATTATAAATAGTGTTGCGATGAACATTGGGGTACACGTGTCTCTTTCAATTCTGGTTTCCTCAGTGTGTATGCCCAGCAGTGGGATTGCTGGGTCGTATGGCAGTTCTATTTCCAGTTTTTTAAGGTATCTCCACGCTGTTCTCCATAGTGGCTGTACTAGTTTGCATTCCCACCAACAGTGTAAGAGGGTTCCCTTTTCTCCACACCCTCTCCAGCATTTATTGCTTGTAGACTTTTGGATCGCAGCCATTCTGACTGGCATGAAATGGTACCTCATAGTGGTTTTGATTTGCATTTCTCTGATAATGAGTGATGTTGAACATCTTTTCATGTGTTTGTTAGCCATCTGTATGTCTTCTTTGGAAAAATGTCTATTTAGTTCTTTGGCCCATTTTTTGATTGGGTCATTTATTTTTCTGGAATTGAGCTGTAGGAGTTGCTTGTATATTTTTGAGATTAGTTGTTTGTCAGTTGCTTCATTTGCTATTATTTTCTCCCATTCTGAAGGCTGCCTTTTCACCTTGCTAATAGTTTGCATCACATATCTTTGATGCTTTGTTATTAAATGCATACATACTAGGGACTGCTATGATTTCTTGGGCAACTGGCCCTCTTATCCTATGTACTCAAACTTTTTTCTTTATCATTAACCATCTCCCTTATTCTGAAGTCTGCTAGCTCAACTTTCTTTTATTATATAGTGTTCTCTGTCACTTAACATTTAATCTATCTGAGTCTTTAAAGAGGGTTTCTGATAGACAATATTTGGCAATATTAGGTCAGGTCATTTTTTTAACCTATAACTATTTGTGTATTTTAACAGGCATATTTGGATTCTCACATTCATAGTGATTATTAGTTTAGATTTCTACCAAGCCTGGTGGGCTAAGGTCCACAGGGTCACAAAGAGTCAGATACAACTGAAGTGACTGAGCACACACCCACAGTCTCCTCTGTCCATGGGATTTCTCAGGCAAGAACACTGGAGTGGGTTGCCATTTCCTTCTGCGAGAGATCTTTCCAATCCAGTGATCAAACCTGAATCTCCTGCATTGATTGGCAAGTGGATTCTTTACCACTGAGACACAAGTGTTAGTAAAAGTGTTAGTTGCTCAGTCGTGTCCAACTCTATGTGACTCCATGGACTGTAGCCCTCCAGGTTCCTCTGTCCATGGAATTCTTGAGGCAAGAATACTGGAGTGGGTAGCCATTCCCTTCTCTAGGGGATCTTCCTGATCCAGGGATCAAACCTGGATCTCCTGCATTGCAGATGGACTCTTACTACCTGAGCCACCAGGGAAATCAGTAAAGAGCCACCAGGGAAGCCCCTATTTTTTTGGATATTAAATCCTTATCAGACATACCATTTACAAATATCTTCTCTCATTCAGATATTGTCTTTTTGTTTTGTTGATGGTTTCCTTAGCTACACAAAAACTTTTAAATTTAATTAGATCTCACTGGTTTACTTTTGCTCTTGTTTCCCTTGGTAGGGGAGATAGGTCCAGATAATATTGTGAAGATTTTATGTCAAAGAGTGTACTTTATGTTTTATTTCAAGGGTTATATAATTTCTAGTCTTACATTTAGGTTTTAAATCTATTTTGAGTTTATTTTTGCATGTGGTGTGAAAAATTTTCTAATTTCATTCTTTTACATGTAGCTGTACAATTTTCTGAGCACTAATTATTGAACAGACTGTCTTTTCTCCATTGTATGCTTTTGCCCCATTTGTCATAGATTAACTTACCATATTGTGTTGGTTTATTTCTGGGTTTTCTATTCTGTTCCATTGATCTATGTATCTGTTTTTGCACCACTACTGTACTGTTTTGATTACAATAGTTTTGTAGCATAGTCTTAAGTTGAGGTACCTGATACTTCCAACTTCATTACTTTTTCTCAAGATTGCTTTGCCTATTTGGGGTACTTTTGGTTCCATAAAATTTTTAGGATTATGTTTTCTAGTTCTGTGAAAATTTTCATAGTGTTTTATAGGCATTGTTTTGAATCTTTAGATTGCTTTAGATAGTATGGACATTGTAACTATATTAATCCTTGCAGTTTATGAATACAGGATCTATTTCTATTTATCTTATCATCTTCAATTTCTTTCATCAATATCTTACAGTTTTCAGAGTCTTTTACCTCCTTGATTAAATTTATTACCAGGTATTTTATTCTATTTGATGTTTTTTCTTTTTTTTATTTGTTTTTATTTATTTTTTATATTTTATTTTATTTTTTAACTTTATGATATTTTATTCTACTTGATGTTATTGTAAATGTCATTGTTTTCTTGCTTTCGCTTTTGATAGTTCATTTTTAGTGTATAGATGTTCAACAAATTTCTATATATTAATCTTGTATTTTGCAATTTCACTGAAATAATTTGTTAGTGCTAATAGATTTTTGGTGAAGATTTATGATTTTCTATCTATAGACAGTTTTACCTCTTTCCTTCCAATTCGGATACTTTCTTTTTCTTGTCTAATCGCTGTGACTAGAACTTCCAATATTATGTTAAATAGATATGATAAAAGTGGGCATCCTTGTCTTGTTCTTCATCTTAGAGGAAAAGCTTTCAGCTTTTTATTATTGAGTATGATATTAACTGTCTGTCACTTATGGCTTTTTTTATGTGGAGGTACATTTCCTCTACACCCACTTTGTTGAGAGTTTCTACCATAAATTGGTGTTGGATTTTGTGAATGCTTTTCCTCATCTATTGAGATGATCATGTGATTTTTACCCTTCGTTTTGTTATTGAGATGTGTCACATTGATTGATTTGCAAATATTGATCATGTTTTCCTGTGTCCCTAGAATAAGTCTCACTTGATCACAGTGTATGATCCTTTCTACATATTGTTGAATTTAGTTTGTTTATATTTTGTAAAGTATTTGCAAATATATTCATCAGGTATATTGGCCTGAAATTTATTTTTTTTTCCTTTTTTTTTCTGCATATGAAAGAAACATTTATTAAAAATCTTGTACTTACAAAGAAGTCTAAAGAAGAAAAGCTGTAATATATCTCAGATATTACATACAAAAACTCATAAAGAAATAAAAGCTACCCATAGCCCTACTATCCAGAGACAATTGCTGCTGACAGTATGATATACATCCTTCTGTATTTTGAAAATATACATGAGTGTACACCTATCTATCCATCTGCAATTTATATCATTCAATAGATACAGTTATACATATTACTTTTTCACTTAATGTGTTAGAAGTATCTCCAAAATCTCCCCTAACATGAGTTTATTTTTTTGTTGTTGTTGTTAAGAACACATAATACATGCAATTTTACTTAAATGTGAGAGGTTAAATTATATCAAAACATCCCTACATAAAATAATTATGTGTATTAAGCATTTTCTATCTTTACTTTTTAAAATTTTTTTTTTCTACCACAGGTATACATATGTTCCCCATCCTGAACCCTCCTCCCTCCTCCCTCCCCATACCATCCCTCTGGGTCGTCCCAGTGCACCAGCCCCAAGCATCCAGCATCATGCATTGAACCTGGACTGGCATCTCGTTTCATACATGACATTTCACATGTTTCAATGCCATTCTCCCAAATCTTCCCACCCTCTCCCTTTCCCACAGAGTCCATAAGCCTGTTCTATACATCAGTGTCTCTTTTGCTGTCTCGTATACAGGGTTATCGTTACCATCTTTCTAAATTCCATATATATGCGTTAGTATACTGTATTGATGTTTTTCCTTCTGGCTTACTTCACTCTGTATAATAGGCTCCAGTTTCATCCACCTCATTAGAACTGATTCAAATGTATTCTTTTTAATGGCTTAGTAATACTCCATTGTGTATATGTACCACAGCTGCAATTTTTTTTTTTTTTTTTTTTTTTTTTTTGTGCATGTGGTGTCTTTGTCTGGTTTTCATTTCAGGGTAATGGTACCCTTATACAATGAATTTGAGTGTTCCCTCATGTTAGTTTTATTTTTTTAATAGTTTGAGAAGAATAGGTATTAGCTCTTATTTCTATGTTTGATAGAATCCCGCTGTGAAGCTATGTCATCTGGTACTTTTGTTTGTTGGAAATTTTTTTGATTACTGATTCAATTTCAATATTATTCATCAACCTGTTCAGATTATCTATGTTAACTGATTAATTTTTGGAAAATTGTATGTTTCTATGAATTTATCTATTTCTTCTAGATTGTCCAGTTTTTCATTTATAACTATTCATAGTATTACTTTATGATTATTTGTATTTCTGTGATATCAATAGTAACTTCATTTAGATCTTCTCTTTTTTTCTAGTGAGCCTGACTAAAGGTAAGCCTTTAGTCAAACTGTCTTTGTCTTTAAAAAAGGTAGTCAAACTGTCTTTGTCTTTAAAAAAAACAGCTCTTTGTTTCAATAATCTTTCAAATCGGGCAGAGGTCTCTATTTTATTTATCTCTTCTCTGATCTTTATTGTTTCCTTCCGTCTGATGACTTTGAGTTTTGTTTGTTCTTTTTCTAATTTCTTTAGATGGTAGGTTAGGTTGTTATTTGAGATTTTTTGTTTTTTTTCTTTTTTGGTTCCTTGAGGTATGCTTTTATGAACATAAACATCCCTCTTAGAACCATTTTGTTGAATCAAATAAAATTTGGAAAGTTGTGTTTTTATTTTTTGTCTCAAAGTATTTTCTGATTTCCTTTGATTTCTTCATTGATCTATTGGTTGTTTAGTAACATATTGTTTAGTATCTACTTTTCTGTGTTTTTCCATTTTTTTCTTGTAATTATCTTCTAGTTTCATATCCATGTGGTTGGAAAAGATACTTGGTATACATTCTGTCTTATATTTGTTGAGACTTGTTTTTTGGCCTAGTGTGTTATCTGTCCTGGAGGGCATTCCATGTGCACGTGAAAAGAATGTGTATTCTGCTGTTTTAGAATGGACTGTCCTGTAGATATCTATTAAGTGCAACTAGTCTAATATGTCATTTAAGGCCACTCTTCCCCTATTGATTTTCTGTCTGAATGAGTTATTCATTAATGTAAATGGGTGTTAAAGTCCCCTACTATTATTTTATTATTGTCAATTTCTCTTTTTATGTCTATTAATGTTTGCTTTATGTAGGTCAGTTCTATACTAGGTGCAGAGAAGGCGATGGCACCCCACTCCAGTACTCTTGCCTGGAAAATCCCATGGACGGAGGAGCCTGGTAGGCTGCAGTCCATGGGGTTGCTAAGAGTCGGACACGACTGAACGACTTCACTTTCACTTTTCACTTTCATGCATTGGAGAAGGAAATGGCAACCCACTCCAGTGTTCTTGCCTGGAGAATCCCAGGGACGGGGGAGCCTGGTGGGCTGCTGTCTATGGGGTCTCACAGAGTCGGACACGACTGAAGTGACTTAGCATAGCATAGCATACTAGGTGCATATATGTTTATTAAAGTTATATCCTCTTGTGCTGATCCTTTTATTATTGTATCATGCCCTTCTTTGTGTTTTCTTATAGACTTTGTTTTAAATTCTACTTTGTCTTATACAAGTATTGCTACCCCAGATTTCTTTCCAGTTACATTTGCATGGAATATCTGTTTCCATCCCTTAACTTTCAGTCTGTATTTTTTTTTAATCCGTTCAGCCACCTATGTCTTTTCATGGGAGCATTTAGTCCATTGACATTTAAAGTGATTATTGACAAGTAAGTACTTATTGCCATTTTAAAATTTGTTTTCTGGTTGTTTTTTGTAGTTCTTTTCTGTTCTTTTCTTCTTTTAGTCTCTTCCCTTTGATGATTTTCTTTAGTATTATGTTTTTGTTTATTTCTCTCTAGTTTGTTTATCTATTGTTGGGTTTTGATATGTGATTACCATGGAGTTCATATGTGTTGACCTATATCTACTTGTTTTCAACTATAGTCATTTAAGTTCAAACATATTCTAAAAGCTCTACATTTCTTACTGCCTGATCATGTTTTCTGTTTTTATGTCATATTTTACATCTTCATGTTTATCTTTTAACTATTTATTGTAGCTATATTTAGTTTTACATTTTGTCTTTTAATCTTTGTACTAGCTTATTTGAGTAGTTGATCTGCACAGCCTTTACTATATATTTGCGTTTATCAGTAGATTTTTTCCCTTTCTATAATGTGTTTTTTGTTGTTGTAGCCTTATCTTTTTCACTTAAATAAAACCTTGTAACACTTCCCGTAAGTTTAGTATTGATGAACTCTTTTAGTTTTTTGCTTTTCTGAGAACCTCCTTGCATTGTCTTCAATTGTGAATGATAACCTTGCTAGGTAGAGTATCCAAGGTTATAGACTTTTCCCTTTCAGCACTTCAAATATATTATGCTACTCCCCTCCAGCCTGCAAAGTTTCTGCTGAAAACTCAGCTGATAGATTTATGGAGGTTCCTTTATATGTTTGTTTATCTCTTGCTGTCTTCAGAAGTATCTTTTTATCTTAAAATTTTACCATTTTAATTATGATATGATTGTTGTGGGTTTCTTTGTCTTAATCTTATTTGAAACTCTCTGTATTACCTGTACCCGGATATAGTTTCCTTCTTCAGGTTTGAAAATTTTCAGCCATAATTCCATCAAATAAATTTTCTACTCCTTTCTTTCTTCTCTCTCTTGCATTCCTATAATGTGAATGTTTATGCTTGATATTGTTCCAGTGGTCTCTTAAACTAGTATCATTTTTAAAATTTGCTTTATTTTTTACTGTTCTAATTGGGTGATTTCCATTATTCTATCTTCCAGATCACCTATGCACGCTCCTGTATCACCTAATATACTGTACCCTCTAGAGTATCTTTCAATTATTGAATTCTTGGGCTCTGATTTGTCCTTTTTTATGTATTCTAGTTTTTTGTTAAAATTCTCATTATGTTCATCTATTCTTTTCTTCACTTTAGTTAGGATTCTTACTACTATTGTTTTGAACTCTTTATCAGGTAAATTATCTGTTTTATTAGGTTTTTTTTCAGCATTTTTCTTCCTCTGTTCTTTAATTTGAAGTATATCTGTCTGTCTTTTTATTTTGTTTAACTTCCTCTGTCTCTTTGGAATTTGCTGAAACATTTACCTATTCCAGTCTTGAAGGTGTGTCCTTGTGTGGGAGTGTCTCTATGCAGTCTGCTTGTGCCCAGTAACTTTGTTGACAGAGCTGGACCTGAAGTGAGCACAGGCTGCATCTTTTCCTGGGGTGTGCTGGCCGTCACCACCTTGGTGGGAGGTAGGGCTGGAGTCAGAGGGTTTAGAACCAAAGCCAGGTGCAAGTCAGGACTTCTCTTGTGCTCAATGGCTATCACTGCTTTATCACAGATGGAGCTGGGGGCTAAGGGCTGGTCCAGGAGACCTGGGGCAACTGGGCTTCTCTTCCATATCCCAGACCAAGGCAATTTCCATATTGGTCTGGTATATGGCTGGGGCTTGAGGGCTTGGGGTTGCAACTCTTAGCTGGTTTCACTTTTCCCCTTGCATACATGCCTTTGTTAGAGGCTGGGTCCTGGTCAAATGGGTTGTGTACTACATCACTGAGCTGCTCCTCCCCTCTGCCAAATGTGTACAAGGCTGTATGTTTTTGTAGTGGCTGTCTCTGCCCTGGAGTTAGTTTCACATTCTCTGGAGCATGTACAGGAACATGCAAACATCTGTTGGATCATCAAAAAAGCAAGATAATACCAGAAAAACATCTACTTCTGCTTTATTGATTACACAAAAGCTTTTGACTCTAGATCACAACAAATTGTGGAAAATTTTTCAAGAAATGGGAATACCAGACCACCAGATCTGCCTCTTGAGAAATCTGTATGGAGGTCAAGAAGCAACAGTTAGAACTGAACATGGAACAACAGACTGGTTCCACACTGGGAAAGGAGTATGTCAAGGCAGTATGTTGTCACCCTGTTTATTTAACTTCTATGCAGAACACATCATGAGAAACGCTGGGCTGGAAGAAGCACAAGTTGGAGTCAGGATTGCCAGGAGAAATATCAATAACCTCAGATATGCAGATGACACTACCCTTTGGCAGAAAGCAGAGAAGAACTAAAGAGCCTCTTGATGAAAGTGAAAGAGGAGAGTGAAAAAACTGGCTTAAAACTCAACATTCATAAAACTAAGATCATGACATCTGGTCCCATCACTTCATGGCAAATAGATGGTAAAACAATGGAAAAAGTGTCAGACTTTATTTTTTGGGGCTCCAAAGTCACTGCAGATGGTGACTGCAGCCATGAAATGATAAGACGCTTGCTCCTTGGAAGAAAAGTTATGACCAACCTAGACAGCATATTAAAAATCAGAGACATTACTTTGCTGAGAAAGGTCCATCTAGTCAAAGTTATGGTTTTTCCAGTAGTCATGTATGGATGTGAGAGTTGGACTAAAAAGAAAGCTGAGTGCTGAAGAAACGATGCTTTTGAACTGTGGTGTTGAAGAAAACTCTTGACATTCCCTTGGACTGGAAGGAGATCCAACCAGTCAATCCTAAAGGAAATCAATCCTGAATATTCATTGGAAGGACTGATGCTGAAGCTGAAATTCCAATTCTTTGGCAACCTGATGCGAAGAACTGACTCATTGGAAAAGACCCTGATGCTGGGAAAGATTAAAGACAGGAGGAGAAGGGGACAAAAGAGAATGAAGTGGTTGGATGGCATCACCGACTCAATGGACATGAGTTTGAGCAAGCTCCTGGAGTTGGTGATGGATAGGGAAGCCTGGCATGCTGCAGTTCATGGGGTCACAAAGAGTTGGACATGACTGAGCAACTTAACTGACTGACATTTATTTGACTTCACCAAATATTCATTGCAGCTCATGGGATCTTTATGTGTGGCATGTGAACTCTTAGTTGCTGCATGTGGAATCTAGTTCCCTGACCAGGGGATGGAACCTAGGACCCCTGCATTGGGAATTCAGAGTCTTAGCCACTGAGACCACCAGGGCAGTCTCTACACCTTCTCTTTAATATTTTTCTTTGATCTCCAAAATGGCATTCTCATGTTTTTTCTTCAGCTTCATTGACAGCTTCTTCTCACTGCCCTTTCTATTTTCCACTATGGTAGGTAACCTCTTAACATTGGCACGCTCCAGAGTTCAGTCCTAATTTCTCTTGTCTGTCTATACTTACTCCCTTGCTTATATTAGTCTTGTGGCCTGGTGGTACAAAGTAAACAAGATATTTATACCCATAGTAGAAATGTATATTTAGTAGGCAGAAAGACATCTACCCAAATTCCAGATTGTTACTATAAAATTATATAAATATTGTAGTGAAATATATTTTTTAAAAAGGAATGTAAAAAGAGTACCTTTGAATAAATATGTAGTTTGAATAGTTTCACAGGATACCATGGAAGTAAAACCCCTCAGGTTCAGGATCAGATTGGATGTACCTCAGTCCAGTTCAGTTCAGTCGCTCAGTCATGTCTGACTCTTTGCAACCCCATGAATCACAGCACGCCAGGCCTCCCTATCCATCACCAACTCCCAGAGTTCACTCAGACTCATGTCCATCGAGTCGGTGATGCCATCCAGCCATCTCATCCTCTGTCATCCCCTTTTCCTCCTGCCCCCAATCCCTCCCAGCATCAGAGTCTTTTCCAATGAGTCAACTCTTCGCATGAGGTGGACAAAGTACTGGAGTTTCAGCTTTAGCATAATTCCTTCCAAAGAACACCCAGGGCTGATCTCCTTTAGAATGGACTAGTTGGATCTCCTTGCAGTCCAAGGGACTCTCAAGAGTCTTCTCCAACACCACAGTTCAAAAGCATCAATTCTTCAGTGCTCAGCTTTCTTTATGGTCCAACTCTCACATCCATACATGACCACTGGAAAAACCATAGCCTTGACTAGACAGACCTTTGTTGGCAAAGGAATGTCTCCTTTTCAATATGCTATCTAGGTTGGTCATAACTTTTCTTCCAAGGAGTAAGTGTCTTTTAATTTCATGGCTGCAATCACCATCTGCAGTGATTTTGGAGCCCCCAAAAATAAAGTCTGACACTGTTGCCACTGTTTCCCCATCTATTTTTCATGAAGTTATGAGACCAGATGCCATGATCTTAGTTTTCTGAATGTTGAGCTTAAGCCAACTTTTTCACTCTCCACTTTCACTTTCATCAAGAGGCTTTTTAGTTCCTCTTCGCTTTCTGCCATAAGGGTGGTGTCATCTGCATATCTGAGGTTATTGATATTTCTCTCGGCAATCTTGATTCCAGCTTGTGCTTCTTCCAGCCCAGTGTTTCTCATGATGTACTCTGCATAGAAGTTAGTTAGGCAGGGTGACAATATACAGCCTTGAGGAACTAACTCCTTTTCCTATTTGGAGCCAGTCTGTTGTTCCATGTCCAGTTCTAACTGTTGCTTCCTGACCTGCATATAGGTTTCTCAAGAGGCAGGTCAGGTGGTCTGGTATTCCCATCTCTTTCAGAATTTTCCACAGTTTATTGTGATCCACACAGTCAAAGGCTTTGCCATAGTCAATAAAGCAGAAGTAGATGTTTTTCTGGAACTCTCTTGCTTTTTCCATGATCCAGCAGATGTTGTCAATTTGATCTGTGGTTCCTCTGCCTTTTCTAAAACCAGCTTGAACATCTGGAATTTCACAGTTCACGTATTGCTGAAGCCTGGTTTGGAGAATTTTAAGCATTACTTTACTAGCGTGTGAGCTAGACCCACTGATAAAGAGAACAGGTAGGTGGGAAGATTTTGTGGCTGGATGTGGAGCATGCATGGTAAGAGAAGGAGAACTCACAGCTAATCATTTGGGGTTGTGTGAGTCTCACATATATTAAGGCAGCACATGAAACTTCAGACTTTTCAAAACAGAGCTAAAGAAGCTAGACATAAAAGCCTCTGTCTATGGACTATTAAGAACATTTACATTTAAGAACATGTTAAACTAGCGTATAGTTATAGAAATGGAAACAATAAATGTTTGACATGGATACTGATTGCAAAGGGACATGAAGAAATTTTATGCAAATATTTTATATCTCAATTTGAGGATGAATTTTGAGGGTATATACATTTGTGGAAATGCATTGAATAATACAATTTCAATATAATTGTTTCACTACATGTGAACTATATTAAAGATGAATGTACATGCACATGTGTGAAAAGAGGGGGCAGAGAGAGAATAGAGAATGGGATGAGAGATATTGTATATATCAAATATTAATAAAAATTTTTATTATACTCTGCAAGAGATTAAAAGAGTTTGTTGCCAGATAACAGTGAAGTGATATCAGGGAACATTTCTTTTATGATGGAAGAAGTGATTAAAAAAATGTTATGTTTATTGGAATGATCCACTAGAGAGCAAAAAATATAGATGCTTTTACAGGAGAGCGAAGAAAGAATTGCTGGGGCTTAAGCAAATGTGGTTAAAAGAATATGCAATTTAGTGCCAAAAAGATTGGTTTTAGAGAAAAGGAAGGAAAAGATCATCTTTGTACAAGCAATAAGTTAGAGTATATAGATACAGATGCTGCTAAGCAAAGAAATCTGCTGAATGAGAGGATGGAGGGGGATGGTATTAGAGATTTGAAGATAGAGAAGAAGCTGGGAACTAGTCACCTTTGTAGATAGGACATTTAATGTACTTAAAACAAATAATATATCTGGAAGGGTTAAAAATATACTTTAGGTATGTGGTCATTAATTTACTGTTATGCACTTTTTTCTCCAGTCATGATCAGGTTTTTGGGTGCAGGCATAAAATAAAGTTGGATTTAATTAAGGTTCCAGTTTTCCAAGTAAGTGTGCCAGAATGAAACAAGAGCAAGAGAGTCAAAGACATATATGAGAAAATGATTATCATGATTGAGCACAAATTTGAGCTGGATAAAATACCTAGATACAGAGATTATTATTATAGATTTCCTAAGAAAATTATTTTATAAGGAAGGATTGATAGTTTAGAAAAATGTATAATTATAAAAGCATCACATGCTCCTTGTTTTTTTTTTAAAAGTAAAATATATAAAATAAAAAAAAATTAATTCCCAACATCCACACCTCCAACCCTCACCAGAGGTCCAACTTCTATTAAATGCTTTGTATGTATGCCTGAAAATTAAAAGTCTGGTTGATTTTCAAATCTTCTCCCTACAAATTCAGCGTTTTTGAGGAGTAAAAGGGCTGCAGTCCCAGAAAGAGGAAGATTCATGAATGAATGAACAAATAAATGAATCCAAGCTCCCCCATAATTAGCAAATCTTGGGAACATAATTTAGGATGAACAATAGGAAAAGATAGTTCCTCTAATAGTTAAAGTCACTTTTATTAAAAGCAGAAATTTTTCTCAAGTGGTTCTGTTCTTGCAACAGGGAAAGAGACATTTGAACCCTGTCTTTAGCAAAACGTGTTGCTGCCAGACAGGAAAGGTAAAGTACTTAATGGGAAGAGTTTAAAGGTCCTCGGTGTTTTCAAAGTAAATACTAGTTAAATAATATTGACAAAGTGCTTAAGAACTCTGAGGCCGGCCATTATGAATATCATGAACCATAGGGACTATTCAGGTCAAAAATTTCACTATATGCATGTTGGTAATGAAGACTTAATTACAGAAAACAATAGGAAAATCAGCACAGATAGAAGTATCTATTGACATTGCCTATTAAAAAAATTATGTGGCAGAATGGGCAACATAGAATGCGTCAGATGAAACTCTTGGGAACATAACAAGGGAAGGACTCAGTATTCCATAACCTCACACACACACCTAATTTATTTTCATTAATCCAAAGTAGAACTTATTGTCTTTGATCAATTACATCACAATGTTATATTCCAAAGACTCCAGTTCAATAACCAAAAATCATTGAAAATCAATTTGAAATAGTCACCTCTTCCTAAGAATGTCTTCTGACCCTTTCCAAGGTAAATTGAGCTAATCTTTTTAGGGCCCTTCAGTGCTGCAGCTCTATTCATTATTCCAATCAGCACAATAAAAGATCATGTCAGAGAGCTGCCCATGCAACAGGGGATTCCTCCTTATAATATGGTAATGAAGGACAAAAGAGTAGCAGTACTTAATGTAAGAAAATTTAGTCAGCTATATGATAATAATGGAGAAGGAAATGGCAACCCACTCCACTATTCTTGCCTGGAGAATCCTGTGGACAGGGGAGCCTGGTGGGCTGCTGTCCATGGGGTCACACAGAGTTGGACACGACTGAAGTGACATAGCATGCATATGATAATAAAAGCTAACATTTATTGGACACTTATCACAAAATAACTCTATGATGTAGGTGCCATACAAATAATAAAGCTGAGGCCTAGAAAGTTTCAGTAATTTGTGGGACCAGAATTTAAACCCATGTTCTGATGCTAGTACCCGTGTACATCATTAGATTAGAGAGCTGAAATTCTTTGAGATTTTTAAAGTTTTAGAAAAGTGAATTTGCTATAATGATATTAAAAGCTCAGAGAATGAACAGGAAACTGGATGGTTGTGCTAGGAATAACCAAAAGTGATGGCATAGCATGATTGGTCTGATAAGGATACTAGCACCTGGTTTTCTTAGACCTCAGACATTTTCAGTCTTGTTCCCCAATGATTATGATCCAAAATATAACCACAGAGCATTAGATTATTTTAACTTAGCTCAAGATATGCCTGCCTCTTCGTTAGAGGAGAAATCCCATGATTTAAGTAGATTTCATATAAAGGGCAATAATACTTCTTTAAAAAGAAACTGGACCTTTCTCCAAAGAAGACATACAGATGGCTAACAAACACATGAAAAGATACTCAACATCACTCATTATCAGAGAAATGCAAATCAAAACCACTATGAGGTACCATCTCACGCCAGTCAGAATGGCTTCTATCAAAAAGTCTACAAACAATAAATGCTGGAGAGGGTACAGAGAAAAGGGATCTCTCTTACACTGTTGGTGGGAATGCAAACTAGTACAGCCACTATGGAGAACAGTGTGGCGATTCCTTAAAAAACTGGAAATAGAACTGTCATACGACCCAGCAATCCCACTGCTGGGCATACACACTGAAGAAACCAGAATTGAAAGAGACACATGTACCCCAGTGTTCATCACAGCACTGTTTACAATAGCTAGGACACAGAAGCAACCTAGATGTCCATTGGCAGATGAATGGATAAGAAAGCTGTGGTACATATACACAGTGGAATATTACTCAGCTATTAAAAAGAACACATTTGAATCACTTCTAATGAGGTGGATGAAACTGGAGCCTATTATACAGAGTGAAGTAAGTCAGAAAGAAAAACACCAATACAGTATACTAATGCATATATATGGAATTTAGAAAGATGGTATAACAATGACCCTATATGTGAGACAGCAAAAGAGACACAGATATAAAGAACAGACTTTTGGACTCTGTGGGAGAAGGCGAGAGTGGGATGATTTGAGAGAATAGCATTGAAACATATATATTACCATAGGTTAAATAGATCACCAGTCCAAGGTCAGTGCATGAAAAAGGGTGCTCAGGGCTGGTGCACTGAGACAACTCTGAGGGATGGGATGGGGAGGGAGGTGGGAAGGGAGTTCAGAATGGGGGACACATGTACACCCATGGCTGATTCATGTCAATATATGGCAAAAACCACCACAATATTGTAAAGTAATTAGGCTCCAATTAAAATAAATTAATTTTTTTTTAAAAAAGAAAATAAGCTATAACCAAATCTTTCAGTGGGTTCAAGAGAGAAGCTGCACTTACATATTCTTCCTGCCATGGTTCAGGAGTAGAACTCAGAGGCCTCCTTGCCTGAAACAGTTCTCATGGTGACCTTTAAGCAAAGTTGTCCAGTCTGTGCTCGAAACAAACTCTGCAGAGACCTTGCATCCTAGCCTGAGTATTCAAATATAATTTAATTTGGAAACCACAACTGATTAAACCTGAGTAGCATTATCTTGACTGACTAGCAGATATTTGGTGATGAGATACACCTCTATTTCTGGAAATTAAAATCCTCTCAGAAATAAAAAAAAATAAATAAATTGGAGCACAATAAGGACTGGAAAAGTTAATGCTGGGTTGTCCAGAAGCAATATATGTCTATTAGAAGCCATGCTTAGAGCTGCCCAACATCTACATACCCTTCTTCCAATATACTTTCTTCCAAAATTGTTCTTACCTAAAAAGATAGCATTATCTTATGAAATGGGGCTTCCCAGATGGCACTAGTGGTAATGAGTCCACCAGCAGTGCAGGAGACCCAGGTTCAATCCCTGGGTCAGGAAGATCCATTGGAGACAGAAATGGCAACCTATTCCAGTATTCTTGCCTGGAGAATCCCATGGACAGAGGAGCCTAGTGGGCTACATTCCACAGGATAGCAAAATGTCAGACACAATTGAAGCAACTTAGCACACACACAGCACATATCTTATGTAATATAATCCAAAATAAATTCTGTCACTTTCCAGTGTTTCTTCAGTCACTTCACTGAGCTTCAATTCCAGGATCATGGGTAATGCTCATACTTTCTCTAGATCTATTATGACTATGTTTTAACATCCCTCAACCTGTGGACTAAATTTAGCCATTTTAAACACCACTTACTTATAGTTTTGGAAGAAATGGATTATATTAATTAAAATATATAGATATAAATCCATGACCAAGAAGAAAGAACCTATTTGTAAAGACCAAAGCCCTCAGTTCTGTAGCTGGCATTGAGGTCATATTTAGCATTTATGACTTCCTTCCTCCACTCTCCATTTAATATATCCTTTTCTTTTACCAGCACCTTAATAGTCGGGCTTCATTGTTCAGTGGTATATGCAAACTTTAATTCTTGGCTGATCTGGGATACACTGCCAGAGAAGAGATGCATTGATTTACATTCTGGTTCTAACTTTTCAATATAGACAACAGGTTTACATTGTTTTTTCTAGCATATATCCATATCATGCTATTCAGGCAGCAAGTGATTGCAAAAGTCCCCTACCCAGTAAGTGATTGAACCAGGGTTTAATTTCAGGTTCCTCTGATTCCAAAATTGACACCTATAGTTCTAGTCTGGCTCCTTGAGTGAATAAGAGACTGAAATAAGAAGTAGGAAATAAGAGGAACAACATCAGCAGTCATAGGCCCATAATCAGCAAAGAACAGAGGTTTGGATGGGCAGTAGAGAGATGGAAAATAGATAAGACAGCTGCCATAACAAGATAGGGGAAGGGAGGTGCAGGCTGAGACAACCCCTTGCAAAATCGTACCTTGCAAAGTTAATAATTTGCAAGGAAACAAAACAAATAGGTGATAGCAAGAGCAAAAATCGACTTAGACTTTGTGAGGGTGTTTCATCTCAAGTTCTGGGAAGTGTGGTGTATTAAACAGAAAGAGTAACCCTTGTTTCTCCAAACTGCAGAAAGGCACCATTATATCCAAATTGCTTTACTTTCCTTCTTCCTCGCATTATTGTTCTCCATAATACTCATAGCCAAGTAAGACCTAGTATATTTTACTTTTTATCAATAGTTTACTGTCTTTCCACACTTGGAATGTAATCTTCACGAATATTTTATTTTTTTGTTAAGACAGATCCTGGCACAAGATAGGCCCTCTACTTATGTCTGTTGATTGAATGAATGAATGTATCATCAAAAAGGTTTGTGCCCCCTGCCACCTACTTTCGAGGCTCTCAAAATTTGGAATACCAAATTCCAACATTCCAACTGACTTCTTGCAAATGCATGGCTCCTTCTCAAAAACTGATGAAGCTTTCTGACTGCTTTTGTTTATTGCTTTCTATTTCCTGCTGCAGCAGGAAGTGACTTTGGACAAATACCAGTACTGTTGGCATTGCCCCTATTTCTACTATTTCCCTGTAGATAGGTAATGTCCTAGCCAAGAGCAGAGGCTCCACAGTGAGATGGCAGTGAGAATCCTTGTCTCAACAAAAAAGCCATTTGATTTGGGGAACATTCCTTAAGCCCCTGAGCCTTTATTTCCTCATTTGCTGCAGAGGTTCCCCAACCGTTTTTGCACCATGAAAGACAATTTTTCCACGGATCCGAGGGAGTGGATTTTGGGATGATTCAAGTGCATTACATTTATTGTGCACTTTATTTCTATTGTTATTGCATCATTTCCACCTCAGATTATCAGGTATTAGATCCCAGAGGTTGGGGACTACTGATCTACAGTGTTTCCTTTATTTTATATATATATATATATATATATATATACACACACACACACATACCTTCCTTCTCACATCTAGAATATATGGACTCCCTCTCCAAAGAAGATAAGCCAGTGTTCTGACATTCAGCTCAAAATCCAGGATCTCTGGGTGGTGAGCAGTTCTATCAGGTCCACATGTAGATCCTTTTGAATTAAAAGTTATATCATCAATCTCTCCCACATCCCCAATAGACAATGGTGGCATAGGGACAGAATAAGCTGAATAAAAACTCCCATTATAAAAATGGAAGAATGAAAGATATACTGTGATCACTTATTCATTGCAATGATGGAATCTGATCACTACTCTGAAGATGTTCTGCACTTTTAATGAAGGAAGTTCTCTGTTTAGATAGTAAATCTTCTCTATGTTAGAAACTCCCTTGTCCATTGCTAACCATAGACACATCTCAAATGGGTTTAGGGGATATTTCCTTCCTTGGTGGATACACAATTATCCACACTCCTCTCTCAGAAGGTGCAAGTCTGGGGACAATGCCATACAGTCATAAACTCTTTTAAGACCAAGTTTGTGGTTTCTTTGTCAATGTAATTGCCTCAAAACTCAATAAGCTTTCAGTTTATTTGCAACCAACACTGCTACTGCTGCTGCTAAGTCGCTTCAGTCGTATCCGACTCTGTGCGACCCCATAGACGGCAGCCCATCAGGCTTCCCCGTCCCTGGGATTCTCCAGGCAAGAACACTGGAGTGGGTTGCCATTTCCTTCTCCAATGCATGAAAGTGAAAAGTGAAAGTGAAGTCGCTCAGTCGTGTCCGACTCTTAGCAACCCCATGGACTGCAGCCCACCAGGCTCCTCTGTCCATGGGATTTTTCAGGCAAGAGTACTGGAGTGGGGTGCCATTGCCTTCTCCGCAACCAACACTATATAACAGCAAACTTATCCAAATCTTTTTTCTAGACATAATTAAGTCTCCCTTATTTCTGTCCTTCCTCACCCCCTGCCAACCTCTTTCCTTAATTGAGGCCATCTAAATCTGTTTGATTGGGTGAGAAGGAAACAACCTTAATCTGATCTTGCTGAGGACATTTGTTTAAGTTCAGTTCAGTTCAGTCAATCATGTCCAACTCTTTGCGACCCCATGGACTGGAGCACACCAGGCTTCCCTGTCCATCACCAACTCCCAGAGCTTGCTAAGGCTCATGTCTATCAAGTCTGTGATACCGTCCAACCATCTCATCCTCTGTTGTTCCCTTCTCCTCCTGCCTTCAATGTTTCTCAGCATCAGGGTCTTTTCCAAGGAGTCAGTTCTTCACATCACGTGGCCAAAGTATTGGGGTTTCAGCCTCAGCATCAGTCCCTCCAATGAATAGTCAGGACTTATTTCCTTTAGGATTGACTGGTTGGATCTTTTTGTAGTCCAAGAGACTCTCAAGAGTCTTCTCCAACAACACAGTTCAAAAGCATCGTTTCTTTGGCACTCAGCTTTCTTTATAGTCCAACTCTCACATCCATACATGACTACTGGAAAAACCATAGCTTTGACTAGATGGACTTTGTCGGCAAAGTAATGTCTCTGCTTTTTAATATGCTGTCTAGTTTGGTCATAGTTTTTCTTCCAAAGAGCAAATGTCTTTTAATTTCAAGGCTGCAGTCACCACATGCAGTGATTTTGGAGCCCCCAAAAATAAAGTCTCTCACTGTTTCCATTGTTTCCCAATCTATTTGCCATGAAGTGATGGGACCGGGTGCCATGCTCTTAGTTTTGTGAATGTTGAGTTTTTAGCCAACTTTTTCACTCTCCTCTTTCACTTTCATCAAGAGGCTCTTTAGTTCTTCTTTGCTTTCTGCCATATGGGTTGTGCCATCTGCATATCTGAGGTTATTGATATTTCTCCTGGAAATCTTGATTCCAGCTTGTGCTGCATCCAGCTCAGCATTTCACATGATGTACTCTGCATAGAAGTTAAACAAGCGGGGTGACAATATACAGCTTTGATGTACTCTTATTCTAATTTGGAACCAGTCTGTTGTTCCATGTCCAGTTCTAACCATAGCTTCTTGACCTTCATACAGATTTGTCAGGGCGCAGGTCTGGTGATCTGGTATTCTTGAAGAATTTCGATCTCTTGAAGAATTTCCCACAGTTTTTTGTGACCCACACAGTCAAAGTCTTTGGCATAGTCAATAAAGCAGAAGTAGATGTTTTTTAGGAACTCTCTTGCTTTTTTGATGATCCAACAGATGTTGGCAATTTGATCTCTGGTTCCTCTGCCTTTTCTAAATCCAATTTGAACATCTGGAAGTTTACCGTTGTTGTACTGTTGAAGCCTGGATTGGAGAGTTTTGAGCATTACTTTGCTAGTGTGTCAGATGAGTGCAATTTTGTGGTAGTTTGAGCATTCTTTGGCATTGCCTTTCTTTGGGACTGGAATGAAAACTGACTTTTTCCAATCCTGTGGTCAGTACTGAGTTTTCCCAATTTGCTCACATATTGAGTGTATCACTTTCACAGCATCACCTTTTAGGATTTGAAATAGCTCAACTGGAATTCCATCACCCCCACTAGCTTTGCTGCCAGTGATGCTTCATAAGGCCCACTTGGCTTCCCATTCCAGGATGTGTGGCTTTAGGTGAGTGATCACACCATCGTGGTTATCTGGGTCACAGAGATCTTTTTTGTATAGTTCTTCTGTGTATCCTTGCCACCTCTTCTTAAGATCTTCTGCTGCTGTTAGGTCCCTACCATTTCTGTCCTTTATTGTGCCCATCTTTGCATGAAATGTTCCCTTGGTATCTCTAATTTTCTTGAAGATATCTCTGGTGTGAAAAGATATCTGTTTAAGGGAAGCCTTAATAAGCCATTTTTCTTCAAAGACATTTTTCTTTTTGAGTTAATTAAAACTTCATCTATTTGGAGTTAATTTTTGTATATAGTGTGAGGTAAGGGTCCAACTTCTTTCTTTTGCATCCAAATATCCAGTTGTCACAACATCATGTGTCAAATAGACTATAATTTCTCATTGAATGAACTTGGGACTCTTGCCAAAATCAAGTCACCGTAGATGTATGGGTTCATTTCTAGACTCAAATTCTATTCCACTGATCCACATGTCTATCAACACCAGTATCACACTACTTTGATTACTGTAGCTTGGCATAGGTTTATGTGTAATTTCTAAATCTCTGTTCTTTTTCAAGATGTTTTGGGTACTCAGGATCCCTTGTACTTCCTTATGAATTTTAGGATCAGTTTTTCCATTTCTACAACAAAAGGAGGTTGGAATTTTGATTAGAATTGCATTTAATCTGTGGATCCATAATGGGTGAGTAATGCCAACTTAATAGTAAGTCTTCTAAACCATGAACCCAGGGTGACTTTCTATTAATTTATGTATTCTTTACTTTCTTTCAACAACATTGTATAGTTTCAATGTACAAGTCTTGCATTTTCTTAGCTAAGTTTATGCCTACATATTTTAATCTTTATGATGCTATTGTAAATGTTATTGTTTTCTTAATTTTCTTTCAGATTGTTTATTGCTAGTATATAGTGTAGATATACACCTGATTTTTGTATGTTGCTTTATATCCTACTATATAGCTGACCTCTTTTATTAGTTCCAGTGGTATCCTGTGGATTCTTTAGGGTTTCATCTGCAAATAGAGATAGTTTATTTCTTCCTTTGAAATTTATTTATTTATTTCCTTTTCTCACCTAATCCCTTTGGATGTAAATACCAGTAAAATATTGAATATAAGTGGTGAGATTAGGCATCCTTGTCTTTCTCCAGATTGGGGAGAGATGCTGCCAGTTTCTTGCTATTGACTATGGCATTAGCTCTGGGTTCTTAGTAAATGTCCTTTGTTATGTTGAGGAAGTTTCCTTTTATTCCTAACTGGTTGATTGCTTATATCATGAAAATGTGTTTAATTTTTCAAACACTTTCTATTATTGAGATGATTTTGTGTTTTTATTCATTCTATTAATATACAGTATTATATTGATTGAATTTTATATATTGAACCACCTTTGCTTTTCTGGGTTAAATCTCCTTTGGTATGGTGTATAATACTTTTTATATTTCCTGCATTCAGCTTACTAGAGTTTTGTTGAGAATATCTGCATCTATATAAATGATATTGGTATTTATTTTCTTTTTTTGTGATGTCTTTGTCTGGCCTTGGTATCGAGGCAATATTGGCCTAATAGGATAACTTAGGAAGTGTTCTTTCTTCTATATTATTCCAAGAGTTCAAAAAAAATTGATCTTAATTATTTTGTAGAAATTGGTAAAATTTGACAGTGAAGTCATCTGGGCCTGCACATTTTGGAATTTCTGTATGTAGCTATTATGACCATCTGCTCTAGTGTTTCATTTAAGGTTAAAGTTTTTATGTTGAATTTCTGTCTGGATGATCTATCCATTGATGTTAGTGAGGTGTAAAAGTCTGCTACTATTATTGTGTTACTGTCAATATCTCCTGTCAGTTCTACTAATAATTATCTTATATATTTGATGCTCCAATGCTAGGTGCATATATATTAATAACTTTTCAGAGTTTGGTAAAATTGATTTTGACAGAATTTACCAGTTTATTAGTTGTTTTTATGGAAGAATGGGCTTTTAAGACTCTATTCTACCATTTTCTATCTAAGGAGACTAAATGAGCCTTTTAAAAAATTTGTATTGGAGTATAGCTGATTCAAAATGTTATGTTAGCTTCTGCTGTATAGCGAAGTGAATCAGTTACACATATACATATATCCACTCTTTTTTAGATCATTTCCCCATATAGGTCATTACAGAGTATTCAGACAAGTTCCCTGTGCTATACAGTAGGTCCTTATGAGTTATCTCGTCTATATATAATAGTATATATATATATATATATCACACTCTCCCAATTTATCCTCCCCTTCCCCACTTCCCCCTAGTAACCCTACATAAATTTGTTTTCTACATCTTTGACTCTATTTCTGTTTTTAAAATAAGTTCATTGATACCATTAGATAACACGTATAAGTGATGTATGGCATTTGTCTTTCTGACTTACTTTGCTTAGTATTAAAATCTCTAGATCCATCCATGTTGTTGCAAATAGCATTATTTCATTCTTTATTATGGATGAGTAATATTTCCTTTTGTTTGTGTGTACGCACACACACACACACACACACATATAAACTTCCATGTTCTGGCTATTGTAGATAGTAATGAGCTTTTTTTCTTAAAGACTTTTTCATCCTGAAGTCTTCTTATTTAGAATCCAGAAGTAATTAACATTTTAAATGCCACAAGATCACTGCTATAAACTGAATGTATCATACCCTCCAAACTTTATATGCTGAAACCTTAATCCACCATGTGACTATATATGGAGATAGAGCTTTTAGATTGTAATTGAGCAAAAAATTAACTATAAGGTTGAGGTCCTAATTTGCAGGATTTGAGGCTTTACAAGAAGAAGGAGATATCTCTCTCTCTCTTTCTACACACACACACACACACACGCAGAGGCTGTGTCAGGACAGAGTGAGAAGGTAGCTATCTATAAGCCAGGGGGCTAATATTTACTAGTATTCATTCCTACTGATTTTGATCTGGGACTTCTGGCCTCTAAAATTATGAAAAAATTAATTTCTGTTGTGTAAGACACCCAATTGATGACATTTAGCAGACTAAGACATGTTTTGTTAGTGAGAAATGGGGCTATAGCAAATACCTTAAAATGTGGAAGTGGCTTTGAAACTGGGTAATGGGTAGAGGCTGGAAGAGTTGTATGATGAAATCTAGAAAGATGGAACATTAAGCTGATTCTAGTGAGGCCTCAGCAGGAAAAGAGCAACATATATAATGTATATGAGATTCATTGATTGATTTTATGGAACTGGATCACATGATTGTGGAAGCTGGCAAGTCCAAAACTGGGGGACATGGTAGCAGAGTGGAGATTCAGGGAAGAGTTGATGTTGTAGTCTGTGCCAAAGGCAGTCCAGAGACAGAAAATTTTCTTCCTGTTCCTACAACTCTGGGCTCTCTAGGGTTGCAGAGCATGATCTCCAAACAAAAAGTACTTCTCCCATGAAAACCAACAAGAATCCCATTGCCTGGACACTTCAGGATTCTTTTTTCAGTGTATAACAAGCAAGAAGAGGAATCACTATCTGTTGTGGTCATCCTGCAGACACAGAGTGGACCCCTGCTCAAAATTTGTTTCAGATGTCAAGATTGGCAAACACACAAATTGTGAAAGTCTTGTTGCTTACATGGTAAGGATTTTTCAAGAGTCAGATTCTTTTGCTCACCCAAAATCACTTCAGAGATCAGAGAAATAAAACTGGCTTGAGATTTTTATGGTAAGTAGGGTATGGAGATTCTTTTGTGCATGCAGGGACCTATAAAATTTAAACCTCCCATCAGCACCAAAGGAAGGAACACCTAGGTTTCTTGTAAGCTTGCCCAGATGTGGTACACAAGAGGAATAGGGAGAGGTGAGGCTTAAAAGATGCTAGCAGTCAAACATTAAAAAATGGATTCAGGGGATTTCCCTGGTGGTCCAGTGGTTAAGGCTCTGCCTTCCAATGCAGGGGTCACAGGTTTGATCTCTGGTCAGGGAATTAAGATCCCACATGCATTACAGGTGGCCAAAAAACAGGTTCAGACTATCACACCATCTAGACAAGGGAAGTTGACCCTCTATCAGGAGGAGGAAGAAATGTTACACAGTGGAAGCAAGCTAAATATGCTTGGCCACAAAGAAACAATCCACATGGTGCCTTTTGATATTCCTTTGACCAATTTTGATGGGGAATGGACATATGCGGTAACCTTGGCCAAAGAAGTGCTCTTGTCAGGGATGAGGGTCTCAGTCATGTTACCAAGTGAGGTACAGAAACCAGCTGAAGAGAGGAGAAATGTAGAATGGATAGTAGAGGACTCTGGAGGATCTCCTTCTTGGATTTAATATGGAAAAGTAGATTTTGGTAGCATTAGAAGTAGATTGTGTTGGACTTGGAAGTGTCCCATACATATTCCTCTTCAAGAAAGGACTTATTTTTTCAGATTCTAGTTGTCCAGTTAGTAGAAAGCCCTCAGTTTTCAGACCTTTCTAAGATAGTCTTAGTTGTAGAGAGATGTCTGGCCCGTATCCAATTACTGATTGAGGTGGTTGTGTGAAGGCCCATCCATTTCATTGCATCAGTTGCAAAGGCACTCCCTAATAAACATTGTGTATGTTGAAACTCAAGATTCATAAAAAAACTAAGATCATGGCATCTGGTCCCATCACTTCATGGCAAATAGATGGGGAAAAAATGGAAACAGTGACAGATTTTATTTTCTTGGGCTCCAAAAATCACTGCAGACAGTGATTGCAGCCATGAAATTAAAAGAAGCTTGCTCCTTGGAAGGAAAGCTATGACAAACCTAAACAGTGTATTACAAAGCAGAGACATCACTTTGCCGACAGATGTCCATATAGTCAAAGCTATGGTTTGTCCAGTAGTCATGTACAGAACTGAGAATTTGACCATAAAGAAGGCTGGGCACTGAAGAACTGATGCTTTTGAATTGGGTGCTGGAGAAGAGTCTTGAGAGTCCCTTGGACTGCAAGGGGATCAAACCTGCCAATTCTAAAGGAAATAAACCCGGAATATTCATTGGAAGGACTATTGCTGAAGCTGAAGGTCCAATACTTTGGCCACCTGATGCAAAAAGCTGACTCATTGGAAAAGACCCTGATGCTGGGAAAGACTGAAGGCAAAAAGAGAAGGGGCTGGCAGAGGATGAGCTGGTTAGATGGCATCACCTACTCAACGGACATGAATCTGAGCAAACTGAGAGATAGTGAAGGACAGGAAAACCTGGTGTGCTCCAGTCCATGGGATCTCAAAGATTCAGACACAACTTAGTGACTGAACAACAACAATGATGAACTCTGTCTTCTTCCTGGAGAATATAACCTGCAGCATCCCAACTAGTGCTACCAATTTCTGTATGACTTGGAATAAGGCTAGTGTTATGGACGGGATATATGTGTTCCTCCCATTCATATGTTGAAGGCCTGTCTCGGCAGTGTGACTATATATGGACTAAGGAAGTAATTAAGGCTAAATGAGGTGGCCAGAGTGGGCACCTTTTCTGATAAGACTAGTGTTCTTATAAGAAGAGATACCTAAAAGCTCAGTGGCTCTTCCCACACACAAGTAGGCATGAGAGAAAAAGGCATGAGAGCACATGGCACAAAGGCTTCAACTAGGAAGAAAGATTTCAACAGAAATGTGATTTGCCAGCACCTTGATCACAGATCTCTAGCCTTCACAACCGAGAGAAAAAAAAGTTTCTCTTATTTAAGCCAGTTTGTGGTGTTATTATGGCAGTCTGATCAGACTAATACAGCCAGGCTGCTTAGTAAATATTCTCACAATAAATCTAATTCTTAAAGAAGACAGAAATTTATTTCTAGTCACTTAATCATCAGCAATAAGAATTTTAGGTCAGTGGCCACCTCTCTTCCATGTAGGTATTTAGATATCAAGGTCTTTTCCATTTTGTTTTACTGCAAAGGCAGAATTTTTAACCTGGAGTCCAGAAAAACTTCAAGGATGTTTAAGGATAAAGTCTTGAGAACCTATACATTTGTTTATGAAAAATCTCATCTATAATTTTACCAACCTCCAACCAAAATTTAGCATTTTGTTCATTTATAAATGTGGGCCACAAACCACAGTAGTGGCCACTGTACCTGTGATTTTTGTCACAAAGTTCACATAATTTCAAAGCACATTATTATTGTTGGAGATATCTTGAAATATCACATACTTCCTATTACTTTGGAAAGAATGTTTTCATTATACCACTTATAAGATCTAATTAATACATTGTAGTTGAAGCACACATATCACCACATTAGTAATTTCAATTGCATTATTTTTATAATTATATTTCAATATTACTGATGGCCTTTGTAATGCTAAATTTTTTGACATTTAAAATACTACTCTGAAAAGAGGCCCATATATTGCACCATGCTAAAGAGCTCTTCATCTTCCTGGTCATCAAACTATTAATAGATCATGAGTAAGTCCACAATCCAGTTCAAATGAGATGGAAAAAGAATGAAAGAGGTACCCGACTTATTGTAATGCCCTGACCAGTAAACATCACACCACACCTATACTCATATTCCATTGATGAGAACTTAGTCTCATGGGCACCCTTAATTGTAAGAAAGGCTAAGAAATGTAATATATTAGGGAAGACTTGTGTCTATGATTCTATTACAATGGAGAAAGGAAAACAGAGTTAATTAACGTCATACAATCTATGCCACTACTCTTTTGTACCTTGTCCCCCTGCAAGTTTTCTCCCTTTTGTTCTAAGAGTTTAATCATAGATTTTTATTGGGTTTTTCTGTGTGGAGAGATTTGTTTTCTCCTTTCTGCTCCATTTTTAATAATGTGTATTTCTTTTTCTTATCTTGCTGTATTCACTGGGATCTCCAGGGTAATGTTTAATAGGAACAATAATAAAGTATTTGCCTTTTTTCCCGATTTAGTAAAAATTCTGCTGTGAACTTTTACTGCTAAATGATATATTGGTATAGGTATTTTATGATTAACCCTTATGAAATTAAGGAATTTATATTTTAGTCTTGGTTTGCTAGAATAAACTGAGATTTATAAGGTAAATAGTGACCATCCTTCATGATCCAGTTGAGACTTATTCTCTAATAAGATACATGAACTGCTAGAAAGATAGTGTCTTCATAATTCCCAACTTACAACTGGAGAAACTGATATTTCTCTCAAAACAATTTCTGATTGAACTAATTTGGGGAGGTTTAGAGAGGGAAATGTATGGCATTTACTCAGGTCTCTGGAGGTAGGGCCTGAGCTAGAAAAGCATATCTGCAAATCAGGAGACCCACACTATAATCTTGGCTCTGGCCTTAAGTTACTGGCTAATGTTGACCAACAAGAATAACAATTAATATTTATAAGGATTTTTAATCAAACATCTGGGCTTCCCAGTTGGTGCTAGTGGTAAAGAACCCACCTGCCAATGCAGAAGATGTAAGAGACTCAGGTTCAATTCCTGGGTCAGGAAGATCCCCTGGAGGAGGGCATGGCAACCCACTCCAGTATTCTTGCCTGGAGAATTCCATGGACAGTCCATGGAGTCACAAACAGTCAGACACGACTGAGCAGCCAACATTTTCCTTATCAGATGTCTGGCTCTGTGATGAGAACATTACATGCATTATAGCAGGAATGTTCACAAAATCCTGATGACATGGATATCATTAGTGCTCCCATTTTAAAGATGAGGAAAACAAAGTGAAGGGTTTAAGTACCTTGTTCAAGATCACAAAACAATATAAACAGCAAATCCAGAATTGTAATTAACCTCAGTGAAACCAAACTGCATGTTAGCAATGATTTTTCTGTCCTATAAATCACCTTTCCTGTCTGGACTTCCAACTTATTATCCATAAAACCAAAATGTAAGCTATACCAGGAGTAAGCAAACCTTCATCCAAATTGTCTAGTAAAACACTAGAATGCTTATGGGCTATATACTTTTCTAAACATATATATTTATTTCAACCTGAAAGTGCAATATTTGCAAAACCACTTATGCACTTGTCATTATTTCCCTGTCACTGAAGAATTGCACCTTAGAGCTAGAATTTCACATAGTACATCATTGACAGTCACTGTACTATTTGTGTGTACTGAATTCTAATCCTGGGGCTTTGAATGCATATTGTCTGAGATGAAGTCTAGTTTAGTAGATGGGGGTAGAAGAACATGAACAGACAAGGGGAAGTTGCTGAAGCATCTGAGAACAGGGAGGTATCAAACTTCAGTAAAACTAACCAGGAGATTTATACTTAAGCAAGTGGGACAGGGGTACAACTTTTAGAAAGGGGTCTGATTAGAATACAGAAAAGGAAGGGCTATGAGTTATAATATAAATGAATCACTTTCCTTCTCCCCTCCCAGCTTATAAATTAGCAATAAGAAAACATTTTTTAGGGGCAAGGTGGGCTTGTACAGTGAAGTTCATCTTTGTCTCTCTTGCTTTTTTGTACCATGCTTGTTAGGTTACAAAAGCTACATCCCTACCAGTAGCTCTCAGTCGGTGACTCAGCCCTGTAGTGAAAACATCTTTTTACAAGCCACCAGTGGCAGTCTGGCAAGAACGCAGAGAACAGTTTTGATTAGGTGGGAAGAAGGAGGTTGAAAAGTTCATATATAATCCACTGCGTTTATGCTGCTTAATATTTGTTGTACTTTTTCTTGGAATCATGGGGTATGAGGACTTGACCTTCATTTCAACTATTTGCCAAGAGGGCAGAAGACAGGGCATTTGTCAGCCCAGTAAAATTCCTTGGAGCTGACTAATTGGGATGGGAGTGGATGTTCTGACAAAGAGGAACACATTGACATGGGGCCTTCCTGTGCTTTGGATACTGAGCCACTCACTGACTATCTGAACACACGAGTGGCCTCTTTCACACCCGGTGTAGTTCAGCTAGGGTCCAACCTCCACCCCTGCACAAAGGAAAGCATGTCCAAGCCCATATCGGTCGCATCAGGCTATACTATTTATTCATTTCTCATTGCAATAAGCACATGAAATTAGCCAATAGCCTCTTTCCCAACTACACTTCCGTTGGGTCCACAACTTTCCCTAGAAAGAGAATACTCCTAGTGTTTTTCTCCAATATCAACAACAGGAAAGATCTATCAAATTGGATGATAGGATGAAGAAGAGTTGTCTCAGGCTGATTCAGGAATCTGACTTCAGAAACGGCTTCAGTTCCCTTTTCACCAATGTAAAACATAGCCTTGTGGGCAACCTGTTGGGGGAGAACAAACACTGCTGATCCCCTGAAGAAACAGGAAATGACTTTGAAAAGTTTAGAAGTAGGGAAGTAGAAGAAAGGATGGGACTACCCCTTCACTATACTGTGTTGATGGTGCTTGAATACGAAAGACACTAGTCTAAGTGTAGTTAATGAATCTCTGCTGACTTTAGAACTTGCTGTCAAGGGACAACCTTTTATTCATGGCTTTCTGACTAGAAGTCATTTATTAAGCTTTCTCCTGCCCCTGCCACCTCCTCAAGAACTGTATTCCATCAGAGTCAATTCTAATGATTAAGTTCTTCCATCAGAATCATTTTAGAACATGAAAGTCGAGGATGGAAGTAAATGTTACAATGACTTGTTTTGGGGGTAATGAGAATGACCCTGGAGTAAATCTGGCCTAGGAAGAGTTATTCTGCCTCTATAGGCTTCAGAATCATCACCAATAAAATGAGAGATCTGAATTAACTGCTTGTCAATGGCCCTTACATCTCATATATTAAAGGACTCTATCAACTTACATTGGAAACTTTAAGACCATTGTCCTTTGTGAGCCCAGAAAAATCAGCATTGTCAGCAAAAGCATCCTGGATGCCCATCTTCAGAAGGATGTCTCCAAGGTCATATGTGGCAGAAATGGAAAACTTTGGAACAAATAAGTCAACCCACCTGTGGGGAAAGGAAGAGGGAACATATGGCTATTAAAACACCAAGCTCATGATTCCCTCCCTTTCTGTCTCCTTGGTATGGTCTTGGATTCTGCTCCTTCCCTAGGTATTGATAACCACTACCATGCAGGTAACACGTGATACCAAAACCTTAGAAGTTATCCTAGAAGGAATGCTCTCTGGTTCAGCCCATTTGGGACTGCGGCAATGGAAGTTGGAAGATGTGACCCACTTATAATAAAAAACAAACATCTCTAGGGATATTCACAGAAGTTAGGATGTCAAAGGCATGAATGTCAATTCGTAGTACCAGGGGAATTTCATGGATTTCCATCTAACACTTCTAGTGCAGTATGGAACAACTATCAATATCTTACCCATCCCCCAAGCTCCAGCTGGACTCTGGGAAAGCATTTTACTAGCTGGCTGACTTTGTATAGTTCATTTCATTTTTCTAGTCCCAACTTCTTCATTTGAAAAATTCTTATAATATTATCTCCTTTGCAGGTTTATTGATGAGTTTAGATGAAATAATGTATGTAAAGTACCCAGCAAAGGGACTGGCAAAGAGGATCTCCTCACTATACTTTAGTGGTCATCACACAGCTCTTAAGTGATTCAGAGTGTTTCTCCTGCCTCTGGGTTTCTTCTGAACTTAGCCTTATGCCCACCCTCCACTTTTCACATCATCTAAGATGTTTACCCCTTCCGCAGTAAGCGGTTCCACTTCTTCAGTGTTTTAGATGACATGGCCCCTTCCACCCACTCCATCTGACCCTCCTTGGGAAGGACAAAGAGTGCCAGAGCATTCTTGCTGTAGTCCATTTGCAGCACTGTGCAGTTCAGCTCTGTATCCACCAGGTGATAGTATTGTTCCATCTGGTGCATCATGGGCACTTGCACTGTTGTGGTCTTGTCCACTAAGAAGCTGGAACCCTCTTCTGTCTTGGATGGATCAAAAGGATTTGCCCACTGGGCTTAAAATACAAAGAGGAGAGAGTTTGTTTTAAACTTGTATTAGCGCCAATGTGAAGCTCTCCATCAGTCATCTAATCTAGTAATGAATACCACCACAGAGGTAGGTAACTTCTGTCAACCAGTTTTAAAAATGAGTAACTGAGAATCAGGGAGAGATAGTGGTCTCCCAGGTAGCTGGTGGCAGAGCCAGGAGTCACACCCAGGGCTGTTGTACTCCATGTTCAACAGATGTTCCGTCTGTGTTCAAAATCACTATACTTACACTAAACCCATCAGAGCCACAGTTTCCTCTTCCGTAAAAAGGTATAAGCACATCCAACACACAGGATGAAATGAGACAACAGATCTGTTCTGCCGTTTTATCCGTCTACAAGTGTGTGATTTGTGGCCAAGAATCGTTCTCTCTTCCACCAAACATGGCTGACATGTGCTGTAGAACCAGGAGAAATCATTTGGGCACAGCACCTTCAGAAAAGAGTCACATGATTCTTGTTGTTACAAGAACCAGCTTTAGAATCAGACAAACCTGGGTGGGAATACCAGCTCTGAAATTTATTAACTGTGAAGATTAGATGAGACAATGTGTGTCAACCACACATGTAGCATGGAGCTTGGTATATAGTGGGTACATAGTACATGATAGAAGTCTTCAAATAACATGCCCAAGAATGAACAGCAAGTGAGGGTCACAATAAGGTTTAAACCTAATTCTGTTTACCTGCCAAGTGCAAGCTTGTCTCACCTCACCAAATCTTCTGGAAATCATCCTTTAGCTAAATGTGAGCTGGGTGTTCAAACCATTGTAACTCCTCATCTCTCTGAATGTTGCCTCTCCCTAGAGATTTCCTTGTTTCATCCACAGAGCTATGTGTCCCTCCGGGAATATCCAAAATTACACACATCTGTATCCAATGGAACAGGTCTCCGTGGTACGAGAGACACCCGCTAATGCCAGTGAGAAGATACCATGAGCTCCCTCCAGTGCCCCATCAAATTACTGGAACATTGAACTAGAAATTGACATCTTAGAACCTTACCTTTAAAGCAAAGATAGTTCACCAGGACCGTGATGGTGTTCGGTTTGAGGTCTTGGATTAGGCCCACAATTTTCCCTTTGGTTTGCTTCTCCACATGACTATTGATCTCCTGCTGGGCTGCAGAAACATTGGAGAAGTCGGTAGAAAAGACTTCAGTCTCATAGAGGTTCTTGACATCATCCAAGAACTTTTCCAGCGGTTTCAGCTGCTTCCCAATGAAAAGGGCATTTCCCATCTGTAATTCCAGCTCCTTCTTTGGAAAATTCAGTGAACAGATCAGGTGCTGGAAGCCCTGCTGGATCTCTGCCACTGGGGTGTCTGTAAGGTTGAACCCCAAGCCTTCCAGGATTTGAGTTTGGGTGCTGGAGCAGGCCCCAAGGGAGAGCATGGCCAATCCTGCAGAGATGCTCACGGGGGAAAAGAAGATATTCTGATCTGGAATCTCCACAGTGAACCTCCGGTACAGGTTGAATGCAAAGTCAGCATTGATAGATGACATCTTATAGAGAGTGGCATTTTGTTGGGGGGAAAGGCAGGAGGTTATTTTGCCTTCACAGCTGTTAGGTGGTGCACAATGAAGCCCAAGTATCAAGAGAACCAGAGAGAACAGTGGCATTTTGGAAGGAAGGTAATCTATAAGAGATGAGGTGAGAAAACCATTGGGGAATCTTAGCTGGATGAAAACTCTGAATCAGAAACATGTAATAATCACGCATCGTGATTAGTAAAACAGTAGAAAATATTTAATGGTGTGCTCACCAAGGCCTATGGGGACGCTTTTCTCTCCTGAGAAACTAATGACACATCTAATAGGAACAGGAAATAGGTTCCTGGGGCCACAGAAATAGTGGCAAGGATTGTCATTCAGATGTAATAGTGACATATGAAAATTCTGGGAGTAAACTGAATTTATGGAAATTGAATTATTTTTTATTTGAACTAGAGGCAACCTTTTGGAGTGAAAAGAATCTTAAGATAACATTAGCCCTCTTCTGCTTACATTATTTTTTATATTAATATATAAGAATTTTAGATTTTTTAAAAAAATATAAATTTATTTATTTTAATTGGAGGTTAATTATTTTACAATATTGTATTGGTTTTGCCATACATCAACATGAACCCGCCACAGGTATAGATTTTTTTTTTAATTTTGGCATTTTTCTTAAGATAAAATCTATGAGAGGTGAGATGAGAGAAAGCTTGTACTTTTCTTTGAATAAAAGACTAAAGGAGGGATTTCCATCGTGGTTCACTAGTTCAAACTCCGCCCTTCCACTGCAAGGGGCACAGATTTGATCGCTGACAAGGGAACTAATATCCTGCTTGCCATGCTGTGTGGCCAGAAAAAAAAAGGGGAGAAATAATTTTCACAAGAAAAATATGTTTAGTTAGAATGGAAGGGTGGTAGTTTATGGAGCCATGTACATGATCATGAGCTGAAATTAATACATTCATGCAACATATGGAAAGTATAGGAATATTTCTAAATAACAGGAAAATGAAAGTGTAAATTTTTGCATTTGAGATCTCTGTCACCATCAGTATAATACAGAGTCATTTCTAAGTTGCAAGACATCTAAACACTATCATTCTTATATTCATTCACGTTATATTTTTAATTATCAGAGCAGCAATCAGAAAATATGATGTAAGATTCTCTGAGCCTGAAAGAGTACAAGACAGAAGAGTATGGGTGTCAGCTGTGAAATCCAATGACCATGGACAGGAGTGATATGAAGAAAGAAATAGTCCTCTATTTTCTTCCTAAGTGATCTTATCCACTTCCAGGAACTAAACTGCCATATCACAAAACTACATACTGTATTACAGTGTTATTTTATATTCTCAGTCATTTGTCCAGCTGCCTACTGCATGTATCCACTAGAATGTTCCACACATACCTCAGTTTCAATTTGGAAATCTGTTTCCTAATGTAAACACATCATCTCCTTGACCCTCAAGGCTGCTTCTTCATCTTCATTCCATATCACTATCTACTGAGGCTCCCATGCCAGAAACCTGGGCGTCATCTTAGGGGTTTCTTCATTCTTCATCCCCTACATCTAATGACTTATGATGCTCTATGAGTGGTACCTTCTAAATACCTCTCAAAACTGTTCCTTTCTCTCCCTTTCTGCTGCCACTGCCTCAGTTTATGGACTAAATTACCACTGTGCCACCTGGGAAGCCTAAACTCTTTCACCATCTCCTAGAAAGTCACATAGCCTTCAATCTCTCCCAATCCAACACCCTGCTTCTATCCCTCTGTCCAATATCTATGTTGTCACCGAAGTCCTTTTTCTAAAAAAGTCACAGAGGCTAGTAGGGGGTCAATTATCAGAGGATCACACTTAGACCTTGGCCTCTAGAATTAACAATCCGAAGCTCATGATTATTTGGAATTCTGACTTGCTGACAGAAATGCTCAAAGTTCCAAAAGAGGAAAAAAGTACTTACAGCACATGCCCAAGAAGCCACTTGCATATCTCAGAAAGCAAAATCTTTCCATTTTTATAATGTTCCCTCCTCTATTGCAAAAGTAGAGTGTTCTTAGTTACTCATTAACACCAGGCATTAGCCCTGGGATGATAGTTTCAAAGCTGATGTACAGAACCAAGGCCAAAAAGAACAAAGTGAAAAATGATAAGAATGGAACTTTGAATGATTGCTTTGCTGTCACATCTTTCAACTATAACAAGAGAGGAAAAGGATGGTCAGAGCTGGTAGGGTCTGAGTTTGTGTCTTTTCAGCAGGCAGAATGAGGACCAGAGGCAAAATTGCCAAGAGGCAGCAGGACAGACCGTTTTCCCTATCACGGCTGGGATCAGCAGCATTTTAAAGGAAAGGTACACACAGGCTGAGACTGGGTGAACCTCTTTAATGGGTGCTATAGAAATTATTTACACATTGGCTTGGAGGAGATCGTGTCAAAAGTAGCTTCCAACTCCAGATTTCTGATGCTGGACACATCTATGTCTGCTCAGGGAAAAATCAGTCCTGTCCTCAGGTCACTAAAATCTCCTGTTCCATCCCTTGGGCCACAGGACCCTAAAAAGGATGCAGAAGGAGCCAAGGAGAATGGAATCAAAGGTTTCATTGTTCAATATGCACTATGTACTGAAATGTGTGCTGCAAAGAAGCAAAGGGAGCTAAGAGCACTGGACTCACTCAGCAGACCTGAGTTCAACCTAGCCTCTGCCAATTTCTAGATCTAGTGGTAGAAGTAGTATTAGCAGTAGTCATAGTAGCAGCAGCAGCAACTCCAGAGTATTCAGCATGTGCAGGGTGTGATGTGAAGCATCTAATTTCAGACACTGGCTGCTTCAGGACTACATTAAGGATGTGTATATGTTAAGATTGGGGTGATTGTTGGGGGAATGGGAGTTAGTTTGAGATAAGCTTAGATCACAGTCTATGGTGGGACTTGAAAGCCAAGTTAAATAGTGCAAACTTTACCTAAAGGGAATTAGAAAGCCACTGGGGGATTTTGACAAGGCAGTGACTAGACAGAGGGTGATAGTATGGTGACATCATTTCTTCTTAAGCAAACATCGATAGAGCTCCTACTGTGTGGAGATGACCACACTTAGCACTGGGATTTCAAAAGAGACTGCCAACTATCAGTTTTCTGAACCCAAGGGATCTTTCTAACTACCTGACACCCACTGCGCAAACTGAACAGAAGATGGTACACCTCGCACATAGGATGGTCAAGGGTGCATTTGTCCTGCCACAAGGCAATGGAAAGCTCAGAGCTCCCAACACTGAGGTTAGTTCATACTCACTCCTGGTATACAACATATAATCTACTCTCAGTATTTGCTCTCAGTATTTGCTCTCAGTATAATCTACTCTCAGTATTCGCTTCCGACGAAACAGACTGTCTAGAAAGAAAATTTCCAAAGTTGCGCCCTCTAGCGTCCTAGTCAGGCAATAGCACGGCTTATTTTCTGTATCTGATTCAGCTGAGCTTTGCTAGCAGGCAGCAACTGCAGGATCTGCTGACACATGAGAAGGGCAACCCTCCCCCACCCCCACAGACTCCCCTATTCTGCCTTCTGGAGTCCTGTGCTCCTGTCATGCCTTTGCTATGTAAGAGTTGTGTAATTTGGGGAAAGTAACTTAACATCCCTGAACCTCAGTTTCCTCTCTGTTGTAGTGAAATGATATGGGCTTCCCTGATAGCTCAGTCGGTAAAGAATCCGCCTGCAATGCAGGAGACCCCGGTTTGATGCCTGGGTCGGGAAGATCAGCTGGAGAAGGAATAGGCTACCCACTCCAGTATTCTTGGGCTTCCATTGTGGCTCGGCTGGTAAAGAAGCTGCCCGCAAAGCGGGAGACCTAGGTTCGACCCGTGGGTTGGGAAGATCCCCTAGAGAAGGGAAAGGCTACCCACTCCAGTATTCTGGCCTTAAGAATTCCATGGACTGAAGTCCATGGGTTCACAAAAAGTCGGACACGACTAAGTGACTTTCACTACTACGTTTATAGTGAAATGGTAACAATCCCCATATCATGTGGTTATCAGAAGTATTAAGTAAAATTTAGAGATGCTGTCTGGAAGCTCCTATATTGTACTTGGCACATAGGAGGGATCCAGAAACTGTTAATTCTCTTCCTCTTCATCTATTATCTTGATTCTCTTCCCCCACCCCAAATCTCCACAGTTCTGTCCTCCACCTCCCTCTCATTCCTGACTATTGTTCAGTTCTGCATTCTGGAAATACATTCTCCCTAAGATGAAATTGATTGATTGTTAATTTGCAAGATATTCTTTAAAACTTACATTTAAAACAATCGTTTCAGTCTTGTATAAAGCTGCTGGAACTAGCACATTGAATACAGAATCTCTAGGAAGTGCAGCCATATCAATAAACTCAACTAAATCCAGAAATATGTCTCTCTCTTATAATTCAGAGGACTCTGAGTAGTCAAAGCAATCTTGAAAACGAAGAACAAAGTTGGAGATATCACACTCCATGGTTTCAAACTATACTATGAATTTATAATAATCAAAACTATATGGCACTGGCACAAAAACAGACATATAGATATCAATGGAACAGAACAGACAGCCCAGAAATAAGCCTATTTTTATATGGCCAATTAGTTTATAACAGAGGAGCCAAGAATATACAGTGGGGAGAACACAGTGTCTCTAATAAATGGTGTTTTGAAAACTGAACAGCCACATGCCAAAGAGTGAGATCAAAGTTGTTTAAAAACAAATGTAATACCCGAAACCATAAAACTAGAAAAAAACATAGGCAATGTGTAGTTTGACATCAGTCATAGTGACAATTTTTTTTGGATTTGTTTCCTCATGTAAAGGAAACAAAAGCAAAAGTAACTAAACAGTACTATATCAAAGTAAAAAGGTTTTGTACAGTGAAGGAAACTGATAGATTACAGTGAACAATATCAGAATCATGATATCCAAAGAAGATTTAACTTCAGGATCAGGGACCAGGCTTAGTCACACAGAGCTTTTTTGTGTGGCAGAAGTTTTATTACAGTGGAAAAGGACAGAGAAAGCTTCTGACATAGACATTGGAAGGGAGACAGAGTGTGCCCCCCTCACAAGTCTTAGCAAGGCCTTATATACTTTTTCCAGACTCACTCCCACAACATACATCTTAAATTAATAAGATTAGAACTAACAATAGAAAGGTCTAACCAGACCCACTCCCTGGAGAAGGAAATGGCAACCCACTTCAGTGTTCTTGCCTGGAAAATTCCTTGGACAGAGAGCCTAGTAAGCTACAGTCCATGGGGTTGCAAAGAGTCAGACACAACTGAGTGACTTCAGTTTTAAGGACTTCCCTGGTGGCTGAGACGGTAAAACGTCTGCCTACAATGTAGGAGACCCGGGTTCGATCCTTGGGTCGGGAAGATCCCCTGGAGAAGGAAACGGCAACCCGCTCCAGTATTCTTGCTTGGAAAATCCCATGAACGGAAGAGCCTAATAGGCTACAGCCCATGGGGTCGCAAAGAGTGGGACAGGACTGAGTGACTTCACTATCACTACTATCACTAACCGGACCCACTCCCACATAAGATAACAGGATTAGTCAAAAGGTTCTTGTTAAGAAGGAGAAACGTGTCCTCAAGCAAGATACATTTGTTGTTATATAATCCTTAGTACAGAACTTAAGGAAAAAAATGCCCTTGAGCCATTAGCTCTGAGCTTAAAGAAACAATGTTTTATGTGACTAAAACAAAGGGATGCAGAAAAAAGTTTGTCTTTTTCTCCTCCTTGAGAACTCTGGACCCCTTTCTCCTCCTCAAGAGCCCCGGACTCCTTATCAACCTACCTAAGAGTTAACTCTCTCAAAGCTATCAATAAAACCAAAAGGCAACGTACTGAATGGGAGAAGATATTTGCAAATACTATCTCCATTTAGGAGTTAATATCTAAAATATACACTAAACTCATGCAGCTCAATATATAAAAAATAATATAGTTCAGGATGGGGGACACATGTACACCCATGGCTGATTCATGTCAGTGTATGGCAAAAACCACTACAATATTGTAAAGTAATTAGCCTCCAATTAAAATTAATTAATTAATTTAAAAAATAATATGAATAAAAATTGAGCAGAAAATTTGAATAGACATTTTCCAAAGGAAGACATACATATAGCCAAAAGATACATGAAAAGATGCTCAACACCGCTAATCATCAGGGAATTGCAATTCAAAACTAAAATGAGTTATCACCACATACCTATCAGAATGGCCATTATCAACAAGACAACAAAAAACAAATGTTGGTGAGAATATGGAGAAAAAAAAACCTTAATGAACCATTGGTGGAAATGGAAATTTGTACAGCCATGATGGAAAACAGTACACAGATTCCTCAAAAAAACTAAAAACAGAACTATCATCAGTTCAGTTCAGTTCAGTCACTCAGTCGTGTCCAACTCTTTGTGACCCCATGAATTGCAGCACGCCAGGCCTCCCTGTCCATCACCAACTCCCGGAGTTCACTCAAACTCACATCCATCGAGTCGGTGATGCCATCCAGCCATCTCATCCTCTGTCGTCCCCTTCTACTCCTGCCCCCAATCCCTCCCAGCATCAGAGTCTTTTCCAATGAGTCAACTCTTCTCATGAGGTGGCCAAAGTACTGGAGTTTCAGCTTTAGCATCAATCCAGCAATTACACTTTAGCATATTTATTTAAAAGAAAAAAAACCCACTAATTTGAAAGATATATGCAAGTCAGTGTTCCTTGCAGCACTATTTAAAATCGCTAAGAAATAGAAGCAAACTAAGTATCCATTGATAAATGAATGAGTAATGGCAGAAAGTGAAGAGGAACTAAAAAGCCTCTTGATGAAAGTGAAAGTGGAGAGTGAAAAAGTTGGCTTAAAGCTCAACATTCAGAAAATGAAGATCATGGCATCCAGTCCCACCACTTCATGGGAAATAGATGGGGAAACAGTGGAAACTGTCAGACTTCATTTTTCTGGGCTCCAAAATCACTGCAGATGGTGACTGCAGCCATGAAATTAAAAGACACTTGCTCCTTGGAAGGAAAGTTATGACCAACCTAGATAGCATATTCAAAAGCAGAGACATTACTTTGCCAACAAAGGTTCGTCTAGTCAAGGCTATGGTTTTTCCTGTGGTCATATATGGATGTGAGAGTTGGACTGTGAAGAAGGCTGAGCGCCGAAGAATTGATGCTTTCAAACTGTGGTGTTGGAGAAGACTCTTGAGAGTCCCTTGGACTGCAAGGAGATCCAACCAGTCCATTCTGAAGGAGATCAGCCCTGGGATTTCTTTGGAAGGAATGATGCTAAAGCTGAAACTCCAGTACTTTGGCCACCTCGAGTGAAGAGTTGACTCATTGGAAAAGACTCTGATGCTGAGAGGGACTGGGGGCAAGAGGAGAAGAGGATGACAGAGGATGAGATGGCTGGATGGCATTACTGACTCGATGGAGGTGAGTCTCAGTGAACTCCGGGAGTTGGTGATGGACAGAGAGGCCTGGTGTGCTGCAATTCATGGGGTCACAAAGAGTCGGACACAACTGAGTGACTGATCTGATCTGAAAGATGTTGTATTTATGTATATAATACCATCTTACTTAGCCTTAGACAAGCATGAAATCTTGCCATTTGCAGCAACATAGATGGAACCTGAGGACATTATGTTAAGTGAAATAAGTCAGGCAGAAAAAGATAAAACTCTCTGATCTTACTTATATGTGAAATGTTTTTAAATAAACAAAAGACAAACAGACTCATAGTTACAGAGAACAAACTGGTGATTAACAGAGAGGACAATGGTAGGGGATTGAGCGAAATAGGAGAAGGAGATTCAGAGGTACAACCTTTAGTTATAAATTAAGTAAGTCTCAGATGTGTAATATACAGCATAAAGAATATTGTCAATAATGTTGCAATAATATTATGATGGCAGATGTTTGCTACACTTATTGTGGTTTTTACTTTTCAATGTGTATAAATGTTGACTCACTATGTCATACACTTGAAACTCATATGATTTTGTACATCAAGTATATTTCAATTTAAAAGAGAGAGAGGGAGAGAAACAACAGAAGCCATAATACAAAATTCAAAAAAAAAAAAAAAAAAAAACCTGTCAGTATTGTCAACCAACAACACAAGAGAAGATTCTACACATGGATATCACCAGATAGTCAATAACAAAATCAGATTGATTATATTCTTTGCAGCCAAAGACAGAGAATCTCTAAATTGTCAGCAAAAACAAGACCGTGAGCTGACTGTGGCTCAGATCATGAACTCCTTATTGCAAAATTCAGACTTAAAATGAAGAAAGTAGGTAAAACCACTAGACCATTCAGGTATGATCTAAATAAAATCCCTTACAATTATACAGTGGAAGTGACAAATAGATTCAAGGGATTAGATCTGATACAGTGCCTGAAGAAGTATGGATGGAGGTTCGGACATTGAACAGGAGGCAGTGATCAAGACCATTCTCAAGAAAATAAATGCAACAAGGCAAAATGGTTGTCTGAGGAGGCCTCACAAATAGCTAAGAGGTTCTTTAGTTCTTCTTCACTTTCTGCCAAAAGGGTGGTGTCATCTGTGTATCTGATGCTATTGATATTTCTAAAATATCAAACAGAAGAAGAGAAGTGAAAGGCAAAGGAGAAAAGGAAAAATATACCCATTTGAATGCTGAGTTCCAAAGAATATCAAGGAGAGATAAGAAAGCCTTCCTCAGTGATCAATGCAAAGAAATAGAGGAAAACAATAGAATGGGGAAAGACTAGAGATCTCTTCAAAAAAAATTATAGATACCAAGGGAACACAAAGATGGGCATAATAAAGGACAGAAATGGTATGGGCCTAACAGCAGAAGATCTTAAGAAGCGGTGGCAAGAATATACAGAAGAACTATACAAAAAAGATCTTCATGACCCAGATAACCACGATTGTCTGATCACTCACCTAGAGCCAGACATTCTGCAACGTGAAGTCAAGTGTTAGGAAGCATCACTACCAACAAAGCTAGTGGAGGTGATGGAATTCCAGTTGCTCTATTTCAAATCCTAAAAGATGATGCTGTGAAAGTGCTACACTCAATATGCCAGCAAGTTGGGAAAACTCAGCAGTAGCCCTGGGACTAGAAAAGTTCAATTTTCATTCCAATCCCAAAGAAAGGCAATGCCAAAGAATGCTCAAACTACTGCACAATTGCACTCATCTCACACGCTAGCAAAGTAATGCTCAAAATTCTCCAAGCCAGGCTTCAACAGTACGTGAACCATGAACTTCCAGATGTTCAAGCTGGATTTAGAAAAGTCAGAGGAAGCAGAGATCAAATTGCCAACATCCATTGGATCGTCAAAAAAGCAAGAAAATTCCAGAAAGACACCTACTTCTGCTTTATTGACTATGTCAAATCTTTTGACTGCATGGATCACAACAAATTGTGGAAAATTCTTCAAGAGATGGGAATACCAGACCACCAGATCTGCTTCCTGACAAATCTGTATGCAGGTCAAGAAGCTACAGTTAGAACTGGACATGGAACAACAGACTGGTTCCAAATTGGGAAAGGAGTATGTCAGGGCTGTATATTGTCACCCTGCTTATTTAACTTCTATGCAGAATACATCAAGTGAAATGCCGGGCTGGATGAAGCACAAGCTGGAATCAAGATTGCCGGGAGAAACATCAATAACTTCAGATACACAGATGACATCACCTGTATGGCAGAAAGCAAAGAAGAGCTAAAGAATCTCTTTATCACAGTGAAAGAGGAGAGTGAAAAAGCTGGCTTAAAACTCAACATTCAGAAAACTAAGATCATGGCATCTAGTCCCATTAATTCATGGCAAATAGATTGGTAAACAATGGAAACAATGACAGATTTTATTTTCTTGGGCTCCAAAATCACTGCAGATGGTGACTGCAGCCATGAAAATAAATGACACTTGATCTTTGGAATTAAGATCTATGACCAAACTAGACAGCATATTAAAAAGCAGAGACATTACTTTGCCAACAAAGGTCTGCCTCGTCAAAGCTATGGTTTTTCCAGTAGTCATGTATGGATGTGAGTTGGACTATAAAGAAAGATGAGCACTGAAGAGTTGATGCTTTTAACTGTGGTGCTGTAGAAGACTCTTAAGAGACCCTTGGACTGCAAGGAGATCCAACCAGTACATCCTAAAGGAAATCATCCCTGAATATTCATTGGAAGGACTGATGCTGAAGCTGAAACTCCAATATTTTGGCCACTTGATGTGAAGAACTAACTCATTTGAAAAAACCCTGATGCTGGGAAAGATTGAGGGTGGGAGAAGAGGACTACAGAGGATGAGATGGTTAGATGGCATCACCGATTCAATGAACATAAGTTTGAGCAAGCTCTGGGATTTGGTGATGGACAGGGATACCTGGCATGCTGCAGTCCATGGGGTCACAAAGATTTGGAGACGACTGAGCAACCTAACTGAATTGACTGGCTGTCAATCGATAATCCCAAATCAAGCAAAGTGATTTTTCAAGAATAAAGGTGAAATAAGCACATTCCAGACAAACAAAAGCTTAAAGAATTTGTTGCTAGCACACCTGCCCTATAGGGACTGCTAAAGGAAGTTCTTCAGGCTGACAATGGGTGACCTCAGATTATAATTTGAATACACACACACACAAAGAGCAATAGTAACTATGTAATTATAAAAGACTGTATATAATCATATTTATTCTCCTTTCCTTTCTTAACTGATTTAAAAAGCAATTATATTAAAATATGTACATAATGTATTTTGAAGCTTATAACACATAGAAATGCAATTTATTTAGCAAAAACAGCACAATGGAGGTAGATGGGAGGAAAGCTGTGTTAGACAAAGAAAATGACTCTAGATGGTAAATTGAATTCACAAGAAGCAGCGAACCAGCTACAATAAATAGGAAAGTTAATATAATAAAAGCTACAAACATGTATTTGTTATCCTTCTCTAAGATTCTTCAAGAGACATAAAATTTTATAAAGTAATAATTATAGCAATGTATTCCTGAGTTTGTAACATTTATAGGAATAGTTAACATATATAAGAATTGCTGTTGTTGTTCAGTCACTAAGTAGTCTCGGACTCTGTGACCCCATGGACTGTAGCCCACCAGGCTCCTCCATCCATGGGATTCTTCAGGTAAGAGTACTGGAGTGGGTTGCCATTTCCTTCTCCAGAGGATCTTCCAGACCCAGGGATTAAATTCATGTCTCCTGCATTGATACCGCTAAACCACCCAGGAAGCACATACATAGCAATAATACCACAAAATAGAGTAAAGTGAATAAAGCTACATGAAAATAATGTTTCTCTATCTAACTGGAATTATATTAATAATAATATAAAAATCTGAAGCTGTTATTGAAAAGTTAAGATGGAAGAGCTTCCCTAGAGGTCCAGTGGTTAAGACTTCACACTTCCACTATAGGGGGTACAGGTTCAATCCCTGATTGGGGAACTAAGATCCTGCATGCCTCGTGGCCAGGAAAAAAGAAAGAAAGAAAGAAGGAAGGAAGGAAGGAAGAAAAAGTTAAGGTGTAGACCACTAGACCAACCACTACAAAAATTACCACTAAAAGTTTATGATGAAAAGGAGGCGTCTGGCTACTGGTTTAAAAACTTACATGTGATTTTCAGGCCTAACCATAGGCAATTACAAAGGATTTAACCTGCACACTTTGAGGGCGAAAACTTCTCTTCCTACATCAGACGTGTTGTACAGCCAACAGATTTGTTGTGCGAGTGTGTAATTTCCTCGGTTCTGTCTCGTTGCAAAAAAAAATTTGAAATGATGGACCAGTGTTACAGCTCCGTATACAGCTCAGTTTTATTTAGAAAGTAAAGGAAAGATTGAGGGCGGGAGGAGAAAGGGATGACAGAAGATGAGATGGTTGGATGGCATCACCAACCTGATGGACATGGGTTTGGGTGAACTCCGGGAGTTGGTGATGGACAGGGAGGCCTGGTATGCTGCGGTTCATGGGGTTGCAAAGAGTCGGACACTACTGAGCGACTGAACTGAACTGAAATGAAAATACATCCTCGAGGCATGAGGGCATGCCAACCCAATAGATGGGAAAAGAGAGAGGCCTGCAGCCCAATTTTGGCTCCTCTTTTTATATGTTTTTTCTCCTCCCCTTGGGCCTGCCCTATGTAAATGGGGCTAGCCAGGAATGCTGTTTGTTTTACCTGGGATCCTCACTCCAGTCCTCAGACTTTCCTTTGTTCTCTTTTTACGGGCTTTTCCCTTTCTTGTCTTTTAGCCACCACCATTCTAGACTCCTTTTTCCTATTCTAACTACCTAACAGATTGAAGTCTCAGGAGGGTGTTGCTGTCAAGCAGTCAGCCTCCCTTAGCTGGCCATGCTCTCACACATAGCTGTGCTCCTAGCCTAGGTGCCTAACTTAAAACCACAGGAGCATTTTGTTCAGCACTCCCTGTACAGTGAGACAACCTCCTTGTCTATGTTCATCCATCTGATCTCATGCTGGCACTGGTCCATGGGCAAAACAGAAAAGAGTGGGGTCAGCACTTTCCCCAGTTTAGCCTTTTGCTTTTCTTATTGCAGTAAGTGATTTAAGTAAGGCTTGAGTGTTACTTTTACTTTGGCATGTTGTCTTAAGCAGCTACTCTGACATCTGGCAGATCAGCTTTCTCTCCAGCTCAGCTGAGCTTCTGACAAACTTAGAGAGCCAAGGAGTCAATTAACCACAATGCTCTCCTGGAACTCAAAAGCCTGAAGATCCTACACAGTACCTTTGGGAGTTATTAACGGAGTCTGCAGGGCATATTAGAAGGTTGCTAGTGGATTATTTGCAAGAGTCTAAATGTCTCATGGGGCACTTTGCTAGTCATGCATATGGATCTTCGGGAATGCCAGAGGAAGCCATGAGGCATTCTTAGGAGGGTGTTAGCATATTTTAATATAAACTTTTCCATTCTGAGGGCAGTTTCTGGTCCTCTTTAGTGCCTGACCACCACCAGATCATCCCCCAGCAGATCTCACCTGGCTGGTCAGATAAGTGACCCAACAGAGAGGGTCAAAGAAAGGTAGGGAAGCAATATCTTAACCACTGTTTAAGGCTCTCAGCAATGATATGGTGGTGGGAGTCATCACACAAGCTGAGTAACTTGAACAATATGTTCCTGGTGCCAATAAACACCCTGGTGTCAGCAAGTTGTTGAAACTTCAAGAGAGGAAAAAAAAGTGTAGTACTCAAGATTGCTTTGTCCAACAGCCTCCAAAGAGACCTTAGAAACTTAATTAGATTTCTCCAGAGGTAATCTGACTAAAGTTAATAAAGAGAGAGTGGCACAGTGTAGGGTGCTTTACTACAAACCCTGTCCTTCATAGTGCCTTTATGGCAGCTGTCACCAGGGTAACAGAATGCAAACAGCAGCAGCAACAGCAGCTGTGACCTTCTGGTTGCTCCCCCACCCCCCGCTCCCAGAAAGACTGGGCTCTGCTTGAACAGGCCCACCCTGCATGCCCCTAAGAGTCCCAGCCAGGAAGCAGCTGTCCACCCCAGTCAGTTGCCTCACCCACTCTCTGCTCCTTCTCCCTCTCCTGCTTCAGAGAACTTGTGGCCAAATCCAGGGAGGTAGCCTTGCTTGGGTCTCTATGTTGTCAGCCCCTGTGACTGATGCAGGTCCACCCCTCTCTGTGGACCTGGGAATAGAGGAAAAGGCCCAGAAGCTTTTTGTCTAACCTATCAGCTATTTTTTTTTTCTTTTTCTTCTTTAAAACAAATACTTTTTGACTGAATTTATCTATTTTTTTAAACTTATTATTTTATATTGGAGTACCACTGATTAACAATGTGTTAGTTTCAGGTACATAAAAAATGACTCAACCATACATATATATGTATCTATTCTTTTTTCAAATTATGTTCCCATTTAGGCTGTTACATAAAATTGAGATGAGTTCCCTGTACTACATAGTAGGTCCTTGTTGGTTATCCATTTTAAATACACTAGTGTGTACATGTCGATCCCAGGCTTCCCAGGTGTTTCAGTCGTAAAGAATTCACCTGCCAATGCAGGAGACATAGATTCGATCCCTGGGTCAGGAAGATCCCCTGGGGAAGGAAATGACAACTCACTCCAGTATTCTTGCCTGGGAAATCCCATGGACAGAGCAGCTTGACAGGCTGCAGGCCATGGGGTCACAAAAGAGTTGGACACAACTTAGCGACTAAACAGCAACAACAACATGTCAGTCCCAAACTCCCTAACTATCCCTCCTCCCTGCCTCCCACCCCTAGAATCATAAGTTTGTTTTCAAAGTCTGTGAGTCTGTTTCCTTTTGTAAATAAGTTCGTTTGTGTCATTTTTAAGATTTTTCTAATGAGCGATATCATATTTTCTGTCAGACTTACTTCACTCAGTATGTCAGTTGCTAGGTCCATCCATGATCATTTAATCCTTTTCAGTGGCTGGGTAATATTCCCTTGTGTATATATATGCCACTTCTTTATTCATTTTTCTGTTGATGGACATTTAGGTTGCTTCCATGTCTTGACTCTTGTAAATAGTGTTGCTATGAAGGTCAGAATGCATGTATCCTTTCAGACAGTGTTTTTCTCTGGATATATGCCCAGGAGTGGAATTGCAGGATCATATGATTGCTCTAATTTCAGTTTCTTAAGGAACCTCCATACTGTTGTCCAGAGTGGCTGCACCAGTTTACATTCCTACCAATTGTGTAGGAGGGTTCCCTTCTCTCCACACCCTTTCCAGCATTTAATGTTTGTGGATTTTTTCATAGCCATTCTGACTGGTGTGAGGTGATATCTCATTGTAAGTTTTGATTTGCATTTCTCTAATAGTTAGCAATGTTGAACATCTTTTCATGTGCCTCTTGGCCATCTGTATATCTTCTTTGGAAAAATGTCTATTTAGGTCTTCTGCCCATTTTTTTATTGGGTTGTTTATTTAACATAGTTTTGGAAGTTCTAACCATGGCAATCAGAGAAGAAAAATAAATAAAAGGAATCCAAACCTGAAAACTGTCACGGTTTGCGGATGACATAATACTAAGAAAATGCTAAGGAGAATATCATTACAAAAATCCTAAGAAAACCACTACAGCTTGTCAATGAATTTGGTTAAGTTGCAGGTTGCAAAATTAATACACAGAAATCTATTTTATTTCTATACACTAACAATGAAAGATCAGAAAGAGAAATTCAGGAATCAATTCCATTTACCCTTTCACTGAAAATAATACCTAAGAATAAGCCCACCTAAGGAGATAGGACTTCCCTGGTGGCTCAGACAGTAAAGCGTCTGTCTACAATGCGGGAGACCTGGGTTTGATCCCTGGGTTGGGAAGATCCCCTGGAGAAGGAAATGGCAATCCACTCCAGTACTATTGCCTGGAAAATCCAATGGACAGAGGAGCTTGGTAGGCTAACAGTCCATGGGGTCACAAAGAGTCGGACACGACTGAGCAACTTCACTTCACCTCAAGGAGATAAAAGACCTGTACTCCAAATACTATAAGACGCTGATGAAAGAAATTAAAACAAAACAAACAGATGGAAAGATATACCATGGTCTTGGATTCGAAGAATCAATATTGTGAAAATCACTGTCCTATGCCAGGCAATCTGCAGATTTAATGCAATCGCCATCAAATTACCAATGGCATTTTTCACAGAAAAGCATTTACAATTTGTATAGAAACACAGAAGATCCCAAATAGCCAAAACAATCTTGAGAAAGAAAAGCAGATCTGGAGGAATCAGGCTCCCTGACTTCAAACTATACTACAAAGCTATAGTCTTATGACTATAACAGTATGGAACTAGCACAAAAATAGAAATATAGATCAATGGAACAGGATAGAAAGCCCAGAAATAAACCCACATGCCTATGATCAATTAATCTACAACAAAGGAGGCAAGGCTATACAATGGAGGAAAGATAGTCTCTTCAATAAATGGTGCTGGGAAAACTGGACAGCTACGTGCAAAAAAAAGTGAAATTAGAACTTTCTTTGACATCATACACAAAAATAACCTCAAATGGATTAAAGACCTAAATATGAGACCAGATACTATAAAACTCATAGAGGAAAACACAGGCAGAACACTCTCTGACATAAATCGCAGCAATGTATTTTTCAATGTCTCCCAGGATAATGGAAATTAAAAACAAAAATAAACAAATAGGATCCGATTAAACTCAAAAGCTTTTGCATAGCAAAGGAAACCATAAACAAAACACAAGGTAACCATAGAATGAAAGAAAATAATTGCAAATGATGTGGCCAACAAGGGATTAGTCTCCAAAATTTACAAACAGCTCATGCAGCTTAATATCATCAAAAGAAATAGTTTTTCTTTTAATTGAGGTCTAAGTGATGTATAACATTGTATTAGTTTCCCGTGTAAAATATAATGATTTGGCGTTCATATACCTTGTAAAATGATCACCACAATGTCTAGTTAACATCTATCACCTTACATAGTTACAAATTTTTTTTCCTTGTGATAGCATTTACTTTCTTAGCAACTTTAAAATATGAAATACAGTATTAACTATAGTCACTGTGCTGTACGTCCCCATGACTTATTTATTTTAAAACTGAAATTTATATTTTTTTATCCCTTTCACCCATTGTTGGTTATCTATTTCATATATCGTAGTGTGTATATGTTAATCTCAAACTCCTAACTTATCTTTCCTCCCCACCTTTCCTCTTTGGTAACCATAAATTTGTTTTCTAAGTCTGCAAGTCTGTTTCTGCTTTGTAAACAAGTTCATTTGCATGATTTTTTTTCTTATTCCACATACAAGTGATATCATATGATATTTGTTTTCTCTAACTGACTTCACTTAGTATGATAATCTCTAGGTCCACCATGTTGCTGCAAATGATATTTTTTCATTCTTTTCATAACTGAATAAATATTCCATTGTATACATGTACCACATGTTCTTTATCCACCCCTCTGTCGATGGATATTTAGGTTGCTTCCATGACTTGCTTACTGTAAACAGTGCTGCAATTAACATTAGGGTGCATGTATCTTTTCGAATTATGGTCTTCTTCAGATATATGCCCAGGAATGGGATTGCTGGGTCATTTGGTATTTTTAGTTTTTTAAGGAAGCTCCATACTGCTATACACAGTGATTATACCAATTTACATTCCCACCAACAGTGTAGGAGGGTACCCTTTTCTCCATACCCTCTCCAGCATTTATTGCTTGTAGACTTTTTGATGATGGTCATTCTGTTTGCATTTTTCTATCTGACTTTTTTCACTGAGCTTGAGGCACTCAAGGACCATCTGTTTTCATAAAATGCAAGATTTCATTCTTTCCTATGGCTGAATTATAATACACATGCCATATTTTTTGTCCATTCATTCATTAATGAGCATGTAGATTTTTCCATACTGGAGCTAATGTATATTATGAATAATGCTGCTATGAACATGGCCACATGTGTCTTTTTGAATTAGTGTTTTTGTTTTCTTCAAATAAATACCCAGAAGTGGAATTGCTAGATCACATGGTAGTTTCATTTTTAATTTTGAGGAAATGTTATACTATTTTACATAGTGGCTACACCAATTTTATTCCCAGCAACAAGTCACAAGCTTTCCCTTTTATCTATGTACTCACCAACATGTTGTTTCTTTTTTGATAATAGTCGTTCTACCAAGTGTGAGGTGGCATCTCATTATGATTTTGATTTGTATTTCTCTGGTGATTAGTGATGCTGAGCACTTTTTCATGTACCTGTTGACTACCTGTATGTCTTCTTTGGAAAAATATCTATGCAGACCTTCTGCCCATTTTTTAATCACAATGTTTTGCTCTTGAGTTGCAAGAGTTATTTATATATCAATATTTAGATATTAACCCTTGAATATATGATTTGCAAATATTTTCTCTCATTCATTAGATTGCCTTTTCTTTTTGTGAATGGCTTCCTTTGCTGTGCAGAAGCTTTTTAGTTTTACATAGTCTCACTTGGTTTTGTTTCTTTGCTTTTTCTGCTTTTTCTTTTTATGTTGGATTCAAAACCTTATTACCAAGATCTATATGAAGTAGCTTGCCATCTATGTTTCTTCAAGTTTAGGGTTGCCCGTCTTAAATTTAAGACTTTAATATGGTTTGAGTTAATATTTTTGTATGGTGTAAGGTAATCATCTGGTTTCATTCTTTTGGCATGTAACCATACAGTTTTCCCAATACTATTTATTGAAGGGATTGTCTTTTCCCCATTGTGTAGTCTTGGCTCCTTTGTTGTAGATTAATCGACCATTTATGTGTGGGTTTATTTCTAAGTGCTGTATACTATTCCACTGATCTATGTGTCTGTTTTTGTGTCAGTACCATGCAGTTTTGATTTATGCAGCCTTATAATATACTTTGAAATCTGGGACCATGATGCCTTCACCTTGCTTCATCTTTCTCAAGATTACTTTGGCTGTTTGAAGCCTTTTACACTTCTTTACACATTTTAGGATTGTTTGTTCTATTTCTATGAAAAATGCCATTGGAATTTTGGTAGATTCTTTTGGGTAGTATGGACATATTAACAATATTAATTTTTCTAATCCATGTGCATGGTATAGGTTTTCATTTATTTGTGTCTTCTACAATTTATTTGATCAATATCTTGTAGTTTTCATTATACAGGTCTTTCATCTTTTTGGTTAAATTTATTCCTAGGTATTTTATTCTTTTTGGTGCAAGTGTAAATGGATTTTCTCTTAATTTCACTTTCTGATATCTTGTTATTAGTAAATAGAAGCACAACATATTTTTGTATATTGATTCTGTATCCTGCAAATTTACTAAATTCTTCTATTAGTTCTAACAGTTTCTTAATGGAGTCTTTATATATATATATATATATATATATATATATATATATATAAAACATCTTTTCATGTGCAAATAGTGAGGGTTTTCCTTCCTCCTTTCCAATTTGGATGTCTTTTATTTCTTTTTCTTGCTTAATTGCTCTAGCTAGGACTTATAATACTATGTTGAATAAAAGTGGTGAAAGTGAGTATCCTTGTCTTATACCTGCTTTTGGAAAAAGTTTTCAGCTCTTTATCATTGAGTATGATATTAGCTGTGGGATTGTCATATGCTGCCCTTTATTATGTTGAGGTACATTCCCTCTATACTCTATTTGTTGAGATTTTTTTTGCCATAAATGGTGTTAATTTTGTCAAATGATTTCTGCATCTATTGAGATGATCATCTATTGAGGTTATTTTTATCATTCATTTTGTTAATGCGATACATTGCATTGATTGATTTTCAGATGTTGAACCATCCTTGCATCCCTGGAATAAATCCCACTTGAAAATGGTGTGTTATCCTTTTAATGTCTTTATTGTTGAATTTGGTTTGCTAATATTTTGAGGACTTTTACCTCTATGTTCATCAGAGATTTCAGCCTATAATTTTCTTTACTTGTAATGTCCTTGCGTAGTTATATCAGAGTAATGCTGACCTTCTGAAATGAGTTTGGAAGAATTCCCTCCTCTTCTATATTTTAGGAGTTTGAGAAGTTGCTGCTGCTAAGTCGCTTCAGTCGTGTCCAACTTTGTGTGACCCCAGAGACGGCAGCCCACCAGGCTCCCCCATCCCTGAGATTCTCCAGGCAAGAACACTGGAGTGAGTTGCCATTTCCTTCTCCAGTGCATGAATGTGAAAAATGAAAGTGAAGTCATTCAGTCGTGTTCGACTCAGCGATCGGAGTTTGAGAAGAATTGTTATTATTTCTGTTTTTTTAATGTTTGAAAGAATTTATCAGTGCAACCTGGAGTTTTATTTGTTGAGAAGTGTTTTTTATTATTATTACTACTACTAATTCAATCCCCTTACTAGCAATATGTCCAGATTTTCTATTTCAATCTTTGGTAGGTTATATGTTTCTAGGAATTTATCCATATCTTCTAGGCTGTCAGATTTGTTGATGTATAGTAAGCCCATATGATCTTTTGTATTTCTGTAGTAGCAATTGTAATATCCCCTCTTTCCTTTCTGATTTTATATACCTGAGCTTTTTTCTCTTTTTTTCTTGGTGAGTCTAGCTAAAGGCTTGTCAATTTTGTTTATTTTTCCAAAGAACCAACTCTTATTTTCATTGATCTTCTCTATTTTCTTTTTAGTCTCTATTTCATTTATTTCTGCTTGATTTTTGTAATTCTTCTCCTTTTACTAACGTTGGGCATATTTGTTCTTTATTTGTAGTTTCTTTAAGTTTAATGTTAGGTTGTTAGTCAGAACATGGAAACAACCTAAATGTCCATCAACAGTATAACTTATCCACTTTGCTGTACAGCAGAAACTAACACAACATTGTAAAGCAACTATCCTCCAGGTAAAAAATTATGTTAGGTTGTTTATTTGACATTTTATTGTTTCTTGAAGTAGGCATTTATTGCTTCTCTGTTAGAACTGGTTTTACTGCATCCCCTAAATTTCATTTCAATTCATTATATTTCCAATTTTGTTCGTGTCAAGGTATTAGTAATTTTTTTCTTTGATTTCTTCTTCTATATGGTAGTTCTTATATCTCCATTTCTTTGTTGAAATTCACACTCTGTTCATCTATTCTCCTGACTTTACCATTACTTTCAACTCTTTGTCAGGTTTAAATTACTTACCTTCATTTCATTAAGATTTTTTCTGAGACTATCTTTTTTAAAAATTAGGAACACATTCCTCTGTTTCCTCATTTTGCTTGATCCTCTGTGTTGACCTCTATTCATTAGATGAACCAGGTACCTCTCTCAGCCTTGAAGTAGTGGCCTTAGGTAGGGGATGAGCCTTGTCATTCAACTCTTCCCTAGATCTTGGTTCTCTCTCAAACATTTGTGACTGTCCAATCAAATCATTATCATTTGAATAGCTCCAAGTAGTTGAGGCTCTGCTGAGACCTGTCAGTGTCCCAATAGGTAGGATCTCATTTGGGACCTAGATTCAGGCTGATTGGAATCCAGACCCTCAGGCAGCAAAATTTAAAGTATGCAAATAAATACAGTCTTCTGGCCACCAAAGCCAGGCAATTTGGAGGGGTCACCTGGGCAGCAGTCTCAGCAATTGGGTCTCCAGATAAGTATAAGCTCTTTTCTGGGAGATACTGGCAAGCTTTAGCAAGGCAGAGGGAGAACACAAAGATGGCATCCACTGTCCTACATTCCCTGAGAGCAGTTCCATAAACTCCTAGGTATGAGTCAAAAGTGAGGCTTACATCTCAGGCCAATGCTCCAGAACAAGCAAGGAAGCTTCTTTCACAGAAAGACTGGAGGTGCATTTCTGTCAATTGTTTCTGCAGTCTTCTGGGGGGCTAGCTTGTAAAGAAATGTCTCTCTGATTGCCACTCTCCCATGGGACCCAGGAACACAATTTTCCCTGGCCACAAAAACCAGGGCCCCAGACATGCATAAGAGTGCCGCTGTGGGAGATAGTGTTGCTCCTGAGCATAGCAGAAGGAGAGTGTAAAGATAGCACCCATTCTTTGAGGTCTGTGGAAAGGATTAAAGACATGCCTCAGACATGTACTTAGTTAGAAGCTTGCCCCGGAGAAGGCAATGGCACCCCACTCCAGTACTCTTGCCTGGAAAGTTGCAGGGATGGAGGAGCCTGGTAGGCTATAGTCCATGGGGTCGCTAAGAGTCGGACATGACTGAGCGACTTCCCTGTCACTTTTCAGTTTCATGCATTGGAGAAGGAAATGGCAACCCACTCCAGTGTTCTTGCCTGGAGAATCCCAGGGATGGGGGAGCCTGGTGGGCTGCCGTCTATGTGGTCGCACAGAGTTGGACACAACTGAAGCGACTTAGCAGCAGCAGCAGCAACAGAAGCTTGCCCCTCAGTCTGCATCTATGATGATTAGCTAACAGGCTTCTTTCACAGAGACTGAGCTCCTGGCTCTGCTGCCTCTTGTTGTGCCCTGGAGATGCTAACTATTTAAAGACTATTTTTCTGTTGGTTAAAATCCTGTGGGACCCAGAGCCAGGCTGTGTTCAGGCGTTCTCTGGTGGCAGTTGAAGAATCTGGGCACCAGGCAACGATATAAGATCCTTCCTGGGAGATACCAGTGAGCTGTAATGAGGCAGAGAGTGCAAAGATTGTTTCCACTGGCCTCTGTTCCCTGAAATTACTTCTAAGGGCACTAAATGTGTGTCAAACCAAAAGTTTTCCCCTGAGACCAAAGTTCCTGGATAAGTAAATAAGCCTCTTTCAAATACCAGGGTATGTTTCAGCTACTGTCTGTGCAATGCCTTTTTGGTGGTAGACTGCTAAAAACTAAATACTGTCTCTGGTTGATACAGTTCCATGGTACCCATGAACACAATTCCTCTTGGCCTCAAGAACAAGGAAATAAAGGGGCATACTCTAGCCACAAAAATCAGGACAGCAAATTTGTGTAAAACTCCATCCTTGAGTTACTGGTGCTCTGGAACATGGCAGAGGGAGAGTGTGAAACTGTTTCCCACCAGTTGTAATGAGGCAGAGAGGAAGCATAAAGATGGTTTCCACCAGAAATAGAAAAAAAAGTTAAAAGATGGTACCTGCTGTCTAGGGTGAGGCAGAAAGAGAAAGTATTAGTCACTCAGTCGTGTCCAACTCTTTGTGACCCTGTGAATTGTAGCCTATCAGGCTTCTCAGTAAGGCAGAGGGAGAGTACAAAGATGGCTCCCTACAGTCCTTGTTTCCAGAGAGTATTCCAGCAGATTCTTAGATATGTGAGTTAAATAAGATACCTGACCCTCAGGCCAATACTTTAGTACACACAAATCTCTTTCACTTAGCCTCTGAATGCAACTGCCTACCTCTGATCTAAGCCCTAGGGTAGTGAGCACAAGCACTTAAGCCCTTTTAGATCCATTTCTCACATTGCTACAGTCTTGTAGGTCTCATGGATATGAGTCTCTAGGTCCATCACATCTCTGTTGATTTTTAAAGCTAAATGTTTGGGGGTTCACCTCTTAGGTACAGGTCTTAAAAGTTTGGGTGCCCAATGTGGTGCTCAAATCCTTTGCTACTCAGGGAGAAGCTCCAGATTTTGAGTTCCATGCCAGTTATGGGTCACCATGTTAGCACACATGTGAGGGGTGGCTTTTATAGCAAGATTATATCCCAGTCTCTTCTACCCACTTTTATGTGGTTTCTTGCTTGCTTGCTTGATGTATAGTCATTACTCAGCCAGTCTTTAGGTTTTTTCCCCAGAGGAAATTGTTCCATATGTAGCTACAGACTCATTGCGTCCATGTGGGGGGATAAGTTCAGAATCTTCCTATATAGCTATCTTGAACCAGAATCTGACCTCTCAGCCTTCAAATACAAATAACACTCAGGTTAAGTCAACGGCCCTCTGTTACCAGGGGGATCAGAATTCCTATGCAAAGGTTAAAATTTAGTAGAGAGGTGAAAAATTAAACCCTTTGACTTTCTAAGTATCATTTCATAGAAGACTGTTCTCCACACAATTACAGGCACCAAGGTGAGGGAAAAGTAGATAATACCCTCTGATTTGGAGCCTAAAGCCACCACCATTAAGACCCTTGCTTAAGTCTGACAATGACAGGATCCCTTAAAACTTCTACAAATCTGTTTTCATGACCCCCATAAATGAATGTGTTATTGGTATGGATATATTGTCTATGTGCATCTCTGCTAGCTTTTCCCTTCAAGCCCTGATGGGAATTGCTACAGTTAGGACCATTTTAGTGGGACCTATGGAAAACCATAAATTTATGTGACTCAGGTTATAGCTAATGGTGTGGAAATTTGATCAGGCCACTATCAAGCCTCAGACTGGTATATAAAATAAGGCTTCTTGTTGGGTAGAAACATTTAAATAAAAATCAGTTCTGCTCCTAAAAAACTTTGTATTACCCATATAGATGCTCACTAGAAAAGCCTCTAATAATGGTGAGGGAAAGCATAATCAACTAGCAGACTATACTTTTCAGCTAAATACTGAGAATGAAGTGTCTTCTACCCTAAAGCAGGTAGATTTATGATAGCTTGCCTCCTGGATGCCACTGCCATTTGAAAATGCTGAAACAGCACAGAAAAGCTGTTGCACCTGTCAAAGCCTAGCCAACACTAGAAGCATTGCTGAAGAAACACAAGCTGGAATCAAGATTGCCGGGAAAAATATCAATAACCTCAGATATGCAGATGACACCACCCTTATGGCAGAAAGTGAAAAGGAACTAAAAAGCCTCTTGATGAAGGTGAAAGAGGAGAGTGAAAAAGTTGGCTTAAAGCTCAACATTCAGAAAATGAAGATCATGGCATCCGGTCCCATCACTTCATGGGAAATAGATGGGGAAACAGTGGAAACAGTGTCAGACTTTATTTTGGGGGGCTCCAAAATCACTACAGATGGTGACTGCAGCCATGAAATTAAAAGACGCTTGCTCCTTGGAAGGAAAGTTATGACCAACCTAGATAGCATATTCAAAAGCAGAGACATTACTTTGCCAACAAAGGTTCGTCTAGTCAAGGCTATGGTTTTTCCTGTGGTCATGTATGGATATGAGAGTTGGACTGTGAAGAAGGCTGAGCGCCGAAGAATTGATGCTTTTGAACTGTGGTGTTGGAGAAGACTCTTGAGAGTCACTTGGACTGCAAGGAGATCCAACCAGTCCATTCTGAAGGAGATCAGCCCTGGGATTTCTTTGGAAGGAATGATGCTAAAGCTGAAACTCCAGTACTTTGGCCACCTCATGCGAAGAGTTGACTCATTGGAAAAGACTCTGATGCTGGGAGGGATTGGGGGCAGGAGGAGAAGGGGACGACAGAGGATGAGATGGCTGGATGGCATCACTGACTCGATGGACGTGAGTCTGAGTGAACTCCGGGAGTTCGTGATGGACAGGGAGGCCTGGCGTGCTGCAGTTCATGGGGTCACAAAGAGTCGGACACGACTGAGCGACTGATCTGATCTGAAGGACAGATTCTCCAAGCCATGGGCCGGGACATTCTTAGCAGGTTAATCACATTGAGCCACTGGTCACATCTGGATAGGTTCACTGGATCCTGACTGCTGCAGAGACTTTCTCTGGGGTTTGGCCTAGCAATTTATAGATTTTTCACTGACTTGGCCACATTATCCTAGACCTACAAAACCACAATGGGCTTCCCTGATAGCTCAGTTGGTAAAGAATTGCCTGCAATGCAGGAGACCCCGGTTTGATTCCTGGGTTGGCAAGATCCCCTGGAGAAG